>NW_005371198.1:845116-876850 GCF_000412655.1 Myotis brandtii
TCAGATTTTTCAGGTATTGTCCCTATTTGTTGTAGGTTGTTTCCTTTAAAAAAATTTCCATCAGTCTTAGTTGCAGCCTACAGTCTAATGTGAAATTGCAAAATTTTGGCTCATTAACCCTTAGAATAAATCACTACATTGTATCTTTTATTCAAAACACATTTCGGCATCTATACTGTTGAGATCTATGATTTTCCACAAACAAATATACTTAGAAAACTGTGTAAGTCTCAGGGCTCTTTTAAAAGTGATACCAAGTCTGTCCATATTTTACACAAAAATTCCTAGGGATCATTTTAATTTAAGAACATCTCTTGGAGGGGGGGGGGGAAGAACTGAGTTAAGTGAGACCCAGGTTGAAGCTAAAATTTTAACTCATTTGGACAATCCCTTAGAGGAGCCATCCATTTTATGTTACAGTGGTTACACTAGAGATAACACTAAATGTGAAAGCTAAACTTGCTTTAGTGAGTCAAGTGGATTTTTCAGAGATCTTTGATATTTGCAGGTCATTTATTTTTCAAATAGAATATATAACATTTATTTGAGTGGGAATTTCAAATGGGTGTTTGTCTGTGTTATTTCTGTCAACAATAGAAAAGGCCCTCTTCCCAAAACTCACCTATAAATGAGCCTGAAATAGGAAAATTTAAGGTTCATTCGCTTGAGTCTTAAAGATTATATCCATCTTTGTTTTTATTAATTTATCAGTAAAAAATACCTCCTGCCCAGCCGGTGTTGTTCAGTGGTTGTGGTGAGCATCGACCTATGAACCAGGAGATCACGGTTGACTCCTGGTCAGGACACATGCCCAGGTTGCAGGCTCAATCCCCAGTGTGGGAGTGCAGGAGGCCGCCAATCAACGATTCTCTATCATTGATGTTTCTATCTCTGTTTCCCTCTTCCTTCCTCTCTGAAATCAATGAAAGTAAAAATAATTTAAAAATACCTCCTAAATCAGTGCTTTCCAACATGCATGAATGTAAAGAAAAACTATTGAATACCAAATCCTATGTACCACCCCCAAACCATTGGGTCATGAACTTAGAGCCAGGGCCCTGATTAAGTATTCCTTAAACTAGTGCCTTAGCTAAATATTATGATCAGAGATGTTTGAAGAGTACTCTTATAAATATTCTTCCTACTTGTTTCCTAGAACTTCAGTCGTGTGTTTTTTTTCTAAATTCTTACCAGATTTATCATTCCCTTTTCCCTCCAAAAAAAATTCAAATTTTATAGCTTTCTGGCTCTTCCCTTACTTAAATACTTCAATAAGTAAGATGTTATACTTTTAAATTCTTAGGTATTTGTGTAATCATTTTCACTTTTTGTTATTAATTTAGATTCCTGCCACCATCTCCTGAACCTTCTGAATGAATACACGTGCGCACACACACATATCTGTCTTTCATTCATTTATCAACTAAACTCTAGAATGTTCTCAGAAGTTATCAGATATTTTAATAGTTTGATTTTTTTTCTTTATCTTTTATGCACATATACGTCCTCTGTTTTGACAAGTATTTGACCTTTCAATCAGCTGGAAAAAAACAATTGTCCATTAAGAATCAGGTCAACATTCTTTTCTACTTAGACCTCATTTTTTTCCTTTTGCATTTGACAAATTTAGTTAAGCTCCACTGTGTTCCACATCTGTTGTAGCACTTGTGACATTGTTGCAGTAAATTATGTAAATTAAATATTAATATTACATATGGAATGTTAAATTAAATATGTAATATTAAATAATTAAATTACTCAGTCTTCCATTAGTGTGAATTTCTTGAAAGCAAGACATTTTATTAATTTTGGTTTACAATTATAGGAGAATTCATAAAACAGCTACAGAATCATGAAATGTTTACTAAATGAGGAAATGAGTTGAGTAGATTAAGTAGGCAAAAATCTGAGGTGCTAAAATTTAGACACTATTTTTAGGAGTCTATAAGCATTTTAAATTAATAATGATCTTTTAGACTCATTAATTTTAAAATTCTAATTTTTTAAATTTTACTTTTAAATTCTAATTTTTTAAATTTTAATGTCATTTGGGAAAAAGACATTAATTTTCTGTACACTGCAAGGAAAATACTTTCTGATTGTTCAGTTTATGATACTATTTTGAACTCAACTGTATTTAATGTTATTCAATAGCTTTAAAAAAAAGACCTCTGTTTTATATGGGTGGGTTTTACCTACTACTTTAAATTCAGGCATTCTGTTTTCCAAATCGTGCACCATTTGTTTAGGAGCAATTTCATAATTCAGTTTATTTTCAAAGTGCTGCTTTAATGACAAATAGAGTAATCAGTGGTAAGACAAGCTCAGGAGGAATAGAATGATAGAAGAAAACCTACAAGAAAGTGGAATTTTCTAGCCACTGAAAGAGAGACTATCTAGAATGACATTGACCAGTGTTTCAGAATAGGACGAGGACAGATGATTATGTATATGGTATAAATAAATATAAATCGATACTTCAAGAAACATAATTGTGAAGATGGAAGAGATAAGATAGTAAATTAGAGGCAGAATTGAGGATATTATTAAGAGAGGTTAGTTTGTTGTGTTGTTTTGCTTTGTTTTTAGTCATGCATGATTTGAAGATATTTCTATACAAAGAGCAGGAAACAGGTGTCAAAGCAGGAAGTTAAGATACACTGGTGAGAAGGAAAAACTAAAGGTACCAGGTTTTGGAGGAATGAGATGTGTTTGTGAAGGTTTGGAGGCCAGGGAAGGAAATCATCTTCGAATACCTTGGACAGGAGATTTAAGGAGCAAAAGCAATACTAAAAAACCTTTTTATTCATCATATATCATAATTATTTTTGCTATATGATGAAGTAGATTGTCCATGAGTCTGTTAGGATGGCCAAATCTTTTATCTATAATTCAGCCAAACATGAATCTACTCAATGTGCCTATTTATGTTTTGATCCATATCTTTGGAGCTATTTTATTCTACTTAAATTTTAAAATCATTTCAGATAGTCAGATTTTCAAGAATGATCTGAGAGGCATTTTGCTATATGATAAGGTGCCAGTGGGTTTGGAGCCAGTGAACTTGAATCATGTACATCTATTAGTTGGAAGATACAATATCTGATTTAAAAGCCTATTATAAATCTACAAAAATTGAGAGAGAATAAACTTACTAGGAGAATAGGGAAGACCAAAGTAAAACACAGATGGTACAGAAATGCTGTTGCCAACATAATTTAAAGTTGAAGGAGCTTTCTTTCCATTTTCATACCTGTATATCCCCAAAGAAAAAAATGAACCTTGACCCCTACCTTACGCCATGTGCTATTATTTGAGATGGATCATAGACAGAAAAGTAAAGAATACAACTGTAATCGGCTTCTAAAAGAAACCGAAAGGATATTTTTACAATCTTTATCTCTTTTTTGTTTGATATAATTCATTAATGTACCCTTTGAGAGTTGTCATATCTAATCTTGCTGTGAAATCCATATCATTTCATAGAGGTTTCTAATGGAATGTTATGGAAGAAAACAGTTATTTTTATAAGTATAAATACTTCATGAGATAATAAAATATACATTTGTGTATAACTATAATTACATACAGGGTGACCTCAAAAGTGTATTATACTTTGAATAATTATAAAGTAATTGTTTATTAACACGTTAAGCGCCATGTCAGTCACTGGTGACTGACACTACTTTCCGTCCGAACCCGTCAGTCACTGGTGCCGCCAGCATATTGGTGAAAATCAGATATCATGGGCCAAACGGAAAGGAAGACAAAACAGGCTTGGCGCTTAACACTGTTAAAATACATTTCATTTTCAAAATGTAATAGAAATCAGCTGTTAAAGTATATATACATTTTTGTGACACCCTATATATATATACATATATATGTAAACTTTCACATATTATTCATATGTATGAAACCCATATATGTACATATACGCATATATGTATATGAAACTGTTAAATCAAGGAATCATTTCTTTTTTAGAGTCTAAAGGATGATAATTTGGAAGTGTAATAAAAATATATCAGTGATATCAATTAATGTAATGAGCTCAGATAAAAAAACTGAATTGTAAATAGACATAAATTATTTCTTCATTTTTCATTTATGTAAATGCATGTGCAAAAAATACGCTGAAGATCTTTACAGAGGGTCAACCATAAAACTGAATAAGAACTTAGTACATAAATTAAGGGTTGAGAAATGTTGGTGAATGAGCTACTCCTTTTATCTGAATGGAAGTCTCCCTTAGCTTTTTTTTTTATTGATCCACGCTGTTCTAAAAATGAATTTTGTTGTATATAGAATGGTTTATTAACTTTAGGGCTATTTTTTACAAAATCAAGAAATATGTGTTCTATAATTTAAACTAAGCAATATTTATCTCCTTTCAATGATCATTTAAAAGATTGTTATCTACTTGAATTATTTACAATAATGCACTGTGGTGAAATGATAGCTAAAAATCAAACAAACAAAAAAAAAACAGCTCTTTCATTTCTGAGATTTATTTTCAAACTCCAGAATAAACTAGCTTCCTCCCAGCTTTTCGTTAACAAGCAAAATATAATGCTTTCATGTGAAAGAAAAAATTTTCTTTGGTGAAGAAAATAAATATAGCAGTAGGTAATCTTTTAAATTAAGTTTTGTATTATTCTTATGTGGTATTTTGATGGGAGTACAAAGTTTATCAAGAAAAAATAATAAAATTTTGAGATAAGATGACCCAATATGCAGTAAATCCTATACTCTTTTTTGTTTAAATCACAAGAGTTATTCATATCAAAGGACTAAAACTCCACATAAAGAAAGGTGGAATGGAATCTTTCCTAATGATTTTAACCCCAAATTCAGGACATTCAGTTCTCTCAGAGAGCATCCCTCTCTCTAAACTAAAATTGAAGCTCAATCCAAAATTTGACATGTCGATTAAGATATATCAACAATCATATATAGAGCACTCAAATAATTATATAGATCTCACTGTAGTGGTTTTTAGGTCATTAGGAAGTAGTAAGATGTTCAAATAATAGGTAAATGGTTTGAATTATTTTCAACCCCAAATGTAAATCACATCTTATGAAATTGCATAGTACTTTTTTGGATTATTTTCTATACTTTTTTTAGTTCTACTCTGCATTTTTCCTAGGCTGTTACCTTTTGCAACAACCTTTTGTCTATGACTCCTAAATACGAGGGTCCCTTTCTGTTTGGTTATCTTTCTTTTTTTTCTTTTTTTGTCCTTCTGTCCTTACATAGCAGTCACTTAATAAATGTGTAATAAACAACCAAACCTTGAAAACAAGAAAAGCAACATAAATAACTTACCACATTCCCAGGCACACAAACATACACCATTGAGAGCTAACACAAATGGCTACCTAAAAATTAGTGAACAGAACTTAAAGGAGAAGGAGGAATTACCTAATGGATTGCATCTTATGGAGAGTAGCTAGTGGAGTTTTACCTTTGATAGATATACAGACACATGAACATACATAGTACTTGGTGTAGTCTGTAAATTAATATTTATAAGGAAAGCCTGAAAGATTTATTCCACTCCTTCACAGATCTGACTGGATTTCACTACTTTATTCATTGTTCAGGCTTGTCTGAATATCACTCAATTACTCAAATGCTTTGTTTTTATCTGCCTCAGGTCCTCCCAACCTTAACTTAGATTAAAACCATAAAAAAGTCCATTTTTAAAGCTATGCATAGAAAACACTACATCACAACTGCTAATATACACTCCAAACAGAAAACATGCATATCTCCATTTGTCTTTCACCTCATTTATGTCAGCCTATATCTTACTGGCAAAAATTGCTTTCCAGCTCTAGACAATCTAATTTGACTGTGATGCTGTCTGGCATTTGAGTATTATAGTGTTTCTTGGGTTAAAGTAAAAGATTTGCAAAACCAGTCCAAAAACTTTATTATCAGGGCAGAGCATCAGTGCATTTCTTGAACATTCATCACAAACAGCACATATGAGAACCGGAGAAGAATGAATCATCCTAGATTACCTACTGGTACTTGAGAGGCCTACCACAAAACAGCAACAGCAGAGATTAACTTGCTGGATTTCCCAGGAAATTTACAGAGGCTGTTCCATGGAGAAATAGAAACCCCATTTGCAACATCCTTTACTTGTGAAAGGTGTCTTAAATCACAGGAAGTCTGGGCTTGAAAATTCTGTGAGGGTGCCTCATAGGTCAAGGTAATTGTGATCATCTTTCCAACAATCTCCATTTCACTGGATGTTTTTAATCTTCAAAAATGTATGTGAATTCAGCTACAGAGTAGTTCGACATAGGAACAAAAATTTAAAACTGATGTTACCCAGGAGAGTTTCATAGTCCTGTAAAGATTATTCTGATAGGGACCCTAAATCTCATGTTTTTGCCCAGAGAAGTGAACTGAGTTATGTGTGCATCCTCTTTCTAGCCACCAATTTTCTGCAATCACTACTAGCAAGTTGGTCTTTCCAGACATTTAATCCATTAATCGACATGGACTCTAGGTTTATACAGTAGAATTCTCGACTGGTTAAAATGTCTGCCTTTCTCTATGCTGGTCATCTTCTCCATTTCTACTTTAGTGACTTCACTCATGGCCATCCTACACTGACCTTGGAAGAATCCAAAGCAGCGAGCTATGCTCTTCGGGAAAAGATTTTGGTGCTTCTCTTTCCACGTAAGCCGAATTGGCACCAAAACTATAACATTCCTCCTCTGTCCACCAGGGATATGCCTTGGCATCTAACATTCTCATTTGAGACCTTCATTAGGATGAAGGCGCCAAGAACTCTGGATAAAACAATATTTAAACTAATCTTAAAATCCACATTTAATACATTAAACTAAGGTTAAAAGGTTATCTAAGAGACCAAGATGGCGGCATAGGTAAACACCGCAGACTGCTGCCGCAAACAACCACTTCAAAAATACAACTAAAAGACGGAACGGACATCACCCAGAACCACAGGAAGGCTGGCTGAGGAGAGACTCTTCAACTAGAAGGAAAAATAACAGCACACCGAGGCTCAGAGGAGGCGCAGTGTGGAAAAAACTCAGGTGCGGAGGTGCGCGCGCAAAGCGGGCTGGTGGCTGAGAGCGCGGTTGTCGTTTTCGGTGAGTTAGGAAAGGAAACATTTTCACACTCATCATTTGCACTCTGTTGAGACTTAGAACAGGGTATCCAAATAAACTATAATTTAACATGAAGCATAGACTGCTATATGATATTACGATATACATAATATATATTACCTTAAGTATCAAAAATATCTGGGGACAGCACTGTTTACAAAAATATATAAGGGATATAATTTCATTTTAGTTTGTTTGTTTGTTTAGAACCCCAAATATAGAGGTCAATAAACAGGCCCCATATCAATCACTATAATGGTCATGGTGGAAGAGGCCACCATGATCCACTGGATTCTGCCTCACTAGCTGCCAGCACTAATTTAAGAATCCCTCCTATCCCATCCCATTATGTGTGCCCCCTCTGTTATATTACTCTCCTCTTGCTGATTCTGGGTCTTAGACTGTTCACTTTCCTTTATCATTAAGACTAAGTTTTCCATTCAAAATAAAAAATGCAACACATTTGCATTAGCAGACTTCATAGCTTTTTGAGGTTGTCATTTCCTTTAAGCGTGTCCATGATTATATCTAAGAAGTATATTTTTGGATAGAGGATTTATAGATTATTAAAATATTTTCTCCATTTGTCTAACTACATTTTTGTCATATCATTTATACTTTAAACATTTACAACTTTAAACTGGGTATTAATTAGTCTTGATGAAATTTGAGCAGTTCTGTTCTTCTCTTTCATTTAAGAATACGTGTTCCTGGGTGTTTCTGAAAGGACAAACTATTCAAAAACCAGACTTATACCAAGTTGGACAGACATTGCTGAGCTCTGTCTAGGAGTCTTGGGCTTGTAAAGCAGCTCTCTTATGGGTATTAACATCCAAAGGTACCAGCAAAATGAAATAGGGAATAAATATTATTGTAAAAGTGAGATTTCCAAAGAAATATGAAATTCCTTATCCCACCTTGAAGATCTGTATTATATTAGCTTCAATATTATCTCTATTTCCATTGCAGTTACTTCTGACTGCTTTGGAGCATGGAGGCCAATAGTTGGCTCCTTTACCTATTCTGATGCCAAAATTAACTATTTCTCTATGCCTCCAGATATATTGTCTTCCTGGTCTCTAAACTGTGCTTAATCTAGAATTACATAAGACTCACATGAGATGGTTTATATATTTATTTTGTATCACATAAGCTGAATCCCCATTATATGAGAGATGAGCTAGACATATTGGAGGTAAAGATAAATATTTTATACCTAGAGGCCTGGTGCATGAAAATTCATGCACTGGATTGGGGGCAGGGGGGTCCCTCAGCCCGGCCTGCCCCTCTCACAGTCTGGGAGCCCTCAGGGGTGGGAGGCGACCCGGGGATCAGGGGAAAGTGATGCCCCCATCACACCTCTGCTGCTGCCACTGCTGGCAGCGCAAGCCTCGGCCAGCCCTGGTTACCTGAGCCTCAGGCGGCCCTGGGTAGCTGGGCAGCTGCCATCTGAGGCTTGCCTTTACTTCAGGCCGGCCCTGGGCAGCTGGGGGGGCAGTAATTAGCATATTTCCTCCTTATTGGCTATGGGCGCTGCCATCTTTGTGATGGCATGAGGGTCAGTTATCATATTCCCTCTTTATTAGATAGGATAATGGAAATATTTAAATATACTAGTACTTTATATTTTAAAAATAAATGAAATATTTTTATAAAAGAATCCTATATAATAAAAGGCTAATATGCAAATCGACCGAATGGCTGAATGACTGGTTACTATGATGTGCACTGACCACCAGGGGGCAGAAGCTCAATGAAGGAGCTGCCCGCTAGTGGTCAGTGCACTCCCACAGGGGGAGTGCTGCTCAGCCAGAAGCCGGGCTCATGGCTGGCGAGTGCAGCGGCGGTGGCAGGAGCCTCTCCAGCCTCTGCAGCAGTGCTAAGGATGTCCGACTGCTGGCTTAAGGGAGTGGGCCTAAGCCATCAGTGGGACATCCCCTGAGGGCTCCCAGACTGAGAGAGGGCGCAGGACGGGCTGAGGCCCCCCCGCACCCAGTATGCAAATTTTGTGCACCGGGCCTCTAGTATATAAATTGAAATTGTAATCTAAAATTTGTAATTTTTCATCTAAGTAGCTATAGGCCTATTTAGACTATTTTGTCTTGTGTGAGTTTTGGCAATTGGTCCATTGCATTTAGGTATCAAATTTGTGGTCATAGGGTTGATCATAGTATTTATTATTTAGTCTCTTAATGTCAATGGGATCTATGGTCATGGCCCCTCTTTCATTTCTGATATTAGTAATTTGTGTGATATCTTTTTTCCTGTAGTGTGAGTACAGGCTTATCAACTTTACTGATCTTTTCAAAGAATCAATTTTAGGTTTTATTGATCTTTCTATTGATTTCCTATTTTTGATTTCACTGATTTCTGCTCTAATTCTTATTATTTCTCTTCTTCTAACCCTTTTTTGTTCCAGTTTTCTAAGGTAGAAGTTATTTGATTTATTTTAGTCCTTTCTTATTTTTAATATATATAGTAAATTTCCCATTAAGCACTGCTTTTACTGCATCACACAAATTGTGATAACTATATTTTTACTTTTATTTAAAATTATTTTCATTTCAAAATATTTTGAAAATTTTTTTGAGATTTCTCTTTTGACCCATGTATTAAGCAGAAGTTGATAGTAATAAAATAAATCTATGGGATAATATTGACTTGGATAACTTTTTTTTCTGTATGCTTCAAAAGGAAAAAAAAAATGTCTGTCTACAGATCACCTCTACTAACGTTTTTTGTTGTTTCTGTTGTTGAAAACTAAACTGCATTACTTTTACATATTTATTTGTAATGTTTCCATATTGTATTTCTTTCTCATTTGTTTTCTTTTGAAGAGCTTTATATTTCCCTAGTTTTTAATAACTCTAATAATTAGAATAAATGGCTCTAATCCATACTTCATAAATGGCATATTAATGTATTCCCAAAATTTTAAAATCTTCTTGTATTTCTTAGAGGTTATCTTGCCATAGCTGGTTTGCTCAGTGATTAGAGCTTTGGCCCGAGGATTAAAGGGTCCTGAGTTCAATTTTGGTCAAGGGCATGTACCTCAGTTGCAAGCTACATCCCCAGCCCTGGTAGGGACACACACAGCAATCAATGTGTCTCTCTCACATCAATGTTTCTCTCTCTCTGTCTCTCCCTCTCCCTGCCACTCTCTCTAAAAAACAATAGAAAAATATCCTCGGGTGAGGATTAACAACAACGACAAAAAAGTTATCTTTATTTTATTTTTAATATATTTTGTTGTTTTTAGCTCCTTAGTACATAAATGCATTTCTTCCATGTCTCTTCTTTCTACTACCATGCTAATGTAACACGCTGCATGCACTGAAAGAAATACACCTTGTTATAGTAGTCTGTTCAAGTATTCTGTGAACTAAAATAGCCTGCTAGGATCCACCCAATTCACATGTTTATAAATAAGCATATTCTAAAAGGATTTTTTTTTTTGGTCTTAGTGTCTTTATAAAAATGCTGCCCAATTAGCATCAAATGAGTAGAACACAGCAAAATGAGCTTCCTAAACTTTCTCCTCCATGACACATGATTCCCAGTATCAGTTGGGAAGCTTCTTTTCCTGATTGAACTCATGAGTAACTTGAATGAAGAGATTAAAAGGGATGTTTAGATGTATTCTTCTAGGGTCTGAGGATCAGAAGCCATGCATACTGAATATGCTGCTTTTCTTAGAACTTAGCTCTTGGACTTGACTTTTGAAGTTTCTCAACGTTTTATTTTTTAAAACAGAATCATTAATTTCTCTGAAAATGTTGCTTTTTGTAAAAAAAAAAGTTGCAAATATTGTCTGCTTTTTTTCCTTGTTAAATGGTTGAAGTGTACTCGTTCTCTGTATATTTAAATAGAAGCTCTTGGGGCCTCTACTTTACTTGCAGCATTTACTCTGACACATTTTGGTTTGGGGTTACAAATGGGAAATTGTAAATCCCTTTTGAATTACCTAAAGGACTAGCTTTGCTATTAACAAAAAGGCACTTAATGCCTCTAATGTTTAATCATTTTCTCAGAAACAAAGGTGATAAGCATTAGCATTTAATCGTCTCTTTTCCCATATTGTTGAAGTTACATTTAAACAGCTTTACTTATACACATATAACTTATTGCTTCTATGTTTAACATCTGCCAAATGTTTCTGTAACTAGTTCACTTCAAATTTTACCTCTTTTTCTTTAAACATTTTTTTCCAAATCTGAATGGATCTAAAGCTGTAGTTCTCCAACTTGACATTTTACTTTTCTAGCAAGTGCTCGCATAAAGTAAATGATGCTCTATCTGGAGGCCCATTTTGGAAATACACCTCTGGAAAAAGAGCCAAAGCAGTTCTCTTCTTTGAAGGTAAAAACATCTCTGCCAACATGAAATTAAAGAGTGGTTCTTACTTTTACTATGTTGTTAAACTTACTCTCCATAAACTATAAATATTCATAGGCTCTTGGAGTTTTACAAAATCTTATGTAGCCACTTACATAGCTGAGCTTAAAATCAAGGTATCTTGGCTCTGAGTCCATTGGTCTTTCCTCCTATAGATTTTTCTTTATAGTTAGTATGTAATATCAATATGTAAAATGCCAATTTTAATTTCTATGATCCCTTGATTTCCTAGACTCATAGATTGCAGTTTACAGTAGAGTTTGTTTAGGCAGAGTCACAACAAAGCTTATCGTAAATCCCATGTTTTCTTTGAATGATAAAATTAGGGACTTTTACTAAAATAGTTTTATATAGGCTTTACACTGGAAATAGAAGGTCACAGAAAAAAATCATTGTGCAGGGAGTAGGGAAACTATGTTACTAATTGTCTGTGAGAGATTTTGAGTGATTAAATCCATTTCCTCTGGGCAGGTTTGCTTTTAGACTCTACTCTGGACACTAGCATCACAGGTATTTAAATGCCTCAAAGAAACCCAGAAACACTTCACAACATTTCTTGCCCTGTAACTTTAGCACAAGACAACAGTATGCAAATGAGGTGAAGATGAGCAGGTTGTGCCACTGCCAGAGTAGGAGATGGGCATTGCTTCAAAGTGTAGGGAGGGCAGAAATAGGAGACGTGCATAGGTAAAAGACAAATAGACTTGTCAAGTTGTCCTTTCAGAGAGTATGAATGCAGTAGCATCTTCCATAAAAGAAGTGTCATTTTCTAGTAGTGCTGTGTCCATTTTTCTTGCCTTTCTTTTATGGTTCTGGAGGAACAACAAATCAATGCACATTCTCAGTGGCAGCATATGGTGGCTAAGGAGTGTTTGGTATTATTGAGTAATTTGTATTATTCTTAAATTTGTATATATGTAGGTATAGTTTTAACATGCATGAAGAATGATACCAATCTTTACATTGGTAACTAGATGAATGTTGAACACTGGAAATGAAAACTAATTTGTATCTGATAAAATTAAATTTAATTATAACCAACTGAAAAAACTCAGAACTATTTAAATAACTTAAAGTATTATTAACCACAATTTATGACAATGTCATTGACTTTGTGGACATTTTGGCTTCAAATCTAGAAGCATATTTTATATGTATGTATGTGCCATGTATAGCATTTAGTTTAAACTTTCTCTTAGGAGTAATGGCCCCAGTTGTGCATATAAATAGTAATATTTTCTGGAACAATTCATAGATTGAACACAGTGCAATATGGACCAGTCCAAAGGTGAAAAATCTTAATGAACAAAACACATATCAAACTTGACCTTACAGGCACTCTCAGACACAAAATGTGAATGCTTTTAAAGCAATTTGATTATGTTTATCAAGTGGCATAAGAAACGTTACAGAAATTACAGATGATATATAAGAGGAAATTGTGGTTCTGTAAGTGGGAACTTATGCTCATTATTAATTTACTAGAGGCCTGATGCACGAAATTCATGCATGGGTAGGGTCCCTAGTCCTGGCAGGTGATCAGGGCCAATCTGTGGGGCGACTGTCTGGGTGATCAGGGCACCCCCACTGGCACCCACCTTGGCTGGCCTGGGGCCTGCAGGCTGGGGGCAGCTCCTCCATTGAGAGTCTTCCCCCTGGTGGTCAGTGCATGTCATAATGACTGGTCATTCGTCATTCCACCATTCAGTCAATTTGTATATTATGCTTTTATTATATAAGATCCTCATTTTTATTCTATTCACACCCATAGTCATTGGGTGTGAACTCCTGCTTGCTATTAATATTAGTAAAAACTGATATGAACAGAGAGCTATTTTTGGCAACTGTACTTAAAATAATTTAAAAATAATTATAAAATGTTTCATAAAATAGGTTGTTTTAGAAAAATAGAATACATGACAATTTTCCTTCCAATATAAGGAGAACAGAGCAAGGGCACAAACATGTCTGACTGTATTAGAGAAAATTCTCATATGAATAATGCTAAAATTAATTACTATATGCACAAATCATTTTGCCATTACATATTATTGAGAAAAATCCAGTTGAGTTCCACTCTATATGCTAGTACTACCCTTAGTAGTTCACTTTTAACACTTTTGGTCACCAAATGTGTGATTTTTCCATACCAAACAATTTTTCCAACTCTGAACATCAGCTGGGTCAATTCAGTTCACTTCTGACATTGTCTACCTGGGGAAAGATCAGGTACCACAGCTTAAGGGATCCCACAAGACTGTCCCCACCACTTTGGATGCCAATTACAAGTCCAGATTGTCACCTGTACTTCTGGTGGACTGCTTATAAATTGGAGGTTCCCATATTCCATAATATACAAGCTTATTATAAAAGGATATAATTCAGAAATAGCCAGATGAAAGAGAGCATAGAGCCAGGTATAAGGGAAGGAGTTTGGACCTCTCATGTCCTCTCTGGGAACACTAAATACCCAAATAATTTTTCCACATATTCACCCACCCAGAAGCTCTCTAAACCCTGTCATTAAGGGATTTTCATGGAGGTTTTATTAAGTAGGCATGATTGAGTGAATCACTGGCCATTGGTGAGCAAGTTAATCTCCAGCTCCTCTCTCCTTCCCAGTTGTGAGAGGTGGTGCTGAAAGTTCCAGCCCTCTAATCAAAAGGTTGGTTCTCCTGACAATCAGCCCGCATCCTTAGGAGGTATCTAAAATTCACCTCATTAACATAAATTCAGGTGTGGTTGAAAGGGGCTTGATCTGAATATAAAGGACACCTTTAAGGCTCTTATCATTTAGGTGCTCTTATCATTTAGGGTTTTAGGAAGTTCGGCCAGGAAAGGGATGTATTTCTTAGTACAAATCATATCACATATATTAAGGCATAGTCCTGGCTGAAGAGAAATTTGAACAAAGTGACTAACATATTGATTGCATCTTAAAATTTTCTTTATAATGTCCCAGCATTAAAGTTTGAAAGTAGAAGTTCAGAAATAACATATGTTTCTTTAAGCAACATAAGCATTATTGGAAAATGTTTCCTTTTCTTTAATAATGAATTTATCATATAGGAGCTCATTACAATGTTCACACCTTGTAATGTTTGAGAGTCTTGTAGGACTGAGCTCTTAACAGCCATTGTAAGATGAGTGGCTTTTTCCAAATGCCACTTTTAGATTACTTTCAGTTGCAGTTTTCAGTAGAGCATAGTTTTGCCATACTGAAATTAACATTTAAAAACTATCTAATAACTAGTCACTCAGGAAAGTTTTCATTATGTGATATTACCTTCAACAAAGCATGCGTTACATGAAAATCTTAATTATCACAACAAAAATTTGATTTTTTTTCTGAAATTAATGCAGACACCTAAATTTAATGGAAATATAAAGCCATAATATGAATTATTGATTTTATTACTCACCCAGACTCCAACAGAATACCCACAGATGTGCAGTAATCATTAAATTCAAATGTTTAGAATATCTTACCAAGTTTAATTTACATTGAAACCATAGGTTTTAAAAGATTATTTCAGTATTTCTAGATTGTCTAGGAAGGAGATTAAAACATGTTTTACTTAAAATTTGCGGCTTAAGTCATAACTCTTAAAGATTTAGATATATGTGAATTTCTATTTACCTTTTTGCCCAAGGCCCTGCAAATACTAACAGTAAACCCTCCGTTATGTCTCAGTTGCTTCAGTAAAAGTAGTGAGTTCAGTAATCTCCAACTTTATCACACACGTGTTGCTATGTTGAGCAAGACAAGAGAATTACCACTGGTTTGTCCTGGAGGGGCCAGCAGACTCTCAGGACCTCAAGGCTCCCAAGGACTTAGTAGAGTTTTTATTAGTGCCAACTGTGCAGTAGTGGCTCAGCTCTCATAATCTTGTACATCTCCGGTTTCTTCAAAACAGCTTTTAGTACAACTGTCTTCCTCCCTGACAACCATGTAATTAATTGAAAAATATTCAAGATTGCAGGTAACATTTTTTTCCCCTAGAAAGATTATGGTAAATACCCTGATTTTCCTGTCTTAGCATTATCTTTTCATCTACATTTGAATAATCTCTAAATATTATTTAAATCTTTTAAGTATTCACAAATAATTTGTGTTTGAGTTATTTCAGGCTCAATAAACAAACACAGCTTTAGATTCCTGCTCTATACTGTGCCTGCTGATAATGACTATATGTAGAACAGAATATGATTTCACTTAAGTATTTTCTTAGAAGTAGTAATAACAAATATGGACTTTTGCAGCTCAGTGATAAATAAAAGGATTTAAATGGGGTGTTTTCTACCAGAGACTAAAGCTCATTCTTCAGCTTTCCAAATAATCAATGAGATTTCCTTTCTCCAGACTTACTGAATTCTCCTGGGATATATTTGCATAGTTTTACTATCAAATGAATTGCAGGGATAAGCCATTTTCTTTGGGAATGTCAATAAAGAAAAAAGAAACTTCTTATTGGGGAATAGCTTCAGGACTCTTGTTGCAAATGAAATTCTCTGATTTGCTGCCAAGAATAGCATCCCCAAATTACTACCCACTGAAAGAATCCAGTAGTTGTGTATTTGTTTTTATTTTTTCTATTTTTAATAGCATTAATATATTACAAATATATATTTTTCTTTGAGATTATTGAATGTTCTGAGGATAGATATCGCTTGCACTTCAGTCTTCATGTTTGTAAATGTTCTATGGAGACCAAGAAGAGACTTGCTATTGATGTCTTATTGCTCAATAATGAAGCAGAGAAAATGCTTTTTCATGGGTATTACAGAAACAAAATGGGCTCATACAAAATAAATCAAGAAACAGATCTACTGGTGTTGGTGAATCTCACATACAAAAGAAAAATTGTAGATTTAGTTTTTCCTCAGAGAATCGGAACATTTCCTTAATCAATTTTGAAAATGAGTAAACCTGTTTTGGTACTGCAACACTGATAGATGTATCATTTACTAAAATGACACTTACATTAACAATTAGACTCACTAAAGAATCATATTAAAAAAGATATGAAAGAGAAAATGACATTTAAAAAGATGAATTCACATCTCACCTTATTTAATTACAATAAACTATATCACAAGGACAGCCAGCCTTTCAACATCAGAGCAATTATCATCTAAAAATCCAAAATTCTGCTTTGCATACTGCCTAGGAGAGAACTTCTGGAGTGGAATATATCTTACAGTGAGTTCTTTCCATGAACTCATATAGAGTCTTATTTATGTCCTAATTATTGCATGTTTGGCCTGAAGCAACTTCCTAGAGAACAATTTCAGCTGATTTTTTTCCTATCATGCTCAAAGAGATAATGAAAGTTTCTTTTAAAGTAATGCAAATTATTGGAAACTTGCAGGTTATTTAGCCCAAACAAAATTAGGCCTGGCCTAAAATGAATTATAAGTTAGAAAAGTTATCATTACGACTGATATTATGACTCAGGAATCTTTATTCAAGTTATCAGTTTCTTTGCTGACACATCATCTTTCAATATTTTATATTAAGTTCAGCTAACTATACAATAATCAGCATTTTTTCCCATAGCCCTTGTCAGGATCATGTTGTTGTTGTTGTTTTATTGTTGATTGTCCCATCCAATAAAATGTAAGCTCACTGTCTGTGTATTCATATCAAACTCATGGCACTTGGCACAATGCCTGGCAGTGATATCTATAAATATAAACAGGTAATATGCAAATTAGCCGGGCGTCACGACCGGCTCCAGGAGGCTGCATCACGACCACTCAGGAGGAGCTGTGTGCACAGATAGGTGGAAGGAGACTGTGTGCCACCCCCAGCCCCAGCAGACACACACACACTAGGGGTGGGAGTGTGCTCCAACCGGGGCCACAGGGCACAGCTCAGGGAACGCCCCCACCCCAGCGGACACACACACACCAGGGGTGGGGGTGTGCACCAAGTCGCGACACAGACACCAGGGTGGGGGCGTGCTCCGAGCTCACCCCCGGTGGGTGGTGGCAGCAGCCGGAGCGAAGCAACCCTGGTCCCAGATGCCTGGCGGTGGCTGGAGCCTAGCAGCCCGGGTCCCAAATTCCTGGCAGCAGCAGGAGCAAAGCCACCCATGTCCTGGTCTGCCGGAGCCGGTGCCGGCAGCCAGGGGAAGGAAGGCCTATTCTTGCACGAATCTTCATGCATCAGGTCTCTAGTAGTGAATAAAGAAGTAAACCAGCAGGCTTGTTAAAACTTGAGCCATGATATTTTCCTTAATTTTAATCACTTTCATTATACTAAGATTTATAGCTATGTTTTTCTTTGAGAGAATGAATCCAGAGTTTATGTTTGACACTATTCCTAGATCTTATATGCTTTTTGTCTCAATATTTACAATTGGGTTGCTTCGAGGCTTAGACATTTCACGCGGGGGAATTCGCTCTGGTTCTGCAGGATAATGATACCACATGCAGAGTGAGAATTTCTCCTACTTACCAAGACAGTGTCTCCTTTCATATTGATGAAAGCAGGTGAAAATATTAGAAATGTTTATATTTTTTTTCTTAGAGTTTAGAAGAATGGGAATTTAGCATTATTTTTATTTATTGACTGAACTTTTATATTCCACACAAATGAAGCATAAATGACATTAATCAATAATGACAGTACATCCTCACCCAGTAGGAGGATCTTCCATGTGGGGAGTTTTCTCTGACTCTTGAGATATATATACCGCTGTACTCAATTAGATGCTCCATTCCGTTTGATAAACTTCACCTTATCCTTGGATCAGGCGACACCATTAAATAGCTTTAGTATTGGATTGCACCATTTGAGCCTTTTTTGATAAAAGCAATTAGTATCAAATTGAGTTCTGATTTTATGCTACCAACCAACACTGAAGAACATGGGAAATAGTAAAAGATATAAACTTGTAATTCGGTCTGTTTTGTAGATGCTGTTGAGAATATCCTGCAGTGTATTGCACAATGTCTTTTTTTTTAAGAAGGCCCTCAGGAGAAATTTTCTCTCCCATACTTTAGAGAATGCTCATTTTTAGTAGCTATTTACTTTCTTCTCTTTGGACTTAGAATCATGCAACTGACTGCCTTTTCTTCTCTTTTTTATCTAAGAGTCTCTTGATCTCCTGGAAATTGGGAATCTTGCAATTGTCTGTCTTTGCTTTGCATTCAGGAAGCTTCAAATCAAACTTTAAAAAACCTTTTTAAAAAGAATCAGGCACTTGACATAAAAATGTAAATAAAAAATAGTGAGCACATTTGCTGAAAAACTAAACTGTATCAAATTATCAAGAACATGTTTTTTAAAATTCCTATTTCAAACTTGAAATTTTATTCATTTCAGCTTCCCTGGAGATAATTAGAAAGATTAATAAAAATTTGACAGACTGTTTTTAATAATTCCTTACATTAATTTTCTTCCAAAGAAGGATTTTATGACAGCGAACTCTGAAAAAAAATATTGATAGTGAAAGAAAATTAAAAGCAAAGTGTGGTGGTTAAAACTATACTTTCTTTGACCCTACCTTTCTAACACTAATTGACAAGAATTAAATCTCGTTTACTAGCAATTACAACCTCCTCTCACATACAGCCATTTTTTAAAATATTCCATTTGCAAATTGATTTTAATGCAAAATATGTGCTGTAAAACATGCCTTAATAAAAGTGAAACCTCTGTGTGTCCATAATGGAGGTCATTGCTTCTAAGAAAATCTTTATATTTTTAATCTTCTAATGTGAGTCTGTGCAAGCTATCTTGATTGGTGCTAATACTTATTAATAAATTGAATTGCCTCGTGTTAATTCAGATTTCTTGTATCTTTATATGTTAATTTTCGGTAGAACAAAGATAAACTTTTCTTTTAAACTAAGAGGAAGCCCACACCATATTTTTTATAATCTTTGATTTCTTACTTTTGGTGTAAAGTGTATCTTCAGAATTCAGTTACTTACAAAGTTGTCTAGGGAAAGGAGGTGGTATTATAAAAAGGAAATGAACCTGGGCACCTGAGTAAAGGTTGCAAAGGAGCTCCCCCTTCCTAGAACTCTTCCTTTCCCATAGTCTCAGAATGCAAATTTGAAGAATCCAAATTTTGTCTCTTCATGATTCAGTTATTCCCTTAAGAAATATTTGAAGCCATCCTTTACCTCTATTAGCAAGTCATTAGAGGGAACTTATCACTCCCAAGCCTTTAGGTAATAAGCCACAGGCCACTTAAAGGTACTACTGAGAGAAGAGTAGCATTAGAATAGCTAGTCACAGATGGTAAATGACATTTTCACCGTCTACGGCATCTGAGATACGGAGATTAAATTTCTCTCTCACATTTGTCTCCACATCTTTTAAACCATTTTTTTGTTCTACGAAGTCTACTTTTTCTGCAGTATTTTATGTTTTGAGTTTCTGATGAGATTGATACTTTCTCATTTTCTGGGGAGGAAATGTGATAGACGGCCTTTGTAAATGAAGACTCATGCTGTGATTGTCTGTAGTTCATAGTAGTCATGTTCGAGTAAACAGCATTCTGTCGCGGGCTCCTTATTAATTATGGTGCGTCCTGCTGCCATGCTGATTCCAACTTTTTGGCGCCTTCACTATGGAGAAGCACAGCTCCATGCAGAGGGGCCCATCTCAATGCAAATAGTTCGTTCACTCCTGCCTGCCTCCCATGACAAGCTGAAGAACCTTCCCTAGCTAACTTTAAAGAGAGATAATAAAGTTTTATTTCCCTTTCACAACATTTCAAGGGAGGTTTATCATGTTCTTTTCTTCTAAACAGAATTTGAACAGAAGCAGAGAGACTCAGAACCAAATTCCAAAATTCCACCATTGTGCATGTCCTTTGGTTGTAAATATCTTTGGAAGGGGTACCTATCTGGGTGATTTAGTAAATACATTTGATTCAGTCTGAATGTCTGTGCTATTCTACAATAATAGACAACCTCTACAATCTTAGTGACCAAGCACCACAAAAACTGTGTTTATCTCTCACGGTACAAGTTTGATGTGGCAGAGGGCTTTGTACATTCAGGGATAACGGTTTCCATGACTGCTGGACTGGAAAAAGGAAGACCTTGGATTCTACACATTGGATTCAAAGTTCCTTTGAGAAGTGGCACATGATACTGCTCACAATTGGTCAGCCAAAGTGAGTCCCAATGTTGGCAGCAAAACTTCACTGGTTTCATAGTAAATGCCATTTTTAAGCTTTTAAAACCATAGCTTTCACCCTAACCGGTTTGGCTCAGTGGATAGAGCGTCTCATAGTAAATACTATTTTTAGGCTTTTAAAACCATAGCTTTCTTAAGAGGAAACACTAGGTAGTAGTTCACCCTTGTCCATGGTTTTGCTTTCCATGGTTTCATTTACCTATGGTCAATCACAGTCTGAAAATATTAACTGAAAAATTCCAGAAATAAACAATTTAAGTTAAAAATCAATAAAATATATTTAAAAAAAAATAAAACTATAGCTTTCTTAAGAGGAAACACTAGGTAGTAGTTCCCCCTTGTCCATGGTTTTGCTTTCCATGGTTTCATTTACCTATGGTCAATCACAGTCTGAAAATATTAACTGAAAAATTCCAGAAATAAACAATTCATGACTTATAAATTGCATGCCATTCTAAGTAGAGTGATGAAATCTTGTGCCACCCCACACTGTCTGACTAACATGAATCATCCCTTTGTCCAGAATATACATGCTACCAGCCCATTAGTTGCTTAGTAGCAGTCTTGGTTTTCTGGTCGACTGTCTCAGTATCATAGTGCTTGTGTGTGTTCAAGTAACCCTTATTATACTAAATAATGTCCCCAAAGTGCAAGAGTAGTGGTGCTGGGTATTTGGATATGTCATGGAGAAACCTTAAAGTGTTTCCTTTAAATAAAAGAGTGAAAGTTCTGGACTTAATCAGGAAAGAAAAAAAATGTATGCTGAGGTTGCTAAGATCCACAGTAAGAACAAATCTTCTACCAGTGAAACTGTGAAGAAGGAAAAAGAAATGTTTGTTAGTTTTGCTGTTATACCCCAACCTGCAAAACTTATGGTCACAGTGAGTGATAAGTGCTGAAAATGGAAAAGGCATTTAGTTTATAAGTGGAAGAATGAACAGACAAAGGCCATATTCACATAACTTTTATTTCATTATATTGTTATATTTACTCTATTTTATCATTAGCTATTGTTAATCTCTTAACTGTGCCTAACTTATAAATTAAATTTTATTTTAAGTATGTATGTATAGAAAAAACATAGTCTGCACAGGAATTGGTACTATTTGTGGTTTAGGCATCCACTGGGGGTCTTGGAACATATCTCCCGTGAATAAGAGCAACTACTATAAACTGTGGATGATGAAATGGTTGAGAATTACTGACTTGAAATCTAAGATTTGTGGTTCCCTAGGAACAAGGGCTCTGTGTCTTACATCTCTCTCTCCAGTTGCTAAGTTACAGCTGACAATATTTGTTGTAGAGTGTAAAAAAGCATAGAGTGGAAACTAAATGGCCTAAGTTCTTAGTTCTTGCCAGGCTATTATTTGCTGAGTAACTATGAGAAATAGCTATTGCTTTAGCCTAGTTAGCATCCATTTTTCCTTCTGGTAACAGTGCCATAATCCCGCATTTGCACCTCTTAGACAACTTCAAACATTTAGTCTATGAGATTCTATTGGGATTCCATCTTCTGGCTTCTGGGGTAACACATATCTAGACATCACCCACCCCTGGGATCACAGTGCTTATTTCAGAAAAGGTGCATGTTCAACATTTTCCATGGGAGAGTTTTTGAACCACTGGCAAAGAAACTCTATTTTTATCTGATCGCTGCTGAAAGGAGGTGATACAAATCTGAAGTATTTGGGTCTATATTACCCCCCCCCCCGAAAAAGGTTGAACACCTATTTTACAAAGGAGGCAATGCAGAAAACCTAAACTGAATGGTAGAGATGAATGAAAACATATAAATAATAAACTAATCATCTGGGCCTCTAGTGATTTGAACTTAACCTTTCAAATATAGGATACAATCCATGTTCTTTTTACTACATTAGAGTTGGAGTTTTTGAAATACCAACCATCATGACAAGCCTTCCTGAGCCTGTTTTCACCTGTATAAAATGAAGTATTGCCATAATATGTAGATTTTTCTAAAATGACTACAAATCCTTTAAAATGCTATATGCTGTAGATTTGTAGAAGATTATAAATCCAGTTTGTAGGAATGTTGAGTTTGAGATGTCTGTGGTACGTGTTAGCAGAAATCAACATTTGAGTTGGATATCCTTGTCTGGAGTCCAGGAAATATGTACTGAAGGGACTTACAGATTTGGAATCATCAACATAGAAATGGTAATCAAAGCCAAGGTGATAAATAGAAGTGCCCTGTCAGAGTGTGTGTTTACTACAAGGAGAAGAAAGGAACACTACATATTTCAAATTTGATAGAGCATAAACCTTAGTGGGGGCCCAATATGTTTTTATCTAAAGTTGGCAAGGAATGCAGTGGACACTTTATGTAGGACTTGGAGCTGGAGTGGGTTGCTAAGGAACTTAGGCTAGTAAATGGGAGTCAATGAAGGGTTTCAAGCAAGAGAGAATAATAGCATTTCAACTTTCATTAAGATCACTCCTGTGGAAGACGAGAAGATGGATTATAAGTGGAAGTGAATGATGTCACAGATACTAATCAATTATTCTAATTATTTAAGCAAAAGATATTAAAAGGACCTAAATTAAAGGCAGTGAGAATTAAGATGATAAGATTGAAAAGAGATTTAAGAGAGTCTTACATGATTTAAGGTATTTGAGAGATGAAGGAAATAATTTCAGTATAAGGGTTTTTACTGAAATAATGGAGATAATAGTGACAATTCAATTAAGAGAGGCAATACAAAATGAAGAATGAGTTTGGAGGCAAATTTCAGTTTTGAGCAAGATGAGATTAAGATATGAAGCCACGAGGAGAATTTGGAATTGATTTGCCCACAAAGAGGCATTTAAACTCATAATGTGGATAAGAAAGCCTAGGAGGTAACAAAATGTTAAACTCTGAAGATACTTCCCTGGAAAAATTGAGGGCTCTGAGAAGACTTAAGAATGAAAGACCAGCCCTAACTGGTTTGGCTCGGTGGATAGAGCAATGGCCTGCGGACTGAAGGGTCCCAGGTTTTATTCCAGTCAAGGGCATGTACCTTGGTTGCGGGCACATTCCCAGTAGTGGGTGTGCAGGAGGCAGCTGATTGATGTTTCTCTCTCATCAATGTTTCTAACTCTCTATCCTTCTCCCTTCCTCTCTGTAAAAAAACAATAAAATATATTTAAAAAAACAAAACCACACAAGAATGAAAGACCATAAAAGTAGAAGGAAAACCATAAAAGACTTTAGATATCTTCCATAAAGGAGAGAATATCAAGTATGAGATAGTGACTGGTTGGCCACTGTCTATCTAGGTTCTGTGTAAGATACAAATTGGGGGGGAAATTGAGAAACCAAGTATTAACTAATATGGTAATTCAGGTATTCTTTAGGGTAACAACAACATTTTCAAATACAAGTTCATTGTTTACATAAATTTCTTTACAATTTCAATACCCTGCTTATCAATGAGGAAGGGCTATACTTTTATTACTTACAAGGTTTTAAATCATATTAATTAAGATATTGCTCATTTTAAGTCCTCTTCAAACCGCATTGTCTTATTCCTGCCCACAAGATGTTCAGTGTCCCATTCTATGAGCTCTAATAAAGCTTGGTGCACACCACCTTCTTCATACTTATAACACTTCATTTTAATAATTGATTATATTATTTACTTTACTAACAAACTGCAATGTCTTTGAGAATAGGATTTCTTTTCTCTTTCCATGTATTCGTTGCACTAAGCACCTGGCCTGGTTCAGAAGAATGTTTATTTAATGTGTCACTCTAATATCTACCATTCCCTTTTCTAAGTGTAGTCTTCCCTAACCTACCAGTCAACTAGACGTTTTAATTCCCTTGTCTCTCCTACATATTTGCCCTCTGATGCTTTCCAGGTTGTAAGTCTTCCCACCACTAATGATATAGCCACTAGTCTTCATGTTGTAGACCACTGACTAAGTAAATACCCCTTCTTCCATTGAGTCCTTGAATGATTGGATGGAGCAGAGAAAGCCATTTTATTATATCAACATTCACAATACCAATGATTGGAGAGCAATTCAAATATAAAACTCATTACTAATACATGGAAGAGAACTACTAATACATGGAGGAGAAACTAGGTGGACATTCTAGTTAACTTAAATTTTTCCCAGTAGCACATAAGGAGAGAAGATAAGGGCCATTACAAGAAGAGTGAAATGGATTATTCCTTCCTTTGATTGTCATGTCTCTACCAGTGCACCTAATTCTTCAAATGTCTTTGTTCAGTAGAATACATTCTCTTTCTTTGGGAAAATACCTTATTCATAGGAACATTTATTGGGTCTCTCCTGAATTCTCATTTCAGACCAATACCTAGAATTCACCTGCATATGCTATGACTTGTTCCTCTACTCATTTAATAAATTCCTTGGAGATTTTAGGCTGTGGACAAGCAGTAAGTAGGATCTCAGATTCTAGTCCAATTTTTCTACCAGCAAGAGTATGACTCACTGATGTTTTTGCTTGGTAAATAATTCACTCTCTTGAAAATATATTATATTATTTTCCTATGAGACATCATAATCTAATTCATTTTTAAAGAAAGAATATTTTTCACATTGACAAAACTCTGGACATGATATCATAGAACAAGGAATATGAATGGCTTCTGGTCTACATCTTCTCTTCACTAACATTTAGTGCCTACTCTATTTATTGGCCAATTTTTTTTTATCAAAATTGATTCCAATTAAATTGTTTTGAATCAGAATCTTGCTATGATATAGTCAGGTTGCAAAATCTGCCCTCTGAGAATGAATGGATGAATGAATGAATGGGTTTTGTTTATATTAGATACATTTGATAACATTAAATAATCATAATCCCTACATCCACTGGTCTTTTGTTTGGTTGCACATGACATTGGCACATATAGAATTCATTTACTATAAGTGTTCTGTCTCTAATAAAACTGGCCTTGGCTCTTTATGGACAACTAGTGGCCCAGTTCATGGATTTGTGCACATTGAAAGGAAAGTAATTAGAAGAAATATTTTAATATTGCTATTTGCCCTTTCTCCCTCAGTGCCTGGGAGCCAGGAGGCGGTCCTCCCCTCTACCCCCCACCCCTGCTGCCAGTACTGATCACAGTATGCAGGGCTATTGGCATCGCCCTCCTCCCCTCCTCCCCCAGCTCCCTCAGTGCCTGGGAGCTGGGCAGCGGCCCAGCCCCCCGCTGCCACTGCTGGTCACTGTCTGTAGGGCAATTGGCCCCTGCTCTCACCAGCCTTGGCCTGGCACCACCCGCTCACCTGCTCCACCACCCTGCCATGGTCCTGCTCTCATCAGGGCCCATTGGGGCCATCAGCGCCTCCACTGCCGCCTGCAGCCAGTGCAGCGTCACTGAGGCCCACCATGTTCTACACCGCCCCTTAGTGGTCAGCACATGTTATAGCGAGCAGTCAAACTCCCGGTAGAACTCTGGGTCAAGGGGACAATATTTGCATATTAGGCTTTCATTATATAGTATAATATAATGGGGGAGGGCATTTACTACACTTGCAAACACAGCTGCTGGGATTAAATATTTAAAAAGAAGAGGCAGCTACAATTTTTTGCATGCTAATTTACCATAAAATGTTTTTTCCAAAGGTAAGGATACAAAAGCTTTATGTTTAATGTCTTAGTCCAGTATAGCAGATAATTAAAAAAATCATTAAGACCACAAGTATTCTTTTCTTTTTTTACTTCAGTTATTTTTTACTGCATTTATTACGAACAGCACCAACTCTTAAATACAAGACAGAAACCTAGAATTTATTCTTGGCCCTTTGCTTTCCTTCCACCCATGTCCATCAGGTTTATTACATCAGGTTTATTTTCTTTTCTTAATGTCTCAGCTGTTGGCCCATCCCACAATACTTGTAGTCATCATTCCTACCCTGATGATCTGTGGCAACAGCCACTTGGTTCACCAATGCTTCCTTTCTAGTAGGTACTTCATTCCAGGTGATCACAAACACTAATTTAAGAAACCCATAAGCCCATCTCTTTCTGTGGACTTCCAGTGAAGCCCATCTTATTTTTTTCTAATATATTTTATTGATTTTTTACAGAGAGGAAGGGAGAGAGATATAGAGTTAGCAACATCGATGAGAGAGAAACATCGATCAGCTGCCTCCTGCACACCCCCTACTGGGGATGTACCTGCAACCAAGGTACATGCCCTTGACCGGAATCGAACCCGAGACCCTTCAGTCCGCAGGCTGACACTCTATCCACTGAGCCAAACCAGTTAGGGCGAAGCCCATCTTTTTCTGTGGACTTCCAGTGTACCATTTTCACATGAAAAGCCACTCAACATTATCTGCTGCTAGAAAACACACCTAGTACCAAGCACTTAATCAGGCAGGTTTTAGTAAACAGTGGGAATCACTTCATGCATTTATTTTAATGGAGAGACATTTAATGCAGGAGTTGGGTATTTACAAACTTATTAGAAGGGCTAGAAAAACAAGTTTTAGCCTGAGTTTCACCCTATCTGCCACAACCTTTTTAAAAGCATCTAGTTATTTCTCTCCCCTCTGAGTTGCATATTTTAACATTTCAAAAATTGTGACACATCACTTCTGAAAGGTTGTTATTAAATTGATGGTGTCTTAGAGTCATGGAAATGTAGCATTTATCATCTAAGTCATTACTTAATATCCACGTTATTCTCAGCAGGTGGCATTATTCTTGGTTTCTCTAGTAGCCAGTTTGCTTATTTTCTCCATCCCAGCCACAGCTCTAACCCCCTTAGCTTTAAAAGAACTGTTTCATCAGGCTTTTATCTTTCAGCCTCAACTCTGCATTTATATGAATGTAGAAATGAAAGAATAATTCTTTAAATATGCACCAACTACAGGGAGATTATTATTTTAATGCTGATGAAAGCATAAAGTTAAATTTAAACTTGAGATATCAGATGACCATTGTTTACCTATAAGTCACACCTTATGAAAGGTTTACTTTTCAAGACATACACAGAGAAGCCAGGTAAATCTGATTGTATTAGGCTTTGGGATTTTTCTATTGTATTGTGAATTTTTTATGTGGATATTGTTATATTGTTAATGGCTGTTTCCAATTAAAACACAATGGCAATATAGAATATATCCAAAATTCTATTAAGATCATTAGGCAAGGGACAAGAAGGGGACAAATACAAGTAGAGAGGGAAAGTTGTAAGGAAATACTACTTTAATCATAATGTAGTGGAAGGAACCTGCAGACAAAAGAGTCAATCTCAGATCCTGACATTTCAAAAGGTAAGGAAGAGGACAAGTTATTTCCTGCTGATATGAGAAATATACTTAATCTTGGTGAATACAAAAAGTGGCAAATATCAGGGTGAGGCAGTGGTGAATAAGTGAAACACAGTTTATTCTTGTATTGTTGTTTATTAGTTATGTATTATTTTCCATAAAAACAACTATAAACCTACTTTTGCCCAACCCTGTATTTGTTTGTAAAACCTAAAATCTCTCTAATGTACTTACACAGAATGCATTAAAATTCTGTAAACAATAAGATGAGATAAAAGACAGAGAAATGAAATTTCTTTAAAATGTGCTTAACATTGCTCCATTAGTGAAGATAGGTGAAACCCACAACCTTCAAAAGACTAATATGGGACATCTCCTTTCTATGCAAATTTATATCATAAAAGAATGATTGGTGTAGCTTTCCTATTGTGAGACAATTTATTAAGTGAAACATTAGAAATATCATGTCATTTCCCATAGACCTGGGGCATGTAAATCAGCTTGCAAATTGAATGGGACCACAAAGAATCACTTTGAGACTGAAGGTTGGAGGACAGAATATGAAGTGATGTGTGGGAAGTAGATGCTAGCCATTACTCAAGTACCAGTAAATGATACATAGATCCCGAGAAAGGAGCAGTACCCAATTGGTCAGGTGCAATTGGTATGCATGAGTCTCTAGTTGCTGCATATTGAGTTTGTAGTAGAAGATAACATATTTAATTATTTCATATTTAATGTTATTGAATTAGAGAATTGTATACAGAAATATATGTGAGGTATATTGAACCAACTAACTAAAACATTCTTTCCCCCCCTTTTATTGAATTTATTGGGGTGACATTGGCTACTAAAGTCATATAGGTTTCAGATGTTACAATTCTGTAACACATCATCTGTAAACTGGTTTGTGTGTTCACCACACCAAGTCAAGTGTCCTTCCATCACCATTGAGGTATACCCTCCTATATCTCTCCCCACCCCACCTCTCCCTGGCAATCACTACATTCTTGTCCCCGTCCATGGCTTTTCTCTTTCTCTTTTTGTTTTGCTCAATCCCTCCACCTCCACCCCAACCCAGCTGCCCTCCACCCCAACAGCTGTCAGCCTGCTCTCTATCTATGAGTCTGTCTAAAAC
This sequence comes from Myotis brandtii, assembly GCF_000412655.1. Lineage (NCBI taxonomy): Eukaryota > Metazoa > Chordata > Mammalia > Chiroptera > Vespertilionidae > Myotis > Myotis brandtii. Next base: position 874,230 of record NW_005371198.1, read on the forward strand.
TACATTCTGAACCCACTACTCATTTTCAGTACATTTAATATGAGGAGGGAGAGGGAAGGTAGAAGTTAATTCTTAATTTCATCACCAAGTAAAAGAAATGCCTAGTCACTGGGTTTATCATTCTGCTACAGCCAGATTGACAGGGTAGCTACCTGACTAAGGGGCAAAGGAGCTTTGATACTTCACTCCAGCTCTCATCAGCTGACTGTTCATTTCCTGACTAGATGTAGAAGAGGAAAGAATGGGAATCTGCCTCAAGGGAGGTTGCATCTCTGATCTAATAGGTGATAAAAGAGAGAAGAGCCAGAAGTATTGGATTTTATTGTAGAACAGTTGGTTATTATGTGTATTTAATTCACAGAATATTTTAATTCAACTGGATAGTGGAGGTCATTGAGTCCAACCCTCTAAAGTGCATGGCTCCCTTCAACAAAATCACTGGTGAGAGATAAATTGATCCTGTTAGACCAACTCTGCTAATAAAAACTCACTAAATGTGTAAGGAGGCCTTTTAAATAATTGAAGCTTTGTAATTATTCAGAATCTCTTTATATATGACCAGTCTACCTTAGTGTAACATTTACTCAGTTATCACACACACACACTCTCACTCATGTGTTATCAAAAGGTACAGTTATGTTCTTTGTAATTCTCTTAAACCAGGCCAAACACTATATAAATTAGTGAGATGACCACCTCTTTCCCAAACAGTGGCAGCAAAAGCAACATAAAATATATCCCGCAATTGGTGCTGTGCTCGGCTTGCTACATATAATTCCTACAATCTCATTTTACCAGATAAAGAAACTGAAGCTCAGAGAGACTAGCAACCTGCCCAAGATATACAACTAAATGTTGTGCCAAGGTTTAACTCTAGGTATTCTATCTACAGGGCCAGTGTTCTTAACTACTTTATTTTGCTGACAAAACAATTAAAAAATAAAAATAAAATTATATATTTTGATACTTTCTATTTTTCAGGAAATTCTCTTAAAAGTAAAAAATAAAGGGGGAAGTAAAGTGGTTATATGACAAATAACAGTCCATAATAAGGAAATGATCAGGGAAGTACAAATAGTGTACTTAAAAATTAATATATATACAAGTTATTCATCAATGGATCAGTATTTTACTAAAGAATTTTCAAAAATTTAGTTGACCTAAAAAATAAAAATATTTGGAGAACTATTCATCTACTTAAAGGGTAAGAAAGTGATTAAATTTCTACTCTACAACATATATTTAGTAAACTTAGTAGCTTCTGAATCAATGTAACTTTAAGAAACAAGGCAAACAGAAACATAAAAATATTCAGACTGTGTAGAAATCTACCAAAACAAATAAAAATTACATAGATTTTTACAGGTGAGATTAGCTTAATTACCTTTGTAACTTGAAGCTATATAATGAGTCCAATGTCTTCTGAAACTGCCACTGTCAGGAATTAGGATATCTTTAATAAGTGCTCTTTTAGATCACTTTGCCATGTGTAGCTACTTTAGAATTTATAAGATTTAGCAATGAGATAAAACAGAGAGATTAATGTAACAGCAATTTTAGTTTGTGAATAAAAATGTAACTTTTGCTTTTTTTTTCTAATGGCACTTTTCATTTTTCTGAAAATCTTATAAGGAACTTTCTGTATAATTATCCCCCTATAGAACGGATGGTCTCTGGCTCCATGAAATATATGTAAAACAGTTCTTATCATAAACCATAAACCTATGTATGGCCTAAAAATTTATTTAAAACCCATTTTTAGGCCATACATACAAAAGCACTAATTATGTTAGTAACACTTATGCTAACTGAATTTCTCAAAACTTATAAAACAAATGTCTTTGGTAGCTGTGTTGGTATATTCATGTGGCCACATCACTGATGATTAAGAGGAAGTTAATAGGTTACCACACTAACCTCCCACCTGGTAATTCTGCCATCCACAAACAGGGTATTTCTAAAAAATTTTATTATTATCTTTAATCCCCCTCTACCTTAATTCTGTCAGTAACATCAACAGTCTAAAGCATCATCCACAGGTTCCAAACACCAGAAACATCTTTGCCTCTCCCTTGTAATTTCCTCCGACAACGTCTGACCTCACATGTGCTGGCTAAGCCTTATTCAATGATGCTTTCGCTATAACTCTCACAGATGTCCTCTCATAACTATTCCCAATGGAGTCAACCCACTCCAGTTCATTTCCAGGCTCTCTAATGTATGTCTCATGTTCTTCCTGCCCAACCATCCAACTTCCTGTTTAAAAACCTCCAAGAGAAAGTTCCATTGCCCTCTACTATTGGCAGGGATGGTATTGATAATGAAAACTTTTAACTCTAAAGAAAATGATTGCTTACAAATGTATTTGAATTTTTCTGAATGATAATAATTTTAATGTCTGTTACACGTACTTGTTGTCATCTTATCTCTTTAGTTTGTGATTTAAATATTTCATATTTTTACCAATTTGTTCATAATCATCAATGAATTATATTTTCTTTATATTCCCTAAATTTGATATGATGAATAAGTAAATGCATGAAGTCACCACATATTTATATCTATGGTTCAGTTTCCTCATTTTTATTTTAATTTTCTTTATTGATTAAGGTATTGCAGAT
>NW_005371198.1:876941-897888 GCF_000412655.1 Myotis brandtii
GCCCTCACCCCCCTAGTGTCTGTGTCCATTGGTTATGCTTATATGCATGCATACAAGTCCTTTGGTTGATCTCTCCCCCTCTCCCCCACCCTCCCATACTTCCCTCTGAGGTTTGATGGTCTGATCGATGCTTCTCTGTCTCTGGATCTGTTTTTGTTCATTAGTTTATGTTGTTCATTATATTTCACAAATGAGTGAGATCATGTGATATTTATCTTTCTCTGACTGGTATATTTTGCTTAGCATAATGCTCTCCAGGTCCATTCATGCTGTTGTTAATGGTAGGAGTTCCTTTCTTTTTACAGCAGCATAGTATTCCGTTGTATAGATGTACCATAGTTTTTTAATCCACTCATCTACTGATGGGCATTTAGGCTGTTTCCAAATCTTGGCTATTATAAATTGTGCTGCTATGAATATAGGGGTACATATATCCTTTCTGATTAGTGTTTCTAGTTTCTTGGGATATATTCCTAAAAGTGGGATCACTGGGTCAAATGGGAGTTCAATTTTTATTTTTTTTGAGGAAACTCCATACTGTTCTCCACAGTGGCTGCACCAGTCTGCATTCCCACCAGCAGTGCACAAGGGTTCCTTTTTCTCCGTATCCTCACCAGCACTTGTCATTTGTTGATGATAGCCATTCTGACAGGTGTGAGATGGTACCTCATTGTCGTTTTGATTTGCATCTCTCAGATGATTAGTGATTTTGAGCATGTTTTCATATGTCCCTTGGCCTTCTGTAAGTTTCCTCATTTTTAACAATTGAAACAATTATTAGAAATTTGTTTTACTCATTTAAAATGTTCATTTAAAAAAATAGATAAATCTTTTGACATAACTCCATTTTATAAAGTGAGGTAGAATAACCAATTATAAAAATATCAGTGTGTGACTTGGTCATAGCAAATTATTCATGAAAATCAATAAAGGAAAACACTAGAAAAACATTAAGCACAATGATAGCAAGCGATAACATTTTAACCTCTGTGCATGAATAGTAATTGACCTTGAGAATAAATGTGATATCAGATACTGAAAACCACTATGTTTGTAATAGAATCTTGTCATAGATTGAAAACATAGCTGCATTAGTTTGTAGCTTCCCTCGTTGAGAGATGTTCTCTATATCTCCACCCTTTAAGGCCTGGCTTGCCTTGTGACCTACTTCGACTCATTGTATATGGCAGAAGTAACATCGGAACCGTGTGAGTTCCCAAAAATTAGTCTTTAGGAGGCTTTGTGGCTTTTACTCTTGCCCTTGTGGAACATTGCCCTGAGATCTCTAAGGAAGACAGTCTATGCTCTGGAAAGATGACAGGCCATGTGGAAGAGATATGAGGTGCCCCAGCCATCAGGGAGTGTAAATACCAGACATGTTGATATGAGTGAACCCAGGAAAAACCAAAAGACAAACAGCCCAACCAACTGATAGAATCATAAGAAATAATGTCATAATTGTCCTAACCAACAACATGTTGAGGCAGTTTGTTACACAGCAATAGATAACCTAAAAAAGAAAAAACAGTATTCTAGATTACCCTACTCTCATAATGTAAGTTTTAAATATACATTCTAGTATGTGGTAGAAATACACTGTTTTAGATTCAGGACTAGGGACTGAGTAGTCTTGGGTAAGTTACAACCTCTGTGGGCCAAATTTCTCATCTCTTCATAATTCTGTACTCAATCCATACACTGAGCTCCTTATGATCCCTTTTCTACCTAGAGTGACTGAATCATTCTCCCAGAGGGAGAAAACTAAAGTCAGGGCAAACAGCACTAACACTTTTCTGGCCAGGCATTCTCCAAGAATCCAAACCTTCAAAGCCCTGCCAACCAGGGATCTTGATGAGAGTCCTAGGGTGTGGGAAGGCTGGAATTTCTGCACATATAAATAAAGCATTTAATGTACATCAGATGGACATCAGAACATTGCCTTAAACAATAGGAAAACAGGGCCAACGTGTGTGGATTTAAAGTTAGTGGTGGTTCGAGAAGAGTATACTTTGGTCCTTAGGGCAAAATCATAATCTTTGGCCCTGGTGCTATAACAATCAGAAACCCTTTTATGTGACTCTCAATTATGAGGGAGACATTCCTTAGAGAGGATAGAATGAATGGTTCTTATAATATCTGTTTGTGACCTACATCATTTGATCATCCATTATACATTTTACAATATGAGATACTATTTCTAGCTATAGAGTTAGCTGTCTGGTGAGGAGGCAGATTTTGAGATCAAATAATTTACAATATTGTGCAAGTGTTATGCTAGAGGTGGACAGAATACTATGCAAACTCAGAAAAGAGATTAATAAACTCAGAGTTTAAAGTAGAGCTTGCAAAAAAAATGTGGTATTTAAGATTATTCTTAAAGGTTAATTATGACCTTGGTTAAGTGGAAAAAGGAATACAGAGCATCCAGCCTATCTGTCCTTGATGGGAGGGATTAATCGGGTTAAGTGTATTTGACATAAAAGAAAGTCAGGTGTGTGGATCCTATTATGATTTTCACTGTCAAACTAAGTATATTTTCAGATAGTATAGATTTCTGGCCTTAAAGCTTATTTAAATGCCTTGGTCTAAGACTCATAAATCCTGTGGACTTTAGATAACATCAAAAGCTATTAAAATGTTAAATCTGAACATTGAATGTATAATATAGTATTTAATATATCTTTATACTTGCCATTGAAAGAAATCTAATATCTCTATCTTTGGAAATTGTAGAATTTCTTATGGTAGCTAAGCAGGTTCTAGGTATAAGCTGTGTAAGTAAATTCTGAAGTAGCATATTTAATATGTGGGTCTCAAAATAACTAAACCAATTTTAACTTTGCTAATTCCCCTAACATATCCCATCTTTGCTTAGATGTTTTGATTAAGGTAGAAGAAAGAAAAAAATAAACATTTTTTGAATGATATCCGTTTATATCCACAGAAATTATTTAGTTACAGAAACTCATTCAGTATTTATAGTTTAAAGTATTTCTGGACATATCATATTTATCAACATTTTAAATATACTCAACTTCACCAAAAGAGATTTTCAGATTTTAAAATTTCCATTATAAAACACTCTTCTTAAACTTTCTTTTTTTTTCACTAGCAATCAGTGAGTTGGAAGTTTCATGAACAAAACTGGTACATGTATTCAGATTCTCAGCCTTATATTGTCATGCCCATTAACAACTTCAGAGAGCTCGCTGACTTTTTTAAATTAAGTTTTCAGGACACTTTTTTTGTATTAGTCAAACTGTCCCTCAAGCAGATCATTCAAATTGTTCATGCAAGTAAAAAATTGATCTGTGTTAGAGACCATACCTACATAAGAAACTTTTAACATACTTTGAACTGAACCTGTTTTTAAGTTCAAGAAATGATTATATTTCTTTTCTTCCAATTATAGGATTTATAATCTGGATTGTATTTTTCTCTTCATCCACTGGTATTTTCTTTTTTACCTTTTCTATATTGTATTTTTCTCTGTCTTAATACACACACACTAAAGTTTAAAAATTTAAATATCTTTTAGTCATTTATCTTCTAAAACATGTATAATATATTTAAATACATTTATTTAATAGAATGCACACACAAAATCATATAGTAACAGATAAACTTGACTTAGAATCCTATATTCTAACTAATTTTTATATTAGAAGACATTCTGTGTTAAATGTCAGTAGCCTCAAACCATTTTATATAGAAACTTAACATTGAAAGCATCCTAAAACAAAAGATGTAGTATTTTATGTATGAGGAGATGAGAATTTGAAGTCAAATTAATCCTAATATATTATTTGCTTATATAATATCTATAAATATCTATAGCCATTTACATATTATGTATATATTTTCATATATAATATATATCACCATATATAATCTATTATATATAATACACATATGACTATATGTAACTATATATATAACCACAAATAGCTATATGATAACAGAAGGAAATGAAATGGTCAGAGAAGAGGAGAGTGTCTAAAAATTCAGAAAACGTTAAAAATTATTAGCAGTGCATAGTTGGTAGCCTGGCTATATTTCAAAGCCCTTCTTGATGAGTTTCAACTCGAGTGAATGTAATGCTATCTCTCCATACCTCCTTCTCAAATGAACATGTCGGATTTTGCATTTTCAAATTGAAGCACAACTAAAATTTATAAAAAGCTGATGGAAACCTTTGTAGCACACTTTCATATATAAAGTGAGATGGTTACAGCCTATTTAGAATACTTTAGTATTAGACATCTAAGAACCCTCTTTCATCTTCCATCTTTTATTTTTAACACCTTTGGTCAAATCAGGCCTTCATTTCTTTTATTTTTTATTTTCTTTTATTTTTTTAACTTTTTTTTCTGGGAATTACGCTTTCTTCTCCCAGCTATAGGCCAAAGCTCAATTTTACTTACTATGAACATCATTTTATGAAGATTCTAAGTCATTGCTTATATATTTCAGGTTATTTTACATATATTTCCTTCATCAGTAAACCAAACAATACAGTTGGTAGAAAGAGATTCAAAAGAAGTCAAAATAAGAAGAAATTTTATTTTTGTTAAAATGTAAATTATTTTTAAATGCTTTTTTTAAAACCAGAATCTCATTTGTATTCTGTATTAATTAATTTGCAAATGTGATGGACATAAAACATGTTATAGAAAAAGATTTTATTATGATAGACAAAAACTACTGAAATTAGATATTTCCCAATTTTAAGATCATTGAATAATGGTTAGGTGAGGTGGAAGGAAGCAACAATTTTAACTCTCTAAATATATTTTGATTTATTCTTGGGGTCTGATCATGAAGATCTTAAATTTTAGATAGAAAAATAATGTTCTCTAGGACCCCAGTAGGCTGTTTCTTTTAGAGAGGAAGTACATTTTGTTTTAAGATACAGTCATTCCTCAGTTTCCACGGAGAACTGGTTCTAGAAGCCCTGAAAATACCAAAATCCTCAGATGTCCAAGCCCCTTATATAAAATAGTGTCTAAAAGTAACCTACATACATCCTCCTATATACTTTAAATCACCTCTAATTTACTTATAATTCCTAATACAATACTATGGAAATAGTTGTACTGTGTTGTTTAATGAGTAAACAACAAGAGGAATAATTCTGTCCATCTTCTCTATATACACACTCATCTTAGGTCTAGCTACACATTACACATCAGAAACAATGTAGCATTTTATGTAACCTACATACATCCTCCTATATTCTTTAAATCACCTCTAATTTACTTATAATTCCTAATACAATACTATGGAAATAGTTGTACTGTGTTGTTTAATGAGTAAACAACAAGAGGAATAATTCTGTCCATCTTCTCTATATACACACTCATCTTAGGTCTAGCTACACATTACACATCAGAAACAATGTAGCATTTTAAAAAATATTTTCAGTCCACAGTAGGTTGATTCTACAAATGTGGAACCTGTAGATCTGTAGTGCCAATTGCACAAACATTTTACTATTATAATATCATGGAGTGGCTTAAGCATTTTGTTTTTATTTATGGACATGAAGTAGAAAACTCTGGATGGAGAAACAAAAGGGAAAGGTTTAAATGTCCTTCTTTCAGCTATACATTGTATAAATACATTCTCTGTATAAAAAGTGAATACCATACTATTTCTCCAGTCTAAACATTTAATATTTTCCAAAGAACATATGTATATAACAACAAAACCAGAGAGTTATACACAATTACATGTCCTGAAAACTCTAATGCCAATTCAGGGAGATGAGCATTAAAATTATTGTCACTTGAAGATTTTCTTGATGACAACAGCCATTATTATTGTCAACAGCTGAAATGCAAAATGAATCATAATCTAAAAATTTTAATAATGGAAGCTCTAGTGCCACAAAAAGCACTCAGCAGAGCATCACTGGCTAAACACATGCTCTCAGCACAACTCTGTGAAGAATCAAAAATAATTGCATCTGATTTCTATTTATTATGCTTAGAAATGGAGCTCTCTACACATTGCACTCATTAGAGCCATGTGCTGTAGCTTAAATAATAGGTAAAGAACATAACAAAGGACTTACTTTTCACATGTCATAATAATTACACACTTCTTGTTGACACAGTCTACTAATTAACCATCAAAATTGCAGATCAGTGTCTGCTGCCTGGATTATTTTGATAGCTGCTTTTGGCATGTTCCTGTCAGGAAGAAAACAGAAAACCTCAACAAACTTCAAAGGAAACAATTTTTCAGGTGTTTTGAGTTGCCATTTAATACTTTCCTACAGCTTTATAGAAAGGAAGTTATGGCAGAATGTGGCAATGTTTTTTAAAGAAAAAAAAAACAAGAAGGGAGAGAAACTGAAAAAAGGAGAGGAAAGAAGAAAAGTGGGAAGAAGAGGGGGGTGGAGGGAAGAAAAAAGAAAAAAGACTATTATAAAACTATATCACCAATACTTGCAATATATTTCTTTTACTACCAATTTTAAAAGATTCTCTCATAATTCAAAGACTGCTATTTTATTTTCCTCCTTGTTTACCTTTAGTCAGTCACCGGCCATCAGGGCAACACATATTTTTAAAAGTTTCCAATCTATACACTTACATCTGTCGGTGTAGTAACTGGGTGGCTGCCTCTAGAGCAGCTTGATAACAAACCAGTGTTTGCATCTGTCTATTAAGTCACACTGAAGATCTGACCAAAGGAAATGAAGACCAAAGGGAAAGTTACTTAATAACCGAGGAAAAGCAACCAGTTGCCATACACTCACCACAAAGCAGAGTAAAAGAAAAAGAAATGGCAGATTTTTAAATCTATGCTTATTGCATTTTTTATTTTGAAAGTATCCTTTTTACTCCTTCTTTACCCTCCCTTTTTAAATGTTACAATACCAATGCCACTTAGCTCTCATTGCCTTTCTCTCTTTGGTTTTACATATTTATATTGAGTACAAACTTAGGAAAAATAAGAGCTCTTTCCATTTTAAAGCCTTTAAAAAAAAACTATATAATGACAGGCATTGACCTGTTCAGAGATTCCAAAATTTAATCAGGAAAAAAGAGATGGATTTATTTAGGTAACTCACATGTTTTCCCTGGATTCTTGAATTCCTGTCACAAAGGCAACCACTTTCCAATGGAAGGTCCCTCACTAATCAACTATGATGAGCTATAATCATGGGATTATTCTCCATATCAAGGCTTGTTCCTCAAGCAACAAAAACTCATCACTGACCCAGCATCCATGAAGGCTCAGTAATGTTGCATGGGGATGGGCAGGAGAATGACAAAGAACACAAGGCGGGGGTGTGTTTGTTAGAATAGGGCTATGCCAAAATGCAAAAAAAGGAAAAAGGACAGGAAAGGACAGGGAAGTTTCTGGCCAATCAAAAGATCTCTTTTGTAGCTAGCATCAAGGATATACAGTGGGGCCTTGACTTATGAGTGTCCCGACTAATGAGTTTTTCGAGATACGAGCCATCTCTCGGCCAATTTTTTGCTTTGAGTTGCGAGCTAAAATTCGGGTTACGAGCCAGCTTCAGATACCCCACCGCTAGTTGGCACAGCGAACATCACAGTGAACGCCACAACATCAGCCCAGCATCACATGTCTCACTCGTTCACTTTTTGATTTGACATACCAATAATTTGAGTTACGAGCTCCGTCACGGAACGAATTAAACTCCTAAGTCAAGGCCCCACTGTACCTCCCAGAGCTACTTTATATATCCCTTCTTCACCTGTGCCCCAAATAACCGAAACAATAGCCTTATCATTAAAATAAATGACAACTTCAGTATCACACAAACCTATTTAAATGGGACAAAAAAATGGCAAGGAAATAGTATTTGCCTCTTCTGTTCTAGGGATGTCCATATCAGAAAATTCAGAAACCAATATGCTCTGTACAGTGTTCTGTTTTTATCAGAGAAGTCACAGAATATGTTGCTGCATTTTTCTTAATTGACAAAACCTGTTTATAAAAGAGGTATTAAACAATAGAATAATTTTAGAGTAGGTAGCGTGATTGCTTCCATTATGTCTTCTCCCCATTGCAGCAATCACACTCAGCTCTACACTAGTTGGAAGTGATTAAACATTCAGTACTTTAGTGTCAATAGAATAGCTTCAGTTATTACTATAATTATCCAAATATTTTAATCCCTATGACACTGTGAAAACCTCTGAGACAATAAATGAACTGGAAACTAAAACTAAAGCATAACATAAATGCGACATTCGCAAAAATAAAGCATATCATTAATACTTTATGTAAATAAAGGAAATTTGACAACTTAAAAAATAGAATAACTTTAATAAACAAGTTCAAAATCAGCAGATACAGGAAAAAATAATGTCCCCAAGTATTAAAGCCTAATTCAATTATAAATTAATAAAACTAAAATACTGAAGACTGTTAAATTTGACATGCATTTTATTCTATTAGTTGTCAGCTCACTATAGTAATTTTGTTACAATTAAATTTTAAATTAGAAAAATATATGTTCTTCACCTTTGATTTTTATTATTTTTTTAATCCTCATCAGAGGATATGTTCATTGTTTTTAGAGAGAGGGTAAAGGAGAGAGAGAAGCATCTACATGAGAGAAAAACATCAATTGGTTGCCTCCCACACACCCCAGACCTGGGTTAGGGATCAAACCCACAACCTAGGTATGTGCGGTGACCTGGAATCTAACCAGAGACCTTGTGGTGTACAGGACGACACTCCAATCAACTGAGCCACACCAGCCAGGGCTATCATTGACTTCTTAAGCGAAGCTTCTTTCACATACATCCAAGCCAAAACTTTAATAAATTGAGTTGTGTGGGTTTTTTTTTTATTAGCTTGGATTCAAATAAAAACATTAAGGAGAAGTTGCATTAGACATTAAAACTATTGACCATGACTTTTACTTGCCATAACATTATTTTTGAGATTCCTGATTATTTAAACATAGATTCCCTCTGTACTTTTGAAACTGTGCCTCTAGGGTTGTAAATATGGTCAAAGGCAGAACATACTGAATTTGAGAGAATCCAATTTCATATTTTTGTCCTAGACGGTTATAGCAAGACCATATTTAGATTAAGGCAATTTCTTTTTCTACTCTGATGCACACAACCTTTTAAGATGCCTGCAATAGAGATATAGGCTTCAATATGAATTGCAAATGACCTTTTAAGACTTTCAACTATTGCTTATATGTCTTAAGCCATTGCAAAGTTTCACAGTAGGGAAACTTTTTTGCTTTTCAGCATTTGTTACATTTACATTCCTGTATTATTGCGCATATCTACCTTTCACATATCCACATGTACATATGTTCATTACCTTTTAAGGATATTAGCAGGATGTTCATGGAGCCAAATTACAAAGTATTCTTCAGAGTGACTTGGCTACTCCAGTGTCCTCTAACTCTGAAATCACCACTGCAAGGTCTTTCAGAACATTGCAACCAGACACCCATAGCACTGAGAGCTCTAGAGCCTGGTTGGAAGTAACAGGCAAGTTAATATGCTTTCCTCAACTGAGCCACACCAGCCAGGGCTATCATTGACTTCTTAAGCGAAGCTTCTTTCACATACATCCAAGCCAAAACTTTAATAAATTGAGTTGTGTGGGTTTTTTTTTTATTAGCTTGGATTCAAATAAAAACATTAAGGAGAAGTTGCATTAGACATTAAAACTATTGACCATGACTTTTACTTGCCATAACATTATTTTTGAGATTCCTGATTATTTAAACATAGATTCCCTCTGTACTTTTGAAACTGTGCCTCTAGGGTTGTAAATATGGTCAAAGGCAGAACATACTGAATTTGAGAGAATCCAATTTCATATTTTTGTCCTAGACGGTTATAGCAAGACCATATTTAGATTAAGGCAATTTCTTTTTCTACTCTGATGCACACAACCTTTTAAGATGCCTGCAATAGAGATATAGGCTTCAATATGAATTGCAAATGACCTTTTAAGACTTTCAACTATTGCTTATATGTCTTAAGCCATTGCAAAGTTTCACAGTAGGGAAACTTTTTTGCTTTTCAGCATTTGTTACATTTACATTCCTGTATTATTGCGCATATCTACCTTTCACATATCCACATGTACATATGTTCATTACCTTTTAAGGATATTAGCAGGATGTTCATGGAGCCAAATTACAAAGTATTCTTCAGAGTGACTTGGCTACTCCAGTGTCCTCTAACTCTGAAATCACCACTGCAAGGTCTTTCAGAACATTGCAACCAGACACCCATAGCACTGAGAGCTCTAGAGCCTGGTTGGAAGTAACAGGCAAGTTAATATGCTTTCCTTAGCATTCAAGAAAAGGTGTGTTTTATCCTAGGCAGAACAGGGGAATACAACATATGAACAGCTAATAGGAAGACTTTTCCCTCTTTCCAAGAACATACATACATACATACATAAATGGTGGTTTTTAAAGTTGAATAGAAATGTTTATAGATACATTTAATATGTGTGAATACTCTTTAATAGTTTCAAAGCATCAAGAGGTAGACAATTTCCACCCATTATAACTATTAATATTTAAATAATTATTTTAAAATGAGTAATCTGATTATTTTAATACATTGTAGTAAATGAGTTGGCAGAGCACAAAAATTGGAGGTGCTGTAATTAGGAAAAGTATTTTTTATACAAATAGAAAACATTGCGCTCCCCACTGATATAAGCATTTAAAATGTGTTATCTCATTTATTAATCACAGAAACCCTAGAAGTATCATTATTACATTTCGTTGTTACACCTGATACAAATCAAGGTTATATACCTGTTCTTGTGGTTAGTAAATGGCAGCGTGAGGCTTTGAATCCAGGCAGCTTAATGCCAGAGCCCATTTCTGCACTTCTTCACCCCCAAGTTTATCCTGAGTGCATATATTGGGGGGAGGGGGGATTGGAGAGGAAGCATACAGGCAAGGCCATAAAAGGCAGAGGAGTGTCTCCTCCTTGAAAATGAAAGAAATAATTAACTGATAAAACACTGAAGCTGTTTGAAAAGGGTTCTGATTGTTGGGGTTGATGAAAGCATGGCCTCTATCATCTATAGATTATTCTCTGAAAAAAGAGTAAGAAAAATGGAGAATCCAGGGCCCCTGATTCCACACTTAAGTATTGTCAGAAAAGATTTGAAACAGCCACTATGGGGAGTACAATTGGGAGAAAACAAGAAATAAAGCAGCTGAGTGGTAGTGAGGACTTGGTTGTCATATTATTATGATGTAGAAGTAGGGTAGGGAAATCTGTGTTCAGTAAGAAAATACATGTGACTGAAATGCTGGGGTAACCAACCATTGACAAGGCAGACATATGATAGGTTAGGAATGTTCTTAAATTTGTAGGAATCAAATCTATAAATAAAATGTATTTTATTTTATTTATTTGTGGTAATAGGTGACATACATTTAGATCTTGGTATCTGAGTCTTTTTGAAAGACTGATGGGGAATTTTAGTCAAAGAACTTAGATATCAAAGTGCACAATTTTTCACCAATGTGGATGGTACTCAACCAATACTATAACAGGTAATAAGTAAGGAGGAGAAATCTGGACCCAAATGTTGCAGTTGTTGGGGGAGGTAGAAGGGCACTGTGGAAATTAAGGGAAATAGATGGTGATGCAGATGTGGAGAAACTGTGATATTCACACTCAAAACTTTGGTGTCTGACTCCACGATGGAACCTTGGGCTTGAAAATATTGAATTCTTGGAGTAACTAAGAAAACAGAACCATGATCTGGATTGGTGAGCGGGGACCGGCTCATTTGCTTTCTCTTCCAGAAAGTCATGGGCTATAAGAAAGGTAGATCCTCCCTTGGGCAGGCTCAGTGGGAAAGTGCTGTTTTGGAAGACACTGTGGATTTCAACAAGGAGATTTGATAAAAGAGACTCTGGGAAGAATATATCTGGAGAAGAAATGTCATTCTCCTAAGTAGGGGATGTAGTGGAGAGAATTTGCTCATTTACAATAAGTTCCCTGGTTTGCAGCAGAGAAGGGATAGAGAGATTCATCGTGGCCAAAAGGACAATTCAGGGGGAAAAAGCAAAGGGCGGGAATTGTGCCAAAGGGCAAGTTTAGCCAGTAACAAACAACACAACCAGAAGTTGGGAGTTGTGTGAAGGATAAATAGCAGAAAAATGGTCTAGCAAAACGTGTTCGGGGTTGGGGGGGCGGGGCATGGAGATTGAAAGGCAAGTGGTTTCCATTTAGCAGGAATAGCTGGGTGCCCGAATGCTGGAGAGGCAGAGAGTGAAGAGTAGCACTTTGGAAGGCAAGGTTACAAAAGCCCTGCGACTTAGCTGAGTGGGGAGAGGAAGGCTGGCTAACAACTGTAGTGACAGTACTGAGGTATAAAACTGGCCTTTACTGTATTTCCGTGGACCCAAAGAGAGGTACTAGCCAGTATTAATTTTAGAATTCTTTAAAATCCTCTTTCACATTCATTGGTGCTTAAAATGTTTTAGGTCTAGGGAACCTTCTGATCTTGATGCTCTAAAAACTTCATTAGTCTCCAAAATAGCCAGTGCCACTGTGTCCTGTCATATGAGATTTCGGTAAATGTGACTCCATGATAAAGCATTTGCTACACAAATCCTTTTTGACCTTTCACCTCACACCATATATAATCCTATATAGAAATACTTTTAAAAAAACTACAAAAGAAAATTTATTTTGAGCAATGTTATTCCCACATTTTATTTCCTCTGAAAACATCAAAGAAGGAATTTCTGATTGTTGGTTCAATTTTTTCATGCAGATTGTTTGTATGTTTGCCCCCAAGTCTCTTTAAAGATTTTTTTTCCTGTTGTGGATCTTTTGAAATTCTGTGATTTCTGTCATCTAATGATGTCTACATGACAGCAAACAAATGTTTTGGCAGGAATAATTGGTTCCTCAAGGAATGGAGGCAGCATCAGATGTCCAAAGAGAATGATTAAAGTAGTTCATTGCATTTCGAAAAATTGAAGGGAACCTTTTGAACCAAATATTTTTATAATATTTCAGTAGTCCAAAATGTTATATAACCTTACATGAAGAAAAAAACAGATTACACATAGTGTGATGAGTTCTCTGAGATAGCCCACATCTAATTCTCCTCCCAGAATGATCTCTAGAACTTCCTGGAGACAACTACCCTTCTCTCCCCCACGCCACATCTTTCTCCGTGACTCCAGGTAGTAAGCTCTGCCTCAGAGCCTGAATTAACATTTAAAGTTTAGTTAGTAAGAACAAATATCATGAATTCCTCCATTGTTTTGACACGACTGAAATTGCTGTGGTGATTCATTAATCAACTTATCAAATACAGCGTAGGATAGTGAATGTACTAATTGAAAGTCAAAAAATAGAGCTTAATTGTTTAATGTCAAAAGCTCAGGGACAGATTTCAGGTAATTGGTAGGAAGCCTATTCACATGAGTTTTAAAATATAAGTACTTGATCTAGGTTAAACTAAAGACACTTTCTAATTATTTGGAAAGGGCTTCTCAGGCACACACTTCAATTTGGATTAAATAAGTAACTTAAATAGAATGAGGTGCCTTATTGTGAATAAAATTTTAATTGAAGTCTGATACATAACTATAAAAGTGAAAACAAATTACATGTATGAAAAAAGAAATTTTCCTGTTTAAAAACACTTTAACAACCAAACTATATTCTCAAAAGAAAGCAGTACCTATTGCCTGTTTAGAAGATGTCATCTGTTTCAATATATGCTTCAGAGCAACTATCTATCATTACAGTGGTATCATATAAAAATGATAATGTTTCTAATGTTTACACTGAACAGAAGAATTTTTTTTGTATTTTTTTTATTCTTTTTAAAAAAATATTATAATAAGTATTACAAAGGGTATTACATATGTGTCCTCCCCCCTCCCCCGCCCTTGACAATCCCCTGCCCTCCCTTACCCCCCAGTGTCTTATGTCCATTACTTATGCTTATATGCATGCATACAAGTCCTTCGGTTGATCTCTTACTCCCCTCCCTTCTGCCCCCCAACCCTCTCTGGCCTTCCCACTGCAGTTTGACAATCAGTTTGAGGCAGCTCTGCCTCTGTATCTATTATTTGAACAGAAGAATTTAAACAGTTTAGTCTCAATTTGGTCTCAACCTTACTTTCTATTAAAACACATAAAAATGATCTACATATATTAAGGGGATTTTACATACTTTCATTTCTTTTCTTCAGTCATCAGTGTAGGAAATGAAAGGCCTGGAGAACTTGGAAGGTTAACAAAGTAGTTTTAAAATACAAAATCCTAAATGACTTCAACAGTCACTTATATTGACTTCTGTAAAGTTCTCACATATTTCTGAAAATAGAGTTTCCCATTTCAACCTGCCTTAAGTGCCTTTCCGCCAGGATGTCTTGTCAACATTGTTTTCAACAGGTGCCAAACTAAACTCGTAACCCAGCTCCTCCTCCAAACTTGCCCCTTTACTGTAGTTTTTCTACCATCTTTCTGATGATTGTTACCACTACCTTCTTAGTAATTGAGATTCAAAACCTTGGCATAATTCTGTTTGTGTGTATGCTTTATTTTTAATAGACTTTATTTCTTAAAGCAGTTTTAGGTTCATAGAAATATTGAACAGAAGGTTCAGAGATTTCTCATACCTTCTGCCCTCTTTCACTTAGCAATATGCATTTAAATTCTGTCCATGTCTTCTTATGGCTTGAAAACTCATTTACTTGTAGCACTGAGTAATATTCCATGTATGCATGTACCACAGTTTATCTGCTCACCCACCGAAGGACATCTTGGTTGCTGCCCAGTCTGGGCAATTCTGAATAAAGCTGCTATAAACATATGTGTGTAGGCTTGTGTGGGAGCAAGTTTTCACCTCCTTTGATTTAAATACCAAGAATCCTAATTGCCGAATCATATACATCATTTTTATAATTTAGTTGGCTGTTAATGTTGAGTGAAAAAAACAAGTTGTAGATTATTAATTTGTATATTTAAATATACATCAGAAATATTAAACATTATAAGTGTATATACAAAATCATCAATTACATACGGCACACTAATGATGATAATTGCAGCTAGGATGGTGGGGAATAATGCAAACTTTAGTTTTATTTTATGTTTGTTTATTCTAAGAAGATTAAAAATAAATCCAAATTTTAAAATGAGTTCTATGTGGTAGAAATATAGATATTTAATATATTGTTTTATATCTTTCTTTCTTTAAAAATCATTTCCCAAAAGCTAAAAAGATATATGTACATCTAAGACAACAGTGTGAAAGCATAAGTAAGGAAAAGAAAGGCGAATAAAAGGATGGGAAAGATAATCCAAGACAGAGTTAGTACGCAGAGTACACAGCAAAAGACCCTGGATAGTACAAACCATACAGTTGCCAAGTTCCTTCTCTCTACTATGTTTGACCTTTGCCTATTCTCACCATTCCTACTTCCCTCATCCTGTTTACCCACCTCACTGTCTCGTTCATTTGGGCACTGGCACAAAGCCTGCCAATTGCTCTCCCTGATTATAACCTCTCTTCAAGGCAAGTTTTACATTATGATAAATTATGCTCTTTTATATTTTTATTAGTCTCAATTACAAAAAGATGGACATCTTTATTTTAATTAAATATTTAAGGTTAGTGGTAATCTGGCAAATGCCTTTCTTAAATCCCTTTGTCTTTCCCAACTACCCTTTTTAAAAATACTACATACAGTATGTCCTCGGGTTACGTCAGAGATCCGTTCCTACGGTGCGATGTTACATAAGCCGGAACCCACCTACATAAGCACCTACGTCACTCACATGGAGCACATACACAGCAGTAATGAAGTGAAACAGCAAAAAAAATTTAAAAGGAAGATAACAATTCCTGACCTTTACCTGTGGTAAATAAATAACAAAAAACATAAAGCACATATGTACATACGTCAAAATGATGGAACTTTTTTTTTTAAATAAATGGAAGATGGCAACATAACCATGAAACGATGTACGTCAAGTCCAACGTAACCCAAGGACTGTCTGTTTTGCTACCCACCCACTGTTTTCTTTGTTCTTTCTTGGTAATTATCCAATGTCTTCCATCATAAATGCCTTTCCCTTTGTCTCTAATCATACAACTCTAACCACCTTTTTATCTTAAAGTTTAAGGTTCTATTCAGATGTTATCTCATCTATAAAATCTTTCCCACTTTCAAATAATACAAGTAATATCTCCATCTTCTGTTTTTGTATAAAAATTACTCTACATGTTTGGTACTTATCCGTTTCTGCTTCATAATATAATTAGCAATGTGTCTACTATCTAAAACCGCATGTGACTTTTTTCTAGCATGTGAGATCTTGGAGGATGGTGTCTCTCTATGTATATCTATCTATACATAGACATATAGCATCAAAATGTTGTACGTATTAAGTAATCAAAACGTGCATTAAGTACCCATAGTTTTCAGGAAATGTTTCAGGATTTAGCCAAATGTAATGCCTTTTCCCATGACATTTCAAGCAACACATTGAATTGTGATCACCAACAAAGTCCATTCACAGCCTTTCACACAGTGGAACTGTATACCCTTTCCTGCTCATCAGTGTCAGTAAAGCCCTTTCTTGCTGATCACAGATATATATCAATGACCATGAAATTGAAGAAAGTGGGAAACTGTCAACACTTTTCACTCAAAGATCTAAGGATCACAGTAAACATTTGCTTATAGTGTCCATAAAGACCACCGGACTCTTTATCCCGTGAGTTGTGGTGTGGTACAACTTTTGTCAAACCACAAAATCCTACCTAGTTACACGTGGTTTTAGATAGCAGACACTTTTCCCAGTCATTATCCTGATCCTTTCGTCTTCCCCAGTGTCCTTGAACTTAAAAGAATTCAAAACAGCCATTGGAAATTAGACCTTTAGTCCATGAACAGAAAACAAAGTGAAGTGAGACTACCTTCCAGTTGACTATTATCCTTTCTGCAGGTATTTATATGGTTGTTTTTAAAGAGTTATTTTATTTAAAAATGAGGTCTCAGGTTCACTGTCTGAGAAATAAAGCAACACTTAACTCATCCTTTTCCAGAATAGTGTTAGTACTGCATCCTCTCTGCAGAAACAGTTTTGATTTTTGTAAGACACTATTTTGTGTGTGACCAAGTTTTATCTCACACCACCACCATGAATTAGGTAGTGCAGTTATTGCAATGACAAATTAGGAAAATCACAAAAAGAGATTTTAGTGGACTTACCCTATATTCATTAGTTGGAGCAGGGTTAAGAGAAATTATTGTCTCACATCTAAACAGCAATTCTAGCATCTGCCCAGTCATTTGCTTTGTTTTCTTTATGGTATGTCATCTTGTCACTAGAGTAGAAACTCTTTAAGAGCAGAGGTCATTTTTATCTTCCCCAAAGCACTATGCACATAGGATGGTTCATTAATGTATTATATTAAGCAGAAAACTGCACCCTCCAGTGCGCACAGTTGATTTCTCCCATACTTTCTCTATTTGAGTAGAGAAGACAAATCCTTCTTTGGCAGCTTACACAGAAATCCAGCGTCATTCCTCCTGTCATTATGCCAGAAATATAAAAAAAAAGATTTTATGTTTTTACAAGGCTTATATAATTAAGTAATTTTTTTCAAACTAAGATATATAAAATTTATATTTTTTATTTTATAAAATCAAAATCAAAATCATTTATACCAAGATATATTTTTCATATCACTGGATAGTCATTTCTATATATGCACATATATATTTCTACATAAAAATTGAATCACAATCTGAAAATCACTTTGCAGACTACATTTTACTTGTTCACTTAGTAATTTACAATAATTTCACATATTAATAACAGCAACATATATTAATAAAGAAAGTATTTAAGGGTACCGGTTAGAATATGGTCTCAGATTTGTACTTTACTGACTGGTACTTAAAGAGTCATTTCACTCTATTTGGTTTAATAGATGAGTTTTCTATTTCCTAGTAGAATAGCACTATCTATAATAATCTATAATAATAAAAGTGTAATATGCTAATTAGACCAGATGTCCTTCCGGACAACCTTCTGGACAAAGCCAGGGCTGCAGCAGAAGCCTGGGTCCCAGGTGCCAGAGGGAAGCTGGTGTTGGCAGCCAGGGGAAGAAAGGCCTATTCTTGCATGAATTTCATGCATCAGGCCTCTAGTGATAAAATAAAAGGGGAGAAAGGTAGAACTATGGTATTTGATTAAAATGCCATCTGAGCCAAGATAATGAACATGATCTGAGACAGAGCTTTCTATTGTTCTTAAATTATTTTTTTAATATATTTTATTGATTTTTTACAGAGAGGAAGGGAGAGGGATAGAGAGTTAGAAACATCGATTCAGCTGCCTCTTGCACGCCCCCTACTGGGGATATGCCCGCAACCCAGGTACATGCCCTTGACCGGAATCGAACCTGGGACCCTTGAGTCCGCAGGCCGACGCTCTATCCACTGATCCAAACCAGCTAGGGCTTAAATTATTTTAAAACATATAAAAATTAATAAGTTTTATCCTGTACTAAACCATTTATGGAATTAAAATATCAGCAATAACATTTTAAAGACTAGAAACAGAATGTGTGTCTTACAGATGAATGTGGGAGTAAAATTACATAAAAATGATTGGAGGTAATCATACCTCAGTAAAGTAGGGTTTCTTTAAAGAATATTTTTTAAAGACCAAAAAATGTCTAAAATGTGATAAAACCACACTTTGGGTTATATTTGAAAGCATAGCTGGTATCAAACAAACCTTCCCATAGAAGACAATTTTACCAAGATGACTATTAGATAGAAGAATAGAACAAGACGATTTATTTAAATTTTCTTTGCCCAATCTACTTCTTTTTTTTTCTGGTAAAAATTGTTTATCTCTATTGAATACCTTTTCCACCAAACCCTGTCTCAGTCTCTGCTTCCAAATGACTCAAACTCCAACAAATTAAATATTTAAAATACATCCTTGTATATCTATCAATCTTTTCATAATTTTTAAGTTTTTTAGGTATTTTTGATTTGTATCAGTGGTCAAGTACCAATATCTGTTGTTTTTATGTTTTTTTCTAATAGCACTGTCACTAAACAAACTTTTATGAACTTGTAAAAACACTTTATTATTTATTCCTCACCCGAGTATATATTTCCATTGATTTCTGTAGAGTGTAAGAGAGGGAGAAGGGGAAGAAAAACATTGACGTGAGACACATCAATTGGTTTCTCTGACACCTGCAACCCTTGGATCCTTGGGTCGATGCTCTAACCATTTAGCATATTGGCCAGGGCACAAACACCTTATTTTTAAAATAATTTTTACTTAAATAAAATAAATACATACTTTGTAGTATTATACATAGTTTTTATTAATATGAGCTTCATCCTGAATCAATAAAGTAAACACTTCCATTCTTTCTATGAAGCAGCCACAGTGCTTTTTACCATGTGGCAAGTGAAATAAAGCAGCTCTTTGAAAATACCTGTTAAATTTGATGTGCTAGAATTTCTAGATGTATGTTTCTTTGATAATTTCATAAGACTTTTAGTTTCTTAAATAAAATGTTTAGTTTTGAAAATTTATATTTCGCTATGAAATAGAAAAGCTTTCAAAGTCAACCAAAGACAGCCGCTTTGTAGAGGATGTTTTATCAGTGTTTCATCTTCATCTTTATGTTATTACTAGGGGCCCAGTACACGAATTTATGCACCTTGAAAGGAACTGTGGGCCATGAGGCTGCGGTAGGCACAGGGGCGGGTCTCGACCCATCCTCTGCACCCCTGTCTGGCCCCTCCCACCACGGCTCTGGGTCCCCAGTCTATTTGCATATTAGGGTTTTATATATATATAGATATCTTCCCATTTACAATGCCAAACTGAGTGTATATTCGTATAGGCTCATATCATGTCAGACTTGACATTGAAAATAAGTGTCTATACATTGACACCATTTATACAATATTTTCTGAGGTAAGAAAAGTATTATAAAATTTTACCTGTTTTTATCCAGCATATTCTTGAAGGTAAAGAAAGTTTTATATATTGTTAACTTGGAAAGGATAATTCCCCTCTTTGATTTATTTCTCATTGTACAATAGAAAGTATAAATCAAATATCAATGATGTAATTGAGATTTTAAAAAGTATTATTATTTACTTTGTACAAAATTATTAGTTTTTGCTTTCACTATAGGTAATGTTTAACAACAAAATAATTTACATTATTGATGGTATAACATCAACATGAGGTTAATATTTAGTATATCACATATCTCCCTCTTTCAAGTTTTAAGAATTTTATACTTCACTAGAGGCCTGGTGCACAAAATTCGTGTGCTGGGGGGGTGGCCCTCAGCCCAGCCTGCACCCTCTCCAATATGGGACCCCTCAGGGGATGTCCGGCAGTCAGACATCCCTCTCACAATCCGGGACTGCTGACTCCCAACGTCTTGCCTGCCAGCCTGCCTGATCACCCCCTAACCATGCCCCTGCGAGCCTGATCGACACCTAACTGCTCCCCTGCCGGCCCAGTTGCCTCCAACTGTGCTCCCCTGCTGGTCCAATCACCCCTAACTGCCCTCCATGCTGGCCCAATCACCCCTAACTGCCCTACCTGCTGGCCTAATCGCCCACAACTGCCTTCCCCTGCTGGCCATCTTGTGGTGGCCATCTTGTGACCACATAGGGGCGGCCATCTTGTGTGATGGTGTGATGGTCAATTTGCATATTACCTTTTTATTATATAGGACTAGAGGCCCGGTGCACAAAAATTTGTGCACTCAGGGGGGCGTCCCTCAGCCCGGCCTGTGCCCTCTTGCAGTCTGGGACCCCTCAGGGGATGACCACCTGCTGGCTTAGGCCCGCTCCCCGGGGGATTGGGCCTAAGATGGCAATCAGACATCCCTCTGGCAGCCCGGCAGCCCT
>NW_005371198.1:898519-904883 GCF_000412655.1 Myotis brandtii
AGCTCCAGCTCCGAGGCCGGCTGGCTGAAAGCAGGTTTCTGGGGTTTGTTTAGCTTCTATAATTGCAACATTGTTTCTTAGAGTGCAGCTCAGAGGCCAGCAGTGGCAGGCAGGGAACCTTGGCTTCCTCCATCACTGGAGCAAGCAAGCCTCCTGTTCGCTTCAGCTGCCTGGCTGCCGACCACCATCTTGGTTGGCAGTTAATTTGCATATCGCCCTGATTAGCCAATGGGAAGCGTGTCGGAGGTATGGTTAATTACCATGTTTGTCTATTATTAGATAGGATAATATTAATTGAAATCTGTGCTCATACTCAAATATATGTTTCTGGTGTTTTCCATGAACATCATAAAACCTCTCATGTATTTATATCTAGTATATGTCAATATTTTTACTAATGAGTTTATGTCATATTTTGTCAAATAAATTTTAAATTTGGTAAGTTTAATCTAATAATTGGCAAAATAAATACAGATATAGTAAATTATTTAACAGATAAGATTAAAAACTTTTAGAAAGATATTTTTAAGTATGAATTTTTATTAAATGAAAATATGGAGGCAAACACAAAAGTCAGAAGAATACAAAGTATAATGGAGACATTAATTTTATATAAAGTTGAAATATAAATTATTTATGTTGATTTTAATTGTCCATTATACTTGTCCAAAATTTGCTACAAGGTATTTTTCTCATAAATATATTCTGATCAAATGAAAGACTAGAAAGATAGGCATACTTTCATAAATTATTTCTGGCTTGTAGAAGATATGGAGAATAATATTTTGAACTCACAAGATATTTAAGATATAAAATATTATCAGTACCATTAAAATCCATGGGTAGCCCTCATCAGTGGCATATCTCCCCAGCCAGGTAAGTATGAATGCACTGTTTCCTGGGTTTTCAAATGCTATAAGGGAATAAATATATAGAAGTTGCTAAAATAATTTTAGATTTAGCGGAGAAGCAATTTTACTGCCCTTTTTAGGGAAATATCTATTATATCTTTAATGCAAATATATGGTGATACCAGAAAAATAATTTCTTTTATCTGTAAGAAAAGTTACCAAGAGAAGTTTTGTAGAATTGAACTATATCTGGTTACATATGAGCCATATTTTATTACATCATGATTTTCAATCTCTCTAAAAAGTGTTCTCACCAGGCAACAGTTCAATTAATTCAGAAAATTTAACTTTAAAATTTTTAAATAAATTGAATAAAAACACTGTAAGATGAATACAAATTACTATTTTAAGTTTTCTAAACTAAGCTGCAGTATGTCCACATACACCATAATATAATAAAAATAAAGCAATAATCAACATACAAATGGGTTATTTCTTCTTTATCTCTCTCCATACAATTTAACCCAATGTGTGCTTTTTTATAATTTTATCATTGGTATTACTATAAACATTGTACTGCTCAAAGTTAAGGCAGTATTATTTTCATTTAATATGTCCCTTAGCAACATATATAATGCACTTAAAAATACGGCCTATTTAAGCTTAAAGGCCATAAATGTATATTACGACATCTGACTCAGGCTTCTACCAGCTCCTGGCAAGAATAGATTGAGAGAGGTACAGGGAAGCTGATTGGAGAGTTAGGCCTTTAACAAGGCTCTTACTAAGTGCTCAGTTTCAAGCCCAGATAACATGTTAAAATGTTTCAGCTTGTATTTGACCAATCAGTGTCATTTATCTTCCATGTAAAGTGTTAGGTAAGATATTTGTTTTAGCTGTTACCACTTTGGCAAACTAAATGTCCCCCAGTCTATTTAAATTTAATATTTTATTTATATAACTAGAGGCCCAATGCACAAAATTTGTGCACTGGTAGGGTCCCTAGCAGCTGCCTATTGCCAGCTGGGGTCTCCCTCCTTTCTCCCCCTGCCGGCCCTGCCCCATGGTCGAACTCCCAGACAACTCCCAGTCAAGGGGACAATTTGCATACTATGCTTTTATTATAAAGGATGGGACTGTAATTATGGACATTTTCCTACAATTTAATTTGATCCATTAAGTCATTCACATTCTCGCACTTGATGGTCTTTGACACTCACAATATATATTTTTGAAGTTATATTGTAGACAAAAAAGAAACAGTACTGTCTAGGTGAATTATGTTTAAAAATTGAGCCAGTTGGCCGATTTAGCTTTGCTCCTTCAAATCATGTTTTCTTAGGAGATACAGAATTCTCAAAACCACCAATAAATAGATTTATTTTTATTGTTGGCACTTTATAGATGTCCCTCGGTCCCCCTCCCTTTCCCCCAACCTGCCTTCACCATACTGTTGCCTGTGTCCATGGGTTATATAAAATTTACTTAACTATAAGACAAAATCAAATTAAAGGACATGCATGAACCAGTGAAAACAAAAATACCAAGGCCTTCCTTCTTTTTTCCTTTGGCAAACATGCTGTGAAATGAGAGATCCAGTATCTTCCTTCACGTTGACCCACGCAGCCTGCTACCTTGCGGGCAGCTACACAGCGTTTAGAACTGTTGAGGATATGCTGCCAAAGTGCGGGAAGCCTTGGCAGTGTAGAGCCACATTTTGCCTACTTGCACTGTGCCCATTGCAGTGACAGCTGCTGAGACAGATTTCAAAGTCGTTTACACCACTACGTACCCATGTATTCCTATCTTTGGCACCTCTTCCCAGAATAGCAAGTGCCAGCTGTTCCTTCTGGCCACCAAAGCAGTGCATAGAATTGCCTCCACCTCCAAAATAAATAAGAAATAACAGTGACGGGAAGTAAAAACTATGCTGAGATGGGTGATAGCCAACACACCCCCACCACACACACACACAAGTTTCTGGTTGCACTTCCAATGAGCACATCAATACGTTTGTCTCATACTTTATCCAAAACATCAGGCCATTCCTATTCTTTCCTGAAAATACAAACAAACCTGGAAAAAAAAAAAAAGTCTGCTAATAGTCTGGGATGATGTGCTATCTGAGGGCTTGGAGGGATTTCAGTGTGTCCCTTAAGGACTGCCAGATAATATCAATATCCTATAAATCTCAGTAGTCAAAGCAGTGGTTCCTATCCAAACCTTGTTGTTTCAATAAAATGGTTTTTAAAATACTGTGATAATTATATAATAATTAAAATCCAGTTAATAGATAAGAAAAAATCCCGTTAATAGATAGATAAAAATAGAGAATAGCCTCATGTTTAGTTAAACCTTCAAATACATATCTATCATTGTAAGACCTCTATAAATATTTAATAAGCTTCCTGGTTTCCCTTTTATAAATATGACTTTTTATACTTTTTTATTTTTTTATTTAAAATAGACATAGATAGATTAGCATATCATTGGGGAAAAAACATTTTTATTGAACTACTATAGTCTGTCAGTAAAAGAAGAAAAAAAAATAAGTTAAAATTCCCAGTTGATTTTTAGTTCTACATTGGAAAGGTATGCTCTTTAATGATTTTGATAAAATTTTATAAAGCACATTGCAATATTTGTTCAAATTAACATTTGAACTGATAAGCATTTTGAAGCTTTCCTATCTCTGATTACATAAGATTTTGGTAGATCACCTATCAAATGCCTATCTTAAATTAATTTCTGAAATGAAAATATATTAGATGGTTGTTTCTTTCTAAATCTTGCTTGTATTTCTGCTCCTACTTACTATATTAAAGGAAAATGTAAAATATAAAGATTCAACAAAATGAATGATCTACTGGCCCAATAATATGAACAGTTCCTTAAGAAATTATTATGCTGCTCCTATAATATATTTTAAACTTTGATCTAGTTTCACATGCATTTAGGAACATGTATCATAATTCTTGTTGCACACAACAAGGGATTAAAAGTTGACTGTACATTAAAAATCTACATCATTTCTGAGTCATGATAAATGTTGATTTTTCACTCCAGCTACTTTCTACCAGGTTGCTAGTTATTTTTTTTTTTATTGTTTTAACTCAAGGCCTAGTGCATGAAATTCATGCACTCGGGGCGGGGCGGGGGGGAGTCCCTCAGACTGGCCTGTGCCCTCTCAATAGTCCGGGAGCCCTCGGGGGATGTTCAACTGCCGTGGAGGTGGGAGAGGCTCCCACCACTGCCACTATGCTCGCCATCTATGAGCCCAGTCTCTGGCTGAGCAGCCCTCCCACTGTGGGAGCACACTGACCACCAGCGGGCAGCTCCTATGTTGAGTGTCTGCCCCCTTTTGGTCAGTGCACATCATAGTGACTGGTCATTCCCCCGTTTGGTCAATTTGCATATTAGCCTTAGGGTTTCTTAGAAATTTATTAATTCTTTTATTTCAAAGAGGTCAAATTTATTCATCCAATATTTAGTTTATTCTTTCATCTCTTTTAAGACATTTGTTACACCTAAAACTTCCTCCCTTCAGAATTGAAAGCTTGTCTGTTTCTCAGTTTGGTTTTACAAAAGCTATCATACTACATTTGGAAGGTAAAGGATCTCCACCTAAGCGCTCTTATTTCCATTAAGGATGTTTTATAAACATGAAAATGACTCCTCCTCTCTCCCATTTCCTTGTCCCAGCCTCCTCTCAAAATAATATTTCTGAAGCCTGTACTCTTTAAATTTGCAAGCATAGAAGCCTCAAAATTAAAGCAATTGGTTTAAAATGTCTCTAATATTACAAATGTGAAGGGACTAGACACATAAGAAATGCCAATTTATAGATGATACTACTCTCTCATATGCCATACAAACCTGACCCATAGGAATATTCATGATTTTAAGATACCTGAGCCACAGGCTTAGTATTTGATATTAAGGAGGTTTATATGACCTTAAACATCATTTGGGATGTGCTTTTATTATCAACTAGAGTCCTAGTGCACGAATTCATGCACAGGTGGGGTCCAGCCGGCCCGGCCCTGATAGGGGCCGATTGGGGCTGGGCCAGTGGTTGGGGAGGCACCACAGGAGGTCAGCCATGCAGCCCTTCCCTCAATCGGGGGGGAGGGGGCATTGGGGCCCTGGTAGGGCCAGCTGGCCAATGCAGTGCACGTCATAGTGACCAGTCATTCTGGTTGTTCTGGTCATTCCAGTGACTTGGCTTTTATATATATAGATTTTACCTTAGCAAAATATTTTGAAAATGTAGCAGTCAATATAGGATTGACTTGGATGTACCAAATCCATGTAGTTTTTAATTATGATTTCTTTTTTTGTTCTTGAATGATAAATCCTTTTTGGTTTACACTTTGGACACTGGAAGTAAAGTTTTGTTCTGTTTTTCTTTGCTTTGTTATGTCTTTGGAATGCAACATTTTTGTTTTTCACACAGTTCCTGACTTTGACTGCAGAGGTTTTTGTCAGACTGAGTGCATATGTATCTTGGAAAAATGTGATTTACTACCTCTGGAATGCATTCTGTAGACATGGCATCAGGAAACTCAACTCTAATTTTTTAAGAATGTTGAAATTATCTTACTAACTTGTGTTTCTCTGCCCTCAGGTCAGACTCTGTGAATATTTACTGTGTCTTTAATTTTCCAATACTTTTGTATTCATGTGTTTTTTTAAATAATTTAACAATTATTTATTTACCACCTACTACATAACAGACACATAACACACATTATCTCTAAAAATTCATAACTATTATGAACTTTACATTTAAGCACAGATATGCAGAGAACCTAAGAGATTTGCCCTAGATTACACAGCTTTGAATTCACACTTACATAGTTCTACACAGTGTGTTTTTCCCAATCCTTACTATTTTGCCTTCTGGCTTATAATTAATTTTTTTTTAATATAAAATTAGTTTGGAGAAGGAGACTGGATTTAGAGTAACATGGTTCTAAGAGACTTTAGCCATATCAGTGGTAATTAGGATCATACAAGACACATATTCATGCATTCATGTTTATTATAAATAAAATATGTATTTTGAAGTGCAATTGGACTTCAGGTTTATGAAGTTTCTATTTTAATAGCTGAGTTAGAAAGAACATTTCATCACAAAACTCTGGAAGTATAATTAAGTATTTTGTGGTAAATCAGGAGCTAGTTTAGCTATATTTATCTGTTCAGTTGTGGCAAAGCTGAGGTCTGGCTTTAGTTTTGTGTAAGTAGAGATTCTGCCTTAAAAGGGAATTATAAGAAGAGTGTGTGTTATCTTCAGCTGAGAAATATATGTGTATAATAAGCAGCCTTTTTCCCTAGGAAAGATATAACTTGAGACTTAAGTTTTTACTGGATTTTCTCCTGTGTTGGTAATGCAATACATATTAATTAACCCAAGCATTTTATGCTTTTCTTTATTCAGAAGTTTTTTTGTCTTATATGTAATTTCCTGGACATTATTTCCTGAAATCTGGGACAACACGTGTGTGTGT
>NW_005371198.1:904932-927068 GCF_000412655.1 Myotis brandtii
TTGACTTGGAGTACCAAATCCATGTTTAATTATGATTTCTTTTTTTGTTCTTGAATGATAAATTAAATCCTTTTTGGTTTACACTTTGGACACTGGAAGTAAAGTTTTGTTCTGTTTTTCTTTGCTTTGTTATGTCTTTGGAATGCAACATTTTTGTTTTTCACACAGTTCCTGACTTTGACTGCAGAGGTTTTTGTCAGACTGAGTGCATATGTATCTTGGAAAAATGTGATTTACTACCTCTGGAATGCATTCTGTAGACATGGCATCAGGAAACTCAACTCTAACTTTTTAAGAATGTTGAAATTATCTTACTAACTTGTGTTTCTCTGCCCTCAGGTCAGACTCTGTGAATATTTACTGTGTCTTTAATTTTCCAATACTTTTGTATTCATGTGTTTTTTTAAATAATTTAACAATTATTTATTTACCACCTACTACATAACAGACACATAACACACATTATCTCTAAAAATTCATAACTATTATGAACTTTACATTTAAGCACAGATATGCAGAGAACCTAAGAGATTTGCCCTAGATTACACAGCTTTGAATTCACACTTACATAGTTCTACACAGTGTGTTTTTCCCAATCCTTACTATTTTGCCTTCTGGCTTATAATTAATTTTTTTTAATATAAAATTAGTTTGGAGAAGGAGACTGGATTTAGAGTAACATGGTTCTAAGAGACTTTAGCCATATCAGTGGTAATTAGGATCATACAAGACACATATTCATGCATTCATGTTTATTATAAATAAAATATGTATTTTGAAGTGCAATTGGACTTCAGGTTTATGAAGTTTCTATTTTAATAGCTGAGTTAGAAAGAACATTTCATCACAAAACTCTGGAAGTATAATTAAGTATTTTGTGGTAAATCAGGAGCTAGTTTAGCTATATTTATCTGTTTAGTTGTGGCAAAGCTGAGGTCTGGCTTTAGTTTTGTGTAAGTAGAGATTCTGCCTTAAAAGGGAATTATAAGAAGAGTGTGTGTTATCTTCAGCTGAGAAATATATGTGTATAATAAGCAGCCTTTTTCCCTAGGAAAGATATAACTTGAGACTTAAGTTTTTACTGGATTTTCTCCTGTGTTGGTAATGCAATACATATTAATTAACCCAAGCATTTTATGCTTTTCTCTATTCAGAAGTTTTTTTGTCTTATATGTAATTTCCTGGACATTATTTCCTGAAATCTGGGACAACACGTGTGTGTGTATGTGTGTGTGTGTGTGTGTTTCCATAAGAGACTTTGGTTTTATTTTTTGATATGTTTTTTAATTACTCTCAGGCAAAATATTTTTAGGAAGGAAAACATTACACTATGGCATATTCTACAGTCAGGTTAATAATAAATACTTAGTTAAAGTGGAAATTGTTTGCAGCAGTATTTAATATCCAGCCTCTCATCAAAGACATTCTATAGCAAAGATTTGCTAGGAAAGATTTATAATGCACATATTGGAGAGAGAAAGAATAGATAAAAACATATGCCTATCATATTGACACCTAGGTTCATATCAGTCCCCTTATGGAGATAATTATGAGTGAGTGCATCAGCCCATGAAATCCTTTTAGAACAAAGCAGATTACCAAATATGATGTGTCATTGTGACAGAGCAGCAAGTAATGACAAAGTAGACATGATCAGCAACTAGGAAGGGGACATACCATAGACTTTTGACCTTTTAAGTTTCTTCTTCTGATCATTAGCACTCAAGGCTCTGGTGTGTTCACTTGGTGTGGAACACAGTCAGTACAGGAATTTTTGCTACAATTATTTGAATCAAGGAAATAATAAAGCTACCCAGATCAAGAGCAAAAAACATCAAAACATTACCAACTATATTTTCACGTTAAAATTCTAAGCAGAACGTGAGACTTTGTATTACTCTAATACTATTCAAAAACAAGTTTCGGAGGCATTCAGGCTTCTGTGAAAAAAATATGAAAAGTTCTTTTTCTTAAGTATATGCTTTATGAATTTTTGTCACAAAAAAATTACACAGTGGATGAATATATGAAAACAAACTATCCTGGATCTAAATAAAAACAAATTTGAACTTTAATTCATTAGAAAATAAAGCTGAAACTTACAGTTTTATAAATAATTTATTTTTGACTTTTCCTTTGACAGTATGACTTAAAAAAATCATGAGCTTTTGTTTGAAATCTCATTACCCCCACACATGGATTACTGAAACTCAGTTTACAAGTCATGATCATTCCATTTGTGCAAGGATGTAGGAAGAAGACAGCTTGATTTTGTAAAGCTAGACTGCTGAGCATCAAAATAGCTATGCTTTAGCTCATGATTATATCTAAATGGAATCAGCAGCTAGAGAATAAGCAAATCAGGCTATTTCTAAAAAGATGGCCTCAAAAATATTCACTCCTGGACACCTTTAGAACACCATGTGAAGTCATTACTATAAAGGCCAGTATCCTTAGGAGTGAGCTAGTGTTGATTGTCCCTTCCTATTGCATACGATGACATAAAGAACTTACAACATGTTTTTTAAGTTGCCTGTGTGGAACATATTAGAGGTTAATGAAGTAAGATTAAAGGCAGACTGAGAATTAAAATACAATCAAAGAGTTTTAAGACCTTTCACTTTAAAATCTCACAATATAGTAGCAGAAAATTAAAGTGATTGTTATCCATGTTTTAGCATACATGTATATTTAATAGAAATATTTTCCCCCAATATGCATGAACACATTAACAAATGTTATTCATCAGCTGTTCTCATTTACCTGCTGGTTTATTAATTACAGAAAAAATGATATATTTAGAATGTTTCAAGCAACATTTGAGGCTACTCAGTTTACATTGACTACATATTACCTACTCTAAGTAACTAAGCATCCATAAGTATGGATCCAGTGAAATCTAGAGTAAACTAGTGTTTACAGAAATAAAAGTATGTGGACGAGTGGTAGAGAAAGTTGAAGCCATAGGTTAAAAACGTTCCATCTTCCATTAGCAACTTGAGGAAGTCGATGTCTTTCTCTGGATCATGAAATGTTGGACAAAGTAGTTACCATACTGGAAAAGTGAGAGGCCAAGAAGCTTATGAAGATAATAAAGGATGTTTAAAGTGATTTTCAAATATAAAAGGGCAGTGGTAAATATTTACATGATTGGGATTGCTAAACCCAGAAGGAGCATAAATTTATTGTAATGGGTAATTGTAATTTATTCATTACATCAATTCTTTCAAAACATGGGGCCCATAATTTTTTATATTATACCTTTTGTCTTTATGATATATATTATCCACACTTTTCTTGCTCATTTGTATAATTGGATGATTCAGCTTTGACTTATCCCCACTATTTTTTCCCCATAAATATTTATATTAGAACCCAATGTTCCATTGTCTTTTCTCAGTTTCAAAATTCTTGGTTACTGAAAATGAATTTTATGATTATATGGTTAACTTTCCTGTACATAAAAATAAAGATAAACATTTCCACTCCCTATAGTAAAATAGTCCACATTGGAGCAGCTGATGATGCTACCACATGCTGGGAAAAATATTTCACTGACAGACTCTGTCATCTGGATTATTGCAAATGACAATGAGGCAATTGACCTGGTAAGTTTCCAAATACATTTCTGACAAAGCCAATCATGTGAATATGTCAAATCTATGTGGCATGATTTTAAATTAGATCCCAATCCTAAAATAAATTCCTACCATTAGGCTTTTGTAGTGTATACAAACCTCGTGAATAAAGATTCATGGAGCTGTTGGAAAGGCTAATTCGCAATAATATGCTGTTACTTGTTGATGAATCTTTGTCAACTTACCTTCCACCAACTATTAGTAAAATTGCTCTTTAGTGACATTTATTATACAAATCACTTTTTCTCTTTCAGTTTAATTTATAATTCTGGGTCAGAATATTAATTTTTAGTCCTTGTAAGTAATGTTCTCTGGATTCTATATCCTGATTTACTACCACTGAGTTTCTTTCATCAGATGAGGCAGACATGGGAGTTGTTGACAAGATAAAGGTGCGTTCATTGTGGTAAACAGTATACTAGTATTATTTAAAAGTCTGGAAGAGGAACATAAAGGATTTATTCTTACACCTATAAAACATGTCAATTAAAGGTATACAGTGCAACTGTATAAGTAGAGAAAATAAAGCCCTACAGAACTGAGTTTGAAGTACAAGGAAACAGAACTGAACAATAGAAAAATAAAGAGACCTGTGAAGCTGATGAAGGAAATAAACCTAAAAACCTATTTCTAATTAGATGTCGAAAATTTAAGGCATACAATTAAGGCATAATTAAGAAAATCAGCCAAGACCGGTTTGGCTCAGTGGAGAGAGCGTCGGTCTGTGGACTGAAAGGTCCCAGGTTCGATTCCGGTCAAGGGCATGTACCTTGGTTGCGGGCACATACCCAGTGGGGTGTGTGCAGGTGGCAGCTGGTTGATGTTTCTCTCTCATCAATGTTTCTGACTCTCTATCTCTCTCCCTTTCTCTCTGTAAAAAATCAATAAAAATATATTTTTTAAAAAAAAGATAAACTAATTAAAAAAAAAAGAAAATCATTAGACTTCCTCAAATTCAAAAGTAGATATAAGGTCAGTTTATGTTACAGTTATGTATTCATATGCTACAAACTAACTTCACCACATACCTGTATATGATATGTGTTATGGGTTTTTATATTTCAGCATATTTTTTTTCTCTTAAAATTGAAATAACGTTCCTTCTCTTTCTTCTCTCAGAATTCTCACTAAATTTTCATAGTTTTTTCTTTCTTCTATAGGCACATGTTCTAATCGCTATTTGAACATCTCTCAGAGGATACCATGGTGTGTATCTTGCTCCCTCATTTAGCTGTGAATTTCTCAAGAGGCAGTCCCTGTCTTATTTATATTTGAATTCCATTCTTTCCTCTACCACCTGACACAAGGTCTAACACACCCAAAAAAATCCTCCAATAATTTAGTTCCATTTCCTTCATAAGGGGAGAATGTAGGGAACCTTTACTTTTCAGAGAGACAGCCTATAAAAATTTTATCGTAATTAACTGATGTATAAATGTAAAGAGACACAAGTGAATAATTTGAGTCTGAAGTTGGTGGCACCATGTCTTTTGCCGCTTGGCCTCAGCCTCCAAAAAACTTCTGAATGTGTTATATAATATACAGTGAAACCATGTAAAAAATATTCGTGGTATGATTTTTAACCACAACCTTTGACTCCAGGCAACATGCTCAGGGCCTGCTTTGAATTAACAGTGTGTCAACTCAGTACTGAACTACTAGGGAAAATTTTTCAGGATCTGAGTAGAAAGACTCAGAAATTCTAAATATTCAATAAGGGGGGAGATGAAGAAATTTTAAAAATAAAAATCTTGTGAGTTGAGATTAATAAAATATTGACTAACCTAATTTTCTAAGCAAGATTATTGAACGTCCCAAACTCTACTTTGAAAAAGCTAAAATTTTTTAGTTTAAGTTTTTTTTTGATAGAGCTAAAATTTTTATAAAGGAATGAAAATGATATAACTAATGGGTCTTGATTCAGAAAACAATATAATTAATTTGATACTGTTTAAGGCTAAAAAATGCTAATATGCCAGTAGGGACTTGTTTTAGGGAAGTTCAAACAGACCATGGAAAATAAACTATGGAAAGAGAATAAAAAACATAGTAATGTGCCAGTTCTTCCCCTTGCTGTCTTCAAAACTGAGGTGGTCTAATTGAACAATCAATTATGGCAATTCCCAAGGTTTATTGGAAATACATCTTATGTGACCTCTGTATTTTTCTTTATTCTCATACCTCACATTATGTAAAGTGCTGCCTGCTAAAAACAGAATTATAAAAGAAAAGAATGGTTTTGACCACTGATCCATTTGTGTATTTAGCATTATAGCATTTGTTTTCTCTAGAAGACAATCAACATATAAATAATAAGATATTTCCTTATCTTTTTTCCTATGTCTTCTGAGTAGAAATATCAGTTGTTAGCTCTTTAGATGATAAATCTGGTTCTCTCAAAAGGGCTTCTAATTCCTACAAAGCTGTTACTGAGAGATATGACAGAAACCCCTTGGATTGATAATTGAGTGAGATAAAAATATATCTATCAGAAGGATCTAGTATCAGCTGACATTTCCTGTCTCTAGAAGACAATCAACATATAAATAAGATATTTCCTTATCTTTTTTCCTATGTCTTCTGAGTAGAAATATCAGTTGTTAGATCTTTAGATGATAAATCTGGTTCTCTCAAAAGGGCTTCTAATTCCTACAAAGCTGTTACTGAGAGATATGACAGAAACCCCTTGGATTGATAATTGAGTGAGATAAAAATATATCTATCAGAAGGATCTAGTATCAGCTGACATTTCCTGCATGCAAACTGATCTCACAGAAGAAGGGCTCCCAGGTGTACTAAAAGGAATAATAATGTGGGAAGAGAGAAGGTACAAAATGACTAGTATGCCTTGACACCAAACTGCAGCATCTTTTGATATTGAGCATTGCAGTTCCCTTTTCTCCGATTAATATATCTTTTAGTGAGGGGCAGAAAGATCTAATGCTTACTGGAATCATATGATTTTCAACCATGGCATAAAACAGATGAAAGAGAACTGTGGCTGTTTCATTAGAGCAATATCAAATGGCTGTTCTAGTCATCTATTATGCAACAAGCTAACCTAAAATTTAAAACAACTATAAGTATTTATTTTTCTTATGAGAACTGTAATTTGGTCAGACCTCAGTGGTCTGTTCCATTCAGCATTAACTGGGGCTGCTCAACTGAGAACTGAAAGATCTACTTCCAAGATGATCCACTAACTTGGTTGCCAAGTTGGTGTAGGATGTGGCTGAGAACTCAGCTTGCACTGAGGAATGTGTCTTAGTTCTTCTCATGTGGTTCTCACTATGTGACTTGGGCTACCTTACAGCATTTGATCATAAGATTTGAGAAATAATGAAATACAATGCAGGATCCTCTATAAGATTATGGAATGGGAAAAGGATATTAGATGAAAAATTAGTTATATTTGAGTAGGGTCTCTAGTTTATTTAATAATATTATAGCAACGTTAATTTCCTATTCTTGATAATTTTATTACAATTATATAAGTAATTAATATTAGATTAAATAGGGCAAAGAATACAAATGAACTCTATACAATATTATGGCAATTTTTATTTTTTAATATTTTTTATTGATTTCAGAGAGGAAAGGAGGAGATAGAAATATCAATAAGAGAGAATCATTGATTGGCTGCCTCCTGCACACCCCCACCATTGGGGATCAAGCCCTCAACTCAGGCTTGTGTCCTGACAAGGAATCGAACTGTGACCTCTTGGTTTATAGGTCAATGCTCAACCACTTAGCCACACTAGCCAAGTGGCAGTTTTTTATTTTATTATTTTTTAATTGAGGTATTTTTGACATATAGCATTACATTCGTTTTAGATATTTGACATGATTTAATATATGTATATATTGCCAGGTGATTACTACAATAAGTTTAGTTAATAGCCATCATCACACATATTTACAAATTTTGTGTGTGCATGAGTGATGAGAACATTTAAGATCGATTCTCTTAGTAATTTTAAAATATACAATATAATATTATTAACTACTAGAGGCCCAGTGCACAAAATTCATGCACTCATGGGGGAGGGGGGTGTCCCTCAGCCCAACCTGCACCCTCTTGCAGTCTGGGAGGCCTCGGCGGATGTCCAACTGATGGCTTAGGCCCGCTCCCCACCTAAACCATCAGTTGGACATTCTTAGTGCTGCCACGGATGTCGGAGAGGCTCCCACCAGCCGTGAGCCCGGCACCTGGCAGAGTGGCACTCCCCCTGTGGGAGCACACTGATCACCAGGGGGCAGCTCCTGCATTGAGCATCTGCCCTCTGGTGGTCATTGCGCATCATTGCGGTCGTTCTACCATAGGCCCAAACCGGCTCTCTGACATCCCCTGAGGGGCCCCGGATTGTGAGAGGGCACAGGCCAGGCCAAGGGACCCCACTGGTGCACAATCAGGCCCAGGGAGGTTGGCCAGCCAGGGAGGGGCTGTGGGAGGGTTCCAGGGCATGTCCGGCCTATCTCACTCAGTCCCAATCGGCCGGACCCCAGCAGCAAGCTAACCTACCGGTCGGAGCGTCTGCTCCCTGGTGGTCAGTACATGTCATAGTGTCTGGTCAACTGGTTGACTCTGCCCCCTGGTGGTCAGTGCACATCATAGCGAGAGGTTGAGTGGATTTATCATATCATTAGCATATTACACTTTTATTGGTTGAACGGACGACCGGACACTTAGCATATTAGGCTTTTATTATATAGGATAGTCATCATTATGTATATCACAACCCTGGGATATAGTTATCTGAGTGCAAGTTTATATCACTTGACCAATTTCATTGATTTAGCCCATCACCTACTCCCACCTCTGGGCAACTACCAATCTGTCCTCTGTTGTTGGGGAGCACACGAGACTTGGTTGGAAAATTGGTAAGGAGGACATTCTGATAAAAGGGAAGTGTGTGGAAGGCCACCTGCCCTGACTTAGGGGAGACAGGGGAGTGTCGAAGGCAGCACCCCTAATTATTCCTTGACCTTTCCAACCAAGTCTTGTGTGCTCCCCAACACTCTGTATCTATAAATGCTATGTCACCTCTAATATTCAATTATAAAAAACTTAGACTTTCATTTTCACAAATGTAAATAATTTGCAATTGAGGATGAAAGTCAATACAAGACACATGGAGAAAAGGTAGTGTTTCTGTGGGTGCAATTTCAGCAGTAACTAAAGACACTCGAAGAATAAAAAGCTTTAGTCTCCACACAACTGAAGTTTAAAATTTACTCAATTAGACTGAAAAAATTACTACATATAATGTACACTTTGGTACTTAATCATTTTTGAATCATATTTGAGTCTGAATAATATTCTGTTTTTAGTGTAAATAAAAATTGTATTTGGGGTCATAGGCTTGAATTTGAATATGAGTTCTATAATATACATTTGTCAATTTGATCCCCAAAACAAACTAAAGAAGATTTTTAATCTTATTTTACTTTTCTTTATTTAAATTTTGAAATTTATCTAATGTATCTAGATTGTTAGGATTCTACTTCTATTAAAAAAAATAATAACCTGTGCCAGCTTAATGATATTTCTACATTATATATGTAGATTCTATCTACATTGTTATTAAATTTTATTAAATAATGGATAAACTTAGCTATCATCAGGAAAAAAGCAATAGAAAAGGAAGACATCAGTAAAATACCAAATCAAAATGAATAGACAATCTAGATAAATTTTCAATTTCCCATGTAATATCCAACTTTGCTGGTTATCATTATATCTTTACCTGTAGTCTAAATATAATCCTAACCTGGGCTATCAATTTTATATATATACATACAGGGTGTCCCTCCCCCCAAAAATGTATATACACTTTAACAGCTGATATCTCAAATTTGAAAATGAAATGTATTTTAATAAATACTGCCTTTATAATTATTCAAAGTGTGTGTATACATTTTGGGGGATACATATACATACCCATTCATGCTCTTGGGTACTAAGGAAATAATGGAAGAGCACATGACTATATTGGCGCAAAACTCTCACCACTTAAAAAATTTTCATTGAGGATAGGCAATTATATAGGTGCATATATAAAGCATATAAAGGATATGCTTCATTTGCCTCTCACTGTAATTCATCCTGAAACCTTCTACTATGCCAAAACTTTACCATGAATCCTTTATAGGCACTCTACCCAGCATCAAATGTAATTCTCAAGGATGTTTACTATTATACAAATTTGTGCCCTTTAACCCTAAAATGTACTTTAAAATTGAGCCATAGCAAAGAATATCTAATGATTTTAAGATATTCATTTTGAAAATTAAGCTTTTTCTACAATTGAATCTGTTGTTATAGTACTTCTTGATAAGAAGTCACACTTCTTTCTGTAATCACTATGTACTCTTCTGTGTACTATTTAATTATCCATAGAAAATGGGGAAAATGTTATTCTTATTTACTCTTCCATATCTAGCAAAAATTTGGTATTTGTTCGTATTGTCTCATTTGTTTTATTCTCTCCTCTGCACTCTCCCACACACTTTTATTTATAGAACAGGCCTCCACTGATCCCATTATCCCTAGTGTTCTAAGAGGAAATGCCATTTGAACATAGTGCAGTCCAATCCTCTACCCACAGTTGATTGAATCAGATGTGGGAATATGATCCAGCCCAGGGCAAGGAGTCCATTTCATATGAACTTAAACTTAGTATTTAGGAAGTCAACATAGTCCCGGGGATTCTGGGCTGCAGTGTGAAAAATAGCAATACATAGAGCCTCTTAAATAAGATTGGTTAAGGTTGATTATTTTCTTTATCACATAATAGATGTATAACCACAGGTCAGTTATGAGCATCCCTCAGTTTTTACTTGTGTACATTGCTGCTAATAAAATTATGTATCTCTTTGGGTTCCTATGAGGATTACATAGGATAAAATATAAGTAGAATGCCTGGCACTTAGGACATACTCAATAACTATTGTTATTTTTGTTTCACTGTTGCTTAGGTATATTATAGACCAAAAATTAGAGCAAGCCTACCTGCATATAGAGATTAATCAAGAAATAAGCCAATAGCATGGAGCCCTTGTCTTCAGTGTCTAGTGGCTTCCTTCCCTCAGTTTCTATGAGTTGTTCCACTGATCTCATTCTAAAATTTATTTTTGCTTAACACTCTTTGCAGTATATCTACTTTCAAAAAGAAATGCCATACCTGATATGAGAAACTTACATATATCTAGAATATTATCTACATTATTAATTCATCTTTTATTTTCTATAGGAAAATAATGAATAGTCTGTGACTTAGAAATTTTCATCATATTTAAGTAAGATAAAACTAAAACTGTAAGTTACCATTGGCCATGGCATTGTTTGCTGTCCCTTTGAAGTAAACACTTTCTATCTATTTAGACACTAGAGTTGTTATTCTGCCTAGCCACCTTCAAATTTCATCGACCCTGTCTCAATGGATCAGCTAATGAACAGACGCTTGTGATGGTGAGAAATTACTTGGCAGCCTACATGATTTTAATAAACATATCATTTTAAACCTTTACCATCTGTCCTTTGCTCTAATTACAATTTCACGATGAGTATAATTATGAATTATATTACAGAATGAGGCACAAGTGATTTAAATGTTTCACATTTTTAATCAGTGATTATCAACTAGTATATTTTTCATTTTTTATAAGTAGACAACAAGAGCCTACAAATGACAAACATTTTAAATTTCAAAAAAGGGGATGATGTTTAAACACATTATTATACATTCAAATAATAAGATGAGTAAACTAATAATGATGCTATATACATATTTTCGAAAATTATTCAAAATACATTAATGATAAAATAAGCCTTATTACCAATGATTCATGTGTATATTATGAAAAATACACGTATACCCAGAATATTATTTACATTATGTAGATATATGTTCATGAGTATGTGTATGTATTCCTCCAGAAGCTGATCTTGAGAAAGGGATTTGAGTAGAGGAGGTAAATTTAAGGCTTTATTACTTATCTGTTTTATAACAAATTGCTAAAAACATAGCACCTCAAACAGCACACAATTATTATCTCATAGTTTCTGAGAGTTGGGAGTATAACAATGGCTTAATTGAACAGTTCTGATTCAGGGTATCTCCTGAGGTTTCAGTTAAGATGTCTGGCCATCATCTAAGCACTTAACTGAGACAGAGGACCTGCTTCCAAAGGGCTCACACAGGTAGCCATTGGTTGGAGGCCTTAGTTCCTTTGCTGGCAGTTAGCAGAATGTACCATCGTTTGCGTTATCATTAAACCCGAGTGATTAATTCCAGCTCACACTTAAGGGGAGAGGAATTAGACTCCACCCCTTGAAATTAGTATCAAGACTGGGTGAATTTATTTTGAGGCCACAACATTAGTAACAAAGAAACAGAATTTCCGGAGGATGATGCCCAGAAATCAGGATTTTAAAAAGATTCCCAGGTGATTCTAAAGTGCAGCCAAGGTTGAGAACCACTGTGTTAACCGGACATGTTCATAATTACTGCAGACACCTGGGTCCGTTCCTCCTGAGAACCTCTGGGAGAGGGTGTAGAACATGCCTGTGTTTGAGTACTCTGAGTACTCTGAGAAGCAAACACCATGTTGAGATTAGATGCATATAATTGTATTGGGGAAATTTTGATGAAGGATAAACAAAGGAAGAAGAATAGGCAGGGAGAGCATTTAGAATACAATGTAGGTATGACACCTGTGGAAGGAGCGGGGAAAGGAAAGAGGATTCAACAGAAGAGTCTCGAGTAGCAGTACAGCTCTAAGAGTGGCAGGCCAATTGGGAGCACTAGATACTACCATAGGTGGCAATTGGAAGTGTAAGTTCTCTGCAGCATAAGATTCCAACAGTATGTTTTCTACAGTCCACGCACTTCACTGTACAGATCTAATTCTCAATGCAGGTTTAAAGAATAGCTCCACCATAGTGGCCATTGCCCTCCCTCCTTGGAAACTTAGAAAAGAGAGATTGCTGACACCAGTTAAAGCACTCACTACTCAGTTGGTCTCAGGGTCATACTCATCCTCTCCTCCATTATCCATTCTAAAATCACCTTATCTTAAGCTACCACCTTGTTGGGTTTCATGACTAATCTTGTGTTGTGACCCAAATCTTTTTTCCTGTATGTCTACGCCTGTGGCAATCATGACAGTTCTTTGACCATAGTTGTTGCAGATGTCCATCACAGTTACAGTAGGCAAAGAGGAGCAGATGGATCACCCAGGTTCCACATATACTTCTACCTTCTCCATTGTGTAAAAGCAACCCTACCACTTCCTGTTTATGAGCATCAATTACTCTGGCTAAGATAGTAAATCCTTTCTTCACTGGAGTCCAAAGTGCCCTGGTGGCAGCTGTAGCTTATAGTTCAATGGATTTCTTGCTATGCCAATAGCATCCTCTTTGCCCATTTGATGATCAGTTGGCCAATCCCAAAACTCCATTTTACCTCTTGTTTTTTCAAACTACTCCTGGAACTACTTTTGTTCATTTGGAATTTTTGAAAAGCAGCCAAGAAAGGATTAGATATAAGATAGATTTATTGGCTAACCACCTGTGAAGAATAAAGGAGAGGAAGAAGGGAGAGTCTTCAGACCACAGTGCAGGTGAAAACAGAGGGAAAAGAAAGAGGATTAAGAAGAGACACAGTGAGCTCCCATGTCTCATAGGAATGGGCTACCACAATATCTTAGAGTCATTCCACCTGTATTTCAGGGAGGCTAAACTCATCTTTTAATTACTATCATTACTGGGCAAAGACTGCACCCTGGGAAAGAAAGTTCTCAGGCAGAGCATCACAGGTGCTTTCAAAAGTATACCATGGGCCCAGCCGTGTTGCTCAGTGGTTGAGTGTCAACCCATGAACCGGAACATATACCTGGGTTTCAGGCTCGATCTCAAGTTGGGGACATGCAGGAGGCAGCCGATTGATTGTTTCTGTGTCTCTATCCTTCTCCCTTCCTCCCCCTCTCTCTCTCTAAAGAAAAAAAATAGAAGAAACAAACAGAAAAGTATGCCATGGGCATGTTTCAGTGAAAGTTTAGGGGATGTTTGGGGAGAACAAATAGAATTTCTTACAAATACACACATATTCACTCATATTTTTAGGAAAAAAGTTCTAAAACCTGTAAATAAAAATGTTCACAATGAGCCCTAACCAGTTTGGCTCAGTGGATAGAGTGTCAGCCTGTGGACTGAAGGGTCCCAGGTTCGATTCCGGTCAAGGGCGTGTACCTTGTTGCGGGCACATTCCCAATAGGGGGTGTGCAGGAGGCAGCTGATCGATGTTCCTCTCTCATCAATGTTTCTCTGTGTAAAAAAATCAATAAAATATATATTTTTAAAAATGTTCACAATGATATCTGGGTGGTTGGATTTGGGGGTTCTGTTTAGCTTTTCAATATTTTTGGCTTCTCTGATAATCTAATATTTCATAATAAAATGTAGTGAGAGAATTGAGTTTAAGTTCTGATTATGATGCTATATAGCAAAATGGAAACTTCTTATGATATATTGCCCAGAGGAATCAGGAGAATACAAAGGACAGATTATAACTATGTAAAAAATATTTAAGCAAGCACATAAGGAGGAAAATGATAGTTATGTTGCATTATTATGGTTATTGCTTTATTATTACAAATGGGAAATTTGTTTACATAGGTAAATAAATATTTTTTCAAAGTTTGCACATTTACCAAATGTCAGATAGGTACATATCTCATAAGCTGCCATTATTGCTTTACCTTTTACCTCAATTAAAATGCAGTTTGGAACTAGACCTGCCCAGTGAAATGTTTGAATTTGCTTTAAATTGTAATATTAATCCAAATATCAACCAAATGCATTTTGAGAAGAGAATTTTAAAAAGAATCTGGTTGAACTCTAGTGATGAATGATGATATTACTACAAAAATTCCATATTAAACCACAAATGAATTAGCATTCCCAAAGCCATGGAAGAAAAACACCAGTGTGGGCTACTCTAGAGAGAGCCCTCCTGCTCTGAACACCATGAAGGCTGTATCTGCACATCAAAGGACAAAGACTTGGCTGCCAAACA
Organism: Myotis brandtii; assembly: GCF_000412655.1. NCBI lineage: Eukaryota > Metazoa > Chordata > Mammalia > Chiroptera > Vespertilionidae > Myotis > Myotis brandtii. Next base: position 919,649 of record NW_005371198.1, read on the forward strand.
AAACTAAATCCTTGAAAAAGAATTTTGAACATAATTGACCTTTTCTTCCCACTTTGATTTTTTTGGGATTCTGAGTTGATTAGAAGTAGCATACTCTTCTTTGAGCACTAGTTATTGTGCATTTGATCCTGACCCCAGCCCATCTTCACTTGACACCACCCTCCTTTCAGCATTATCCCTGAAATGAGCATGTGTTTTTTTGTTTTCTTTTCTTTCTAAAGTAAAAAATAAAAAAGGCCTGACTGGAGTGGCTCAGTGGTTGAATGTTGATCTATGAACCAGGAGGTTACGGTTTGATTCCTGGTCAGGGCACATGCCCGGGTTTGGAGATTAATCCCCAGTGTTGGGTATACAGGAGGCAGCTGATCAATGATTCTCTCTCATCATCGGTGTTTCTATATCTCTCTCCCTCTCTCTTCCTCTCTGAAATCAATAAAGATATTTTTAAAAATAAATAAATAAACCTGCATTAGAATTGCTATTTCATAGTTTTCATTATTATAAATTCCTTTTGTTTATTCTTTCATATATTTTTTCTAAGTTTTTATTTTATCTTGATACTCTATGTTTGGAGAATTTTCCATTTTGTTTTTTCATTTTATTTTATTGTAGCATTATCTATTGACATGTATTTAGTCTGGTAAATGATAGTTTTTAGAAGTACTTTTTTCTGTATTTTGTTTATACCTGATTTAACAATCCTGCACTGAGTTCTTAGGCGCTCTGAGATTTTCCAAGCATATTCTTGGAGATTCCTGAGTTGTCAATAATAAAATCCTAAAAATTATTTTAACTGTATATTGGATCATCTGGAGGCCTAAGACCAAATATCAGTCTAGTTAGTGGCTACGTTTGTGTTTGTTATATAATTGAGTTGGCAATAGTACTACTTTGTCACAAGCTAATAAGGGGTGGACACAATAACACAATTCATACCCAGAGAAAAGTAAATGGTGTCACTGTTTTACACATAAAAATCTTTGTGTGGTTTGAAATTAAACTTTTATGACAGTTTGGAAGAGCCAATGCCTAAGAAGCTACTACTCACATCATGAAAGGCAATTCAGTTCAGCAAAACATTATTTGTCAAACAGAATTGATATTGCTAATTTGAATTTTATGATTTTTATAGTTTATATTTTTAATTTGGAAGATTGTTTTGCTTTATGATTTTGCAAGAGCTATAAGCATAAGAGATATATATTTGCTTTCATGGTTCTATTTTAAGTATCATTGTAATTAAAATATTTTATATTAATACTGTTCATTCATGATTGTTTTCCTTTAAAAGTTATAACTTTATTTTTCAAGTATAAGAAACAGTGGATTAGGATGTAGATATAAGTGAAAATTTTCAAAAACTCACTGGTGATGAAGATAGTCACAACTTGAAGGTAGTCATCCATTAAATATATTGATGTTTATTGTGTTTATCCCCTGTTACAGCTTCAAGGTTATCAGGTTGTTTCATGATTCACAGAAACATTTCAGTATACAATTGACCTCTACTTTTTCTCTGAAAAATATAAAAGAGGATAATTCTTCTTTTAAAAAATATGTATTGATAATTATTTTGTTTTCAAATATAAAGTAATAGATATGTAATCTCTTTAAAGGAAATGATATAAAAATTGTAGCATTTTTATATTAGCAGAACAGGATAAGAATGACTTTGAAAGGGTAAATTAATGCAAAAGATTGTGATCAATGTGAACTCATTAGGTTCTGTCAGAGAACAAAATACTACTGCTATATCTTTTCTCAAAATACTTTGATCTTGATTGAGCCCACCTCACTGAATTTTTCTTTGTTAAGCACAAAGCATGCATCTCTCATGAACATCTTCAGCATTGTTTGTTCTGTAAATCATAAGACTCAACAACAATATAAAATGAAAATAGAAAAATAGCATCATTACCTAAATAATAATCAATTTGGGGTTCCAGGTAAAAATTAAAATCAATGAAGAAAGGTCGGTAACAAGAACCTTATCCATTTGAAAGCATGATTTAGAAAATGAGGCACATATTTTAATATAAAATTTTCTCCAAGCTAAAAATCTATACAAGGAGAACAAAATCATTTATAAGAAAAAATATTAAAAATGCAATTACTAAAAGATATAAAACTTCCTATCAAATATTGGAGAAAGGCAGTAAATATTGGCACATGCAGAAAACAAAGATTTAAATACTTTTATGAATTGTTTTGTTTGTTTTACTCTAGAGACATAATAATAAAAGTAAATTACTGACCATCTATGTAGTTCCAGGTCCTTTACATGCTGTCTGTCATATAATGAGAGCTAAATAAATGTTTTGGGCTTCTTGAATTATAACAGGATAATTCATACTTATAACAGTAACCCATCAAGCACTCTAAGAGCCTAAATTGTAATTCTAAGGCAATTTTACCTTCCATGCTATAATTTTACTATTAAATGTATTCTGTTGGATATATAATACTAGGAGCCCAGCATGCCATTAGAAATCACATGGCGCGGCCCACCCACCTGCAGCCCTGCCTTGACACCCGAACCTGTCCACACAGAGCTCCAGCGTGCCTGGCCCAGCCCCCAAACCCTCTGGCCTTCTCTGGCCGCTTGAAGCCCCACCCTCAGTCCCTCCAGTCGCCTCGGGCTGGTCCCACCTTCTCTGGGTGCCCTCCCCAGTTCTGCCCCGTCTCCGGAGCAACACAGCGGCTCTGCCCCGTCATGGTGCCCAAGGAGAGTGTGGAAGCCTCCCACCTGCTGCGCTGTGCTCCTTCCCCTGGCAGGTGGGCCGCGGGGCACTCAGAGTGGGAGCGGTGGGTGGCGAAGGACTGGTGAGGGAGACGCTATGGGCTCTCACCCCTGCCCTCCCTGGCTCGGGATGGTCCCACATCCTCCAGGCATCTCCCTGCTTTCGCCCAGTCTCCAGAGCAACACCCCAGCTAATATGCTAATGATCTGGTCATTACCGTTAGTGCGCATCAACCATTAACATATTAGCTCGTTATTAGTATAGATGTGAAAAGTCATTAATATATAGATAGTTTTGCATTAAAATAGTTGAGAAACTGAAATGCTCTATATCTGATTTTTCTGATTTGTTGGATATATAATACTAGGAGCCCAGCATGCGATTGGAAATCACATGGCGCTGCCCACACACCTGCAGCCCTGCCTTGACACCCGAACCTGTCCACACAGAGCTCCAGCGTGCCTGGCCCAGCCCCCAAACCCTCTGGCCTTCTCTGGCCACTTGAGGCCCCACCCTCAGTCCCTCCAGTCGCCTCGGGCTGGTCCCACCTTCTCTGGGTGCCCTCCCCAGTTCCGCCCATCTCCCTTCTCCGGAGCAAAACAGCGGCTCCGCCCCGTCCTGGCGCCCGAGGAGGAGGAGAGTGAGGAAGCCTCCCGCCTGCTGCGCTGTGCTCCTTCCCCTGGCAGGTGGGCCGCGGGGCACTCAGAGTGGGAGCGGTGGGTGGCGAAGGACTGGTGAGGGAGACGCTATGGGCTCTCACCCCTGCCCTCCCTGGCTCGGGATGGTCCCACATCCTCCAGGCATCTCCCTGCTTTCGCCCAGTCTCCAGAGCAACACCCCAGCTAATATGCTAATGATCTGGTCTTTACCATTAGGGCGTATCGACCATTAGCATATTAGCTCTTTATTAGTATAGATGTGAAAAGTCATTACTATATAGATAGATTTGCATTAAAATAATTGAGAAACTGAAATGCTCTATATCTGATTTTTCTGATAAAATTAGCATACAATGGTTTTAATTGTATTTATAGATCTGGGAAGGTAGATGGCAAATAATAAATAATAAATAAATTTATTAGATGCTTTACTGAGAAAAGTAATTCCAGAAAACATCTTCAAATAGGATCTTTTCTAGAACCTCTACAAAACTAGAATTTCTCTAATTTAGTCACCATATCTCAAGCTCCCACTACTCAAATGCATTGTTTTTTGTGTTTAAGGGATATAAAAGATCTGGGAAGGTAGATGGCAAATAATAAATAACAAATAAATTTATTAGATGCTTTACTGAGAAAAGTAATTCCAGAAAACATCTTCAAATAGGATCTTTTCTAGAACCTCTACAAAACTAGAATTTCTCTAATTTAGTCACCATATCTCAAGCTCCCACTACTCAAATGCATTGTTTTTTGTGTTTAAGGGATATAAAGATGAGTAAGACAAGGTGCTTACCTTCCAGAAAGTGGTTGTTTGATAGGTACAACTAAATGTATAGATGTGATCTAGAAGAATCCAGGAATCTGTACCTACCACAGGTTTTCCCATGTGACACTTTGTACCTACTGCCTTACCACTGTCCCAGAGGGATTCTCCATACATAGACTTATAGTATTTTTGAATTACTGTAATCTAGTAGAATTTACAAGTTTACAAAAACCTAAAAAGAGAAACAAAATGAATCAAGTGACCAAAACACCAAGTACATGGTGTAAAGCTGATACTCTATTCATATTACAAAGATGGTTAGCAGTTCACTCACCTATTTGCAATTACCAATTAAACCGTAGTTTTCAAAGAGTGGTACAAAGCATACATCCAGAAAACATCTTCAAATAGGATCTTTTCTAGAACCTCTACAAAACTAGAATTTCTCTAATTTAGTCACCATATCTCAAGCTCCCACTACTCAAATGCATTGTTTTTTGTGTTTAAGGGATATAAAGATGAGTAAGACAAGGTGCTTACCTTCCAGAAAGTGGTTGTTTGATAGGTACAACTAAATGTATAGATGTGATCTAGAAGAATCCAGGAATCTGTACCTACCACAGGTTTTCCCATGTGACACTTTGTACCTACTGCCTTACCACTGTCCCAGAGGGATTCTCCATACATAGACTTACAGTGTTTTTGAATTACTGTAATCTAGTAGAATTTACAAGAAGTTTACAAAAACCTAAAAAGAGAAACAAAATGAATCAAGTGACCAAAACACCAAGTACATGGTGTAAAGCTGATACTCTATTCATATTACAAAGATGGTTAGCAGTTCACTCACCTATTTGCAATTACCAATTAAACCGTAGTTTTCAAAGAGTGGTACAAAGCATACAATGAATGAATGGTTATTTTTCAAATATATTCTCTACCAGGTAGGTAGAGTCTACCTAACCACAAAATTACGGACACATGCAATTACAGTTTGGCAGTTCCATGGCTATCCTATATAATAAAAAGCTAATATGCTACCTTTGTTTTTATCTGGAGAGAAGAATTATTTCATTTTTTTTCAAGTAGGAGAGTCTAATAGAAAATAAATGCCAATTAAACTCAAATTATTTTTTCTAATGTTTGCCATAATCTTTGTTTAAAGGTGATTTTTTTTGCTTTTAAACTAAGCTTCAAATCTATAAAACAGTGATAAATATTATTTTTGTTTAGACCAAACAGCAGAACGACCATACAGACAACCTTCTGGACAAAGCCCGGGCTGCGAGGGCCGGGCCCCTTGTACAAATTTTGTGCATCAGGCCTCTAGTCCTATATAATAGTCCACTGTATACATTCTGCAATTTGCCCTCTTACCATATTATTCTGTCATTTATTTAGCCCTATGTTTACACTTCACCAAATGAATGATAATCTTATCACTGGTTATTTTCATTCTGTCTACAAAAGAATTTTCTAGTACCTGTGGCATTCATTATTCAGTATGAGTGTTGTTTTACTCATCTGTACAGATGTTAGAAATTTTTTTCTCTTCTTTTACTTTTCTGTAAAAATGATGGAAATTAAGTCATGGCAAAATAGAAACAGTTTTTTCCTTAACTTAGCAATAAAATGTATTTTTGTTTTCTATGAGTTTTTAGCGTATGGGAAACATTTTATTACCAGGGGACCTGAGGCCATGCCCCCTTCCTCAGGGCCAGGGGACCTGATGCCACACCCCCTGCCCCAGCACCAGGCCAGGGTACCTGAGGCGGCGCCCACTGCCTGGCACCTGGCTGGGGGACCTGAGGCTGCACCCCCCTCACCCTGCAGGGCTCGATGGAGGTGTGGCTGGCCAGGCCTGGGTCTCACGTGATTTTGAGGCATGCTCAGGTTTGCAGGGACTTGACTCTGGGTCCCATGGTGCACCCTAGACTCTGACAGGAGGAAGATTTTCATATACATTTTACTAATTTTCTTTCATCTCTGACACTTCTATTATAAAGGGCAAATAGCATTATTAAAATATTTCCTCTAATTCTCTTTTAATGTAAATGAATTTTGTGCACCGGACCACTAGTTTTATAATAAAATGGCCAGTCTTTTCTATTTAATTTTAATTTGTAGTAGATATTAAACATGTGTAGTTGAATCATCATGGACATAAGTCATACATTTTTCAAGAGTTTCTTTATTTAAAGGGAACAGTATGTTAATAGGGGACACTGCTTATTCCTCTTTGGAAATACAAAAAGAATAAAGGAGGGAGGGAGGGAGGGAGAGAAAGGAAACAAAAGAGAAATTATATTTGGACCCAGTCTCCAGAGCAACACCCCAGCTAATATGCTAATGATCTGGTCTTTACCATTAGGGCGTATCGACCATTAGCATATTAGCTCTTTATTAGTATAGATGTGAAAAGTCATTACTATATAGATAGATTTGCATTAAAATAATTGAGAAACTGAAATGCTCTATATCTGATTTTTCTGATAAAATTAGCATACAATGGTTTTAATTGTATTTATAGATCTGGGAAGGTAGATGGCAAATAATAAATAATAAATAAATTTATTAGATGCTTTACTGAGAAAAGTAATTCCAGAAAACATCTTCAAATAGGATCTTTTCTAGAACCTCTACAAAACTAGAATTTCTCTAATTTAGTCACCATATCTCAAGCTCCCACTACTCAAATGCATTGTTTTTTGTGTTTAAGGGATATAAAGATGAGTAAGACAAGGTGCTTACCTTCCAGAAAGTGGTTGTTTGATAGGTACAACTAAATGTATAGATGTGATCTAGAAGAATCCAGGAATCTGTACCTACCACAGGTTTTCCCATGTGACACTTTGTACCTACTGCCTTACCACTGTCCCAGAGGGATTCTCCATACATAGACTTACAGTGTTTTTGAATTACTGTAATCTAGTAGAATTTACAAGAAGTTTACAAAAACCTAAAAAGAGAAACAAAATGAATCAAGTGACCAAAACACCAAGTACATGGTGTAAAGCTGATACTCTATTCATATTACAAAGATGGTTAGCAGTTCACTCACCTATTTGCAATTACCAATTAAACCGTAGTTTTCAAAGAGTGGTACAAAGCATACAATGAATGAATGGTTATTTTTCAAATATATTCTCTACCAGGTAGGTAGAGTCTACCTAACCACAAAATTAGGGATACCTGCAATTACAGTTCGGCAGTTCCATGGCTATCCTATATAATAAAAAGCTAATATGCTA
>NW_005371198.1:927749-941666 GCF_000412655.1 Myotis brandtii
ATTTTACTAATTTTCTTTCATCTCTGACACTTCTATTATAAAGGGCAAATAGCATTATTAAAATATTTCCTCTAATTCTCTTTTAATGTAAATGAATTTTGTGCACCGGACCACTAGTTTTATAATAAAATGGCCAGTCTTTTCTATTTAATTTTAATTTGTAGTAGATATTAAACATGTGTAGTTGAATCATCATGGACATAAGTCATACATTTTTCAAGAGTTTCTTTATTTAAAGGGAACAGTATGTTAATAGGGGACACTGCTTATTCCTCTTTGGAAATACAAAAAGAATAAAGGAGGGAGGGAGGGAGGGAGAGAAAGGAAACAAAAGAGAAATTATATTTGGAATCCTTGTTTTTCCTGAGCTTATAAGCCTCACATATAATACAATTATATTTTAGGAACCAAGTAAAATGAATGTAGATTACAAGCAAGCTTCATCCAATTCAAACATTCAATATTGAGTTCCAAAATGAATACTAAAATCACTAATGTTCAACAAATTAACAATCTTCTATCAAGTCTCCTACACCTGGGCCTACCAATGCCAGGAATATATCTTTATTTTTATGTACTACCACTAAAAGGAAAACTAAATTCTAGTATCAAACAGAACATTTTTAACGGACAATATAAAAATAAAATAGATATACGATCTATCTTCATCCCATGTTCTAGATGATGATCTTCCTTTGTTTTTATCTGGAGAGAAGAATTATTTCATTTTTTTTCAAGTAGGAGAGTCTAATAGAAAATAAATGCCAATTAAACTCAAATTATTTTTTCTAATGTTTGCCATAATCTTTGTTTAAAGGTGATTTTTTTTGCTTTTAAACTAAGCTTCAAATCTATAAAACAGTGATAAATATTATTTTTATCCACTGTATACATTCTGCAATTTTCCCTCTTACCATATTATTCTGTCATTTATTTAGCCATATGTTTACACTTCACCAAATGAATGATATTCTTATCACTGGTTATTTTCATTCTATCTACAAAAGGATTTTCTAGTACCTGTGGCATTCATTATTCAGTATGAGTGTTGTTTTACTCATCTGTACAGATGTTAGAAATTTTTTTCTCTTCTTTTACTTTTCTGTAAAAATGATGGAAATTAAGTCATGGCAAAATAGAAACAGTTTTTTCCTTAACTTAGCAATAAAATGTATTTTTGTTTTCTATGAGTTTTTAGCGTATGGGAAACATTTTATTATTCTCACAGTACTACTTGAGCATGGTACTATACTAGTATTGGTCCATGTTTTTAGATAAGAAACTAAGGCTAAAGGTGATGACATAAATATTCTTGTTTGCTCATTTCCTGAGGTATGGAGCTGGTTGGAAAGTCTGTGTGACTCCAGCATTTGAACTTGTATCACTGTTTCTGTGCCTCCTACAGCTTTTAAAGTTGCGGGTCAGATGCATCTAATCCTGTGTCAAATGCAGGGATCATATCTTTTTTCTCAGTACACCTTCCATGGTACTTTACATATGCTGTGCAATAACATTCTTTTCTTTTTTTTAAATTTGTTTTAATCCTCCCCTGAGGAGTGAAGATATTATTTCCATTGATTTTTAGAGATAGTAGAAGGGAGGGGGAGGGAGAAAAGGAGGAAGAGGAGAGACAGAAACATTGAGGTGAGAGAGACGATTGGATTGGTTGCCTTCTACAGGAGCCCCAACCAGGCCTGGGTATTGAACCTGCAGCTGAGGTATGTGCTTTTGACCAGAATCGAACCCATGACCCTTTGGTCCACAGGCTGGTACTCTAACAACTGAGCAGAACCAGCCAGGGCGCTGTGAAATAACTTTCAAATAGCTTTCACACTTGGCAGCTATTTTTAGAGAAGGTTGGTTATTACTTTCAAAGGTCTTTAGAAAATTGCCTTTTGGATTTTTATAAGGCATGTTTTATAATATCTTTTAATTTAAAGTATATGTTATTTGCATAGGGAACTTATCTAAATACAGGTTTCACCAATAAACCTGGAAGTCTCAAACAATAGCAGCAAATAACTCTGAGCAATACTTGATAGGTTACATCTCTTAGCTTAGGAAATTATAACAGATTTTTAGTTCACTCTTTGTTGTATAAATTTGTAGTATAACTTAAATGATCTTAAAATGTTAAAGTTTTCATTTTTACAATCTAGGTGTTTATGCTGGCCATAAGGGGTTAATTGAGCATAGATAGCACACACTTGTGACTCCAAATTGAATAATTTGATTTGTAAACAGGTACTTAGCATACAAGAAGCCATTACATGTGCAATTATCTGTCTTCAATTAATTGTGTGCATCTCTAAGGAGCAACTTAAGAATATTTGTTTTCATTTTACTGGCTGTAAGGCCTGATATCTATACACATTTATTTTATTTATGCTATAACTTTGAACTTTGGAAAAGTACATTGCTAACAGCAATTATTACGTATCTATGAGGAAACATTGGGACTGAAATAATCATACTTCTTCCAATCAGTTCCCTTTCTCCCCACACACAAACACACATGCCAGGAAGAAAATCAAGTTCAGGCTTCTCACTAGGATGGCAAGCCATCACAAAACCTATATTTGTATGAACAACTATATGCCAACAAATTGGACAATCTGGATGAAATGGATAATTTTCTAGAAACATACAAACTTCCAAAACTGAATCAGGAAGAGTCAGAGAATCTAAACATACAGATTACAAGTAGTGAAATTGAATCAGTAATAAAAAAACAAACAAACAAAAAAAAACCTCCCAACAAACAAATGTCCTGGACCTGATGGCTTCACAGGTGAATCTTACCAAACATTCAAAGAAGAACTAACACCTGTCATTCTCAAACTACTCCAAAAATATTCAAGAGGAGGAAAGACTCCAAGCTCATTTTACAAGGCCAGCATTATCCTAATTCCAAAACCAGATAAAGATTATAAAGAAAGAAAATTATAGGGCAATATCCCTGATGAACATAGATGCTAAATTCCTCAACAAAATATTACAAAATTTTAGCACACAGTACACAGATCTTGTAACATAGAAATCCACACCTGAAACCTATATGTTCATGTTGACCAATGTCACCCCAATCAATTTAATAATACATACATACATATGTACATACATACCTAAATAAATGATCATCCACCATGACCGAGTGGGATTTATTTTAGGGATGCAAGGTTGGTGCAATATCTGCAAAAACAATAAACATGATGTACCACATAAACAGATTGAAGGATAAAACCACATGATCATATCAATAGATGCAGAAAAAGTTTTTGATAAAATCCAGCACCCATCTATATATATAAAAGCCTAAGTGATCCATCCGACCTTTCAACCGTCCAACCAGTAGCTGTGACCACCAGGGGGCTGACACTCAACACAGGAGCAGAAACCACAGGCATGGAAACATGGAACAGACTGATGAATCTGAAAGGGAATCGGGGGAGGGGCCTGCACCCTCTCATAATCCAGGATCAACCCCTAGGGGGATGTCAGAGAGCCAGTTTCCCCTTGATCCCTGCAGTGCCCAAATCCGTGCACCAGGCCTCTCAGCCATTAATCCTCCCTCAATTATCAAGCTTTAAAAATTACAGACTATAATCTCAGAAGAATTTTGTAAAGGATCTGTTTATTATTTTATTAGAAGGTCAGTTGTTTAAAAACGGATTAATTCTAATGATTCAAGTCAAGATGTATATACATCCCTGCCATCGAAACTCATAAATACTCAACAGGAAAAGAAGTCTGAAGCACTGCAAGCATAAATCTGACTGAATGTGAATCTTTCTCAGGATCTCCTCAGAAGAAACCTACTTTACATGCTAATTTCAATAGAATCTTATAAGAATTAAACACATTTTAAAGTAAAAAATGTTTAAGCAACTTAGAACAATGTTTAAGATAACATATAAGTTCCAATGCTTGAGCAAATGGGCTCCAAATAGATTATGGTGGCCCTTTAACAATATTAAAGTCACAAATAGTAATACTACATGCATGAAAAATAGCTTAGAGACAAAGTTCTAAAATAGGTAGATGAAAATTGACCTGCTGAGAAAATGAAAATGCTACATCTTTTTTCACTTGCCGGCTAAAATTTTGCATTGTTTGCAACAACCACACACACACACATACTTAACTTGGCAAGTTAGGAATTAAAGTGAAATGTTCACCTTCAGACAGCTCTATATTGCCATTTTCTTATGTAGAATGGAAGCTGAGGAAGATTTGGAAAATCACTAGAACTCTTTGGAGATTTACCATTGGAGAACAACCCATATCTGTATGGCTTTCTGCCTATAACAGTGAATGTGGGCAAAAAAAAGGGTGATCAGATCATAAATTCCTAACTGGGCAAGTCATGGTGGGTAGTCACACCCTAAGCATGTAACGTTTTAGTAAACGGTTTATTTTTGCCTTAGCTCTGTTCATCTAGGGTCAGTGGTCGGCAAACTGAAGCTCACGAGCCACATGCGGCTCTTTGGCCCCTTTGGCCCCTTAATCTCAAATGCATAAAAAGAAGCTGCAGAACTTGGGAGCATTTGACATCCTCCCCTCTGGCATATAGAGCTAGTTCGGTTCAAATAAACTCTTGTAAAATTTATCTACAGATTTGAATGTTTCTTAATTCAACATAAATAGTGACATAATGCTCATTTTACTATATCTATTTATTACAAATTGCTTTCCAATGAATATATAATTTGAGCTTCACAATAGTTTATAGATTTGACAGGGGAGTAATATCATCCCTAAAGAAATTGAGGTTTCAATGTTTGACTTGTCCAAGGTAACAAAGCTTGTACATTTTGAGATTTGTATCATTTGTAGCTCAAGAAATTTGCAATGTGATCTGCATGTAGATGACAGGAGCCAGGTTTATTGTAGTGAGAACTGCATTTGCACCTTTTTTACATTCAGAGACAAGAGCTATGAACAGGATTGCTAATGCTCTCAGGGATCTCTACATAAAAGGTTTCACAAAGTGGAAAGAATAACTATAAACTAAAAGGGAAAGACACAAAACGACCTATGTGTGTTTGTGTGTGAGAAGTTAGAAATGGATGTAGAGGCATCTTATTCTTTAGGAACAAAGAAAAATAAAAAGAAAACAATGAGTATGGGTTATAGACTTGTACATGTAATAAGCAATGCAATTTAATAAAACCAATAAATAAAAGCAGCATGACCTGTGGATGCAATTATCTCTGCCCTGGGACTCTAGAACATTACCTATACCAATGAAATACAGCTCACTTTATTTTAATTGAATGAGGCTTCCTTGTTGGAAACACTTCTCTGACAGTTATTCTGTTGAAGTCCCAATATGCTTGTGAGTTAACAATAATGTATCCTAGAAGAAGAAACAATGAGACAAGAACAGGAGAGATTTCAGAAAGTGTAGTAATAAGGAAACAAGCAAAAAAAAAAAACCCCACATACTGACTAGATGTATGAATGACTATTGGGCAATTTAGAAAGGAATGTAATTATAACAAAATCTGCCTATTGTATTTCTCTGGGCAGATAGAGATTCAACTTAAGAAGCTGCTTGTCTCCTTATAATTCCTCTATAAATCACTTTCTGGAGGTCTTGGGGCAAAAGATCTAATCCTATCTCTAGCCTTCAATCAAGAACTAAATGCAATTTAACTAAGTTTAAAGTGATAGCTAAAGAAGGCTAAATAGGTCTAAGTATCAGTGTGCATGTTAGTAAACAAGTATCAATTGTACAGGAAGACAGTGAGGAGTGCTAAGGAAGGGAACTGAATACTAAGAAATGTCTCAAGCTCAGTGAAAACCACTTACAGAAAAGAGGCACTGGGTTCCATTTCGCTGAGAAGTCTTTTTTAGCTACCGCCAGAACATATGAGCCAAGATAACTCTGTAACTTAGGACCTTATTACAGCCCTCTGTCATCATATTTTTAATAAGTAGCTGAGTAAAACCTAAACAACTTTTAGAAGATTTTTACATTCTGTTTTATTAACAGGAAGATTTTATTATATTTTATTTTTTAATCTTTATCATTGAGAATATTACAGATGTCTCCTTCTCCCCCTCCCATTAACTCTTTCTAGCCTGCCCTTGCCCACCAGCCCAGGCCTTCACCACACTATTGTCTGTGTCCATGGGTTATGCATAGATGCATACAAGCTCTTTGGTTAATCTCTTTCCATCCACCCGCCCACCCCTACCTTCCCTCTGAGATTCAGTAGTCTGTTCCATGCTTCTATGTTTCTGGATCTATTTTGTTCATCAGTTTATTTTGTTCTTTAGATTCCACATATGAGTGAGATCATGTGATACTTACCTTTCTCTGACTGACTTATTATCACACCTGTCAGAATGGCTACCATCAACAAATCAACAAATAACAAGTGCTGGTGAGGATATGGAGAAAATGGAACCCTAGAAAATGGAATGCAGACTAGTGTAGCCATTATGGAAAACAGTATGGGGTTTCTTTAAAAAATTAAATATGGAACTGCCATTTGACCCAGTGATCCCACTTCTGGGAATATATCCTAAGAAACCCAAAGTACCAATCAGAAAGAATATATGCACCCCTGTGTTCATAGCAGCACAATTTACAATGCTAAGACCTGGAATTTTTATCTACTCGTGCCCATCAGTAGACGAGAAAAGTGTGGTATATTTACACCATGGAATACTATACAGCAGTAAAAAAGAAGGATCTCTTATCCTTTGAAATGGCATGGAGGGACCTGGAGAGTAAAAAGGAAAATTTTTAGATTTACTCTTAGATCCTGGTAGCAGTTCTGCCACTTGCTAGTTGGGTGGCATTTAGTGATTCATTTAAATTCTGTGGCCGTAGTTTCTGGCTCTTTGTAATAAAGTTGGATTAGAATCATATGATATATTCTCTTCTTTTGGGCTTTTAAAAATCCAAAAATTAGTGATTGCATAATTAGATTTTTACTTGGAGAAGTAAAAATGCATTTCATTGTATTAGAAGTAAATCATAAATTGATAGAATTGTTTCTGAAAAACATGTTAATCCATTGGTAATATGAAAAATTCTAATGGTTTCTTTCTCATCTTGTATACTGGTATTTAAAAATATAATGATCCCAAATTACTATATTTACAACTAAGAGCACATTTCATTCCTGTATCCTTTTATTTATTTGTTCAACCAACATTTAAGAGGCAATGTCTATGTTCCAAGGACTGTGCTACGCAATGGGCATATATGGTGACGTTCCCTGCTGCCTGGCACATGTCTGCTGGGAGAAGCAGAAAGTAAGTAACGTACAAAAATATAGTTAAACATGGTGAGAACTGATGAGAAGAGCAAGGTGCTTTGAGACATAATAATAGAGAATGCATTTTAGATTTGGAGAAAAGAGAAAGCCTGCTAAAGTGAGGTGAGGCTTTTCAGAGGCCTGGCTGTAGGAATGAAGGCCCCAGCTGAGGAAGTGCTTGATGTGTTTGAGGAAGTGAGAAGACACTGGATTAAGTGTGCTGAAGAGAAAGACAGGCTAAGAGGAGACTGAGAGGCAGATAAAAAGGCTTTGTAATGTAGAGTACAGTATGTAAACCTCCTCATGGGGATTAAGGTGCTACTTAAGGGCAACTGAAAGCCATCACAAGCTTTTAAGCTTGAGAGTGATAGAAAGTGATTTAAATTTTACAAAGATCACTGGTCAAAGATTGCATAGTGGGGGTGAGTTGGGGCAGGGAGTAATACCAAAGGATGAGAACTAGTCTAGAGCTAGGAAAGAGAAGGTGGTAATAGTAGAGAAGATGGAAAAAAGCTTTACCAATGTTTTATAGTGAAACCAATCACCCAGTTTGGGGATTTGGTTGTGTTTGGGATTGAGTTTGTTTTGTTTTGTTTTGTTATGTTTTGTTTTATTTTTTTTTACCAGAATTATTCAGTTCATGGTTCCAAACATGAAAAACATAGAGAGCAGAAGGCATTTACAAGAGTATCATTATCATAAATCATAAAATGTAAGTGATGCAAGAAGGCAATAAGTGAAGGAGGGAATTGACAGACAGAAAGTGGTGGATTCATGTACTAGCAGCCTCAAAATGTAACAAAATGGAGAAGGTATTCTTTAGCAAGTGAATTAAAAGGATGAAATCATGTGCTCATCATATAGAGTATTTCACTGAGAGATGCTAGAGCTGGTTCATCCTCCTCTATGTGGAAGCCACCAAATGCTGAAAGGCAAAAGAAACTAGAAGACTCTGAGACATGACCACATGAATGAATGAATGAATGTAACATGGTCCTTATGCCACACTTGCATCATAGTCTTTATAGCTCAGCCATGTACCTTAGTGATACCTGAACAATTTATAGAAATGTCTATTACTTAAGACACAGGCTTGGGACATTTTTAGTAACCTTGAAATGCAATTTATATTAATTTTACTGCAACGTCATGTTACTGAAAAGCTGTCAAAATCAGTATAAATTAGTGTAATGCAAAATTGTCTCATAATCTTGAGAACATCTTTCTAACAACCTTTTAAATTGAATGAGTTGTTAGCAATGCACTAACTAGCCTGCCACTTTAAAAAAATCATTTGCCTGGTTGTTAAAAAAAAAAGGCTTATGAAATTTGAAAATATGGTGAGATGAATGAATGCATATAAGAAAAATCTTGTGATTCAGTTAATTAAATTCAAAAGGATATGAGGCCCAATTTCATAATTAAAATATGCAGAAGTCTATAATATTATATACATAAAAGTTAGTCCATTCAAAATTAGTTTTTCTGCCCATAAGCCACCAACTCTTAAATATAAACAATATGTAACAATTATCTTTGACCACATTGTATTGAATGCCTTTTCTATACTTATTTGCTATCCATACAACTTTATAGGTCAGGTGTCTGTTCACATCTTTTACTCATTGTTTAATCAGGTTTTTTTGTTTGTTTGTTTTTAAATATATTTTTATTGATTTCAGAGAGGAAGGGAGAGGGAGAAAGATAGAGACATCAATGATGAGAATCATTGATCGGCCGCCTCCTGCACACCCCACACTGGGGATCAAGTCCACAACCCAAACCGGGCATGTCCCCTGACCTGGAATCAAACCGTGACCTCCTGGTTCAGCTGGGCAGGTTTAATTTTCTTATTATGATGTGATAACAGTTCTTTTTATATTTTGGATGACATTCCTTTATCAGATGTCTGTTGTAAATATGTGAAGTAGTCTATGCAGTGGTCGGCAAACTCATTAGTGAACAGAGCCAAATATCAACAGTACAACGACTGAAATTTCTTTTGAGAGCCAAATTTTAAGCCACCAACTCTTAAATATAAACAATATGTAACAATTATCTTTGACCACATTGTATTGAATGCCTTTTCTATACTTATTTGCTATCCATACAACTTTATAGGTCAGGTGTCTATTCACATCTTTTACCCATTGTTTAATCAGGTTTTTTTGTTTGTTTGTTTGTTTTTAAATATATTTTTATTGATTTCAGAGAGAAAGGGAGAGGGAGAAAGATAGAGACATCAATGATGAGAATCATTGATCGGCTGCCTCCTGCACGCCCCACAGTGGGGATCAAGTCCACAACCCACACAACCCAAACCGGGCATATCCCCTGACCTGGAATCCAACCGTGACCTCCTGGTTCAGCTGGGCAGGTTTTATTTTCTTATTATGATGTGATAACAGTTCTTTTTATATTTTGGATGACATTCCTTTATCAGATGTCTGTTGTAAATATGTGAAGTATTCTATGCAGTGGTCAGCAAACTCATTAGTCAACAGAGCCAAATGTCAACAGTACAACGATTAAAATTTCTTTTGAGAGCCAAATTTTTTAAACTTAAACTATATAGGTAGGTACATTGTTATTAACTTAACTAGGGTACTCCTAAGGCTTAGGAAGAGCCACACTCAAGGGGCCAAAGAGCCGCATGTGGCTCGCGAGCCGCAGTTTGCCGACCACAGGTCTATAGCTTGTGTTCTCATTCTATTAAAATTGTCTTTTTGAAAGCATAAGTTTCTAATTTTAATGAAACCCAGCTTAGCAATTATTTCTTTCATAGCTTGAGCCTTTGGTGATGTATCATAAAAGTCCTGCCCATACCCAAGGTCATCTAGGACTTCTCCTGTTATCTTCTAGGAGTTATAGATTTGCATTTTACATTTAGGTCTGTGATCCAGTCAGAGTTATTTTTTGTGAAGGATATAAGGTCTCTGTCTAGGTTTATTTATTTTGCATGGGTATAACCAATTGTTACAGCACAATTTGTGGAAAAAACTAACTTTGCTCCTTTGTCAAATATCAGTTGACTATATATTTATGGATCTACTTCTGAGATTTCTATTCTGTCCCATTGATATATTTATCTAGTATTTTGTAAACACCACACCATCTTGGATACTGTAGCTTTATAATTATTCTTAAAGTTTGGTTGTGTCAGTCCTCTGATTTTGTTCTTCTTTAACATTGTGTTGGCTGAGTCTTTTGCCTCTCCCTATAAAATTTAGAATCAGTTTGTTAAAATCCATAAAAATAACTTTCTGATATTTTGATTGGGAATACACTAAATCTTAGAATAAGTTAGAGGAAGAATTGACACCTTGATGATGTTGCATCTTTCTATTCAGGAACATGGAGGGAAAAATATCTTTATTTATTTTAATATTTTTATCAGAGTTCTGTAGTTTTCCTAAGAATTTAGATTTTTAATATATTTTGTTAGGTTTAAATCTAACCATTTCACTTTGGGGGATGCTAATATAAATGGTATTGTGTTTTTAATTTCAAATTGCAATTGTTTTTGGTTGGCATACAGGCTGTATATTAATCTTGTATCTCTTACATCCTGCAGCACTGCTCTAATTGCTTATTAGTTCCAGGTGGGAATTTTTGTTAATTCTTTGGTTTTTCAACATATGTGATAATGTTACCTGCAAACAAAGATAGTTTTTTCTTTCCTCCCAACCTGTATATTTGTGTTGCCCTTTTCTGTCTATTGCATTACCCCAGGCCTGGTGGGGGAACTACTCCAAGGCAGTGCACTATGGTGCGAGTCCATGTGTTATTTAGAGGGATGTTATTTAATATCTATGAATTTGGGGGGTTTCTAATTATGTTTCTGTCATTGATACCTAGTTTAATTCCACTGTGGTCTGAGGGCAAACACTGTATGATTTCTATTCTTTTTAAATTTGTTAGTGTGTGTTTTATGGTACAGAATATGGTTTATCTTGGTGAATGTTCCATGTGAGCTTAAGAAAAATGTGTATTCTGCTGTTGTTGGATGATGTAGTCTATAGATGTCAATTATATCCACCTGATTGATGGTATTATTGGGTTCAATGATGTCCTTACTGATTCTCTGAGAGAGGGGCGTTGTGTTGAAGTTCCAAACTGTGCTAGTGGATTTATCTATTTCTCCTTGTAGTTCTATCAGATTTTGTCTCAGAGTGTTTGACATTCTATTGCTAGACTCATACACATTAAGGACTGTTATGTCTTCTTGGCAAATTGAAAACTTTATCATTATGCAATGCCCTTCTTGTACCTGATAACTTTCCTTGCTTTGAAGTCTGCTCTGACATTAATACAGCTACTCCTACTTTCTTTTGATTAGTGTTTATATAGTATACTAGAGGCCCGGTGCACAAAAATTTCAATACAGCTACTCCTGCTTTCTTTTGATTAGTGTTTATATAGTATATTGTTTTGCTGGTCATTTAGTTTTAATCATTTTGTGTCTTGTATTTAAAGTGGGTTTCTTGTAGACAATATATAGTTGAGTATTGTTTTATGATCCACTCTGACAAATCTGTTTTTTAACTTATACAACTAGACCATTGACATTCTAAGTAATTATTGATATAGTTGTATTAATATCTATTATGGTTGTTACTTATTTCTAGTTGTTCTTTGTTCCTATTTATGACTTCCATTATTTTTTGTTTTTGTGGTTTTTAAAAATTAATTTATTTATTTATTGTATGTGTGTGTGTGTGAATGATAAGTTTGACTTCCATTATTTTTTATTTTTGTGGTTTTTAAAAATTAATTAATTAATTTATTTATTGTATGTGTGTGTGTGTGAATGATAAGTTCATATGATTTTATTTTCTCTTCTTTCTTTCCATATCACCCATGTTTACTTTTTTTAGTAGTTGCTCTAGAGTTGCAATATAATTCAATTTCATCCTATATAATAAAAGCCTAATATGCTAAGTGTCCGGTTGACCGGTCAGCCGTTCAACCAAAGTGTAATATGCTAATGATATGCTAAGGCTGCTCAACCGCTGGCTATGACATGCACTGACCACCAGGGGGCAGATGCTCCAACCGGTAGGTTAGCTTGCTGCTGGGGTCCAGCCAATCAGGACTGAGTGAGACAGGCCGGACATGCCCTGGAGCCCTCCTGTGGTCCAATCTCCTGCATCTCTCCCAGGCACTGAACGTGCACCAGTGGGGTCCCTCGGCCTGGCCTGCACCCTCTCACTATCTGGGACCCCTCAGAGGATGACGGAGAGCCGGTTTCAGCCTGATCCCACAGGCCAGGCCGAGGAACCCCACTGGTGCATGAATTTGTGCACCAGGCCTCTAGTTTTTAAATAACACTATAATCCTTCATGGGTATCCTATCTAATAAAAGAGAAACATGCAAATTGACCATACCTCTGCTACACCCACAAGCCACGCCCACCATGGCATTTTTTAGATTTTCCATTTATCTGCTTATATCGCCCATTTGTTCTTGCATGCTGTCTACTTTATCCCTTAGAGCCCTTATTCTAATAATGGTTGTTTCAAATACTCAGTCTTATAATTTCAATATCTCTGCCATATCTGGTTCTGATGGTCCTCTGTCTCTTCAACTTGTGTTTTGTACATTTTAGTATACCATTTTTTTTAGCCCAACATGATGTATTGATTTAAAAAAAAAAGTCTGCTGTAAGTCAGCCTTTAGTAATTTGGTGCTGAGGTATGGGGTGAGATCAAGCATTCTGTAGTCATATAACTAGGTCTCAGTTTTTTACTAGTATGTCCCTATGCCTCTTGACTGTGAACTTCCCAAGTGTTAATCAGTTTTTCTTCCCCCATAGAGGGGATGGGACGACCAGGGTGGTTAAAATTGGGCATTTCCCCAGGTCAGTTAGGCTTTGACAAAACCTTAGGAGGTTAGGCTCTTTTTAACTAGTTTCCCCTGAGTGTAGGCCTTGGTAAGAATAACAGAGTGCTCTGGAGGACTTCAAAATGTTCCCTTTCCCACCTCCCCTTCTTCCTCCCAAGGGAAGCATGATGGGATTTTTCTTCAATATCTACTGTGGGACTTGGTTGAGCTCCTTGAAGTAAATCTCACAATATTTTGGTGCCCTCTCTGTGTCTGGGTTCCGTCTTTAATTTTCACTCCTTATTTATATTTCTATCTATTCTCATTGTGTCAGGTATTATTCTCCTTCCATAGGAATAGAATCCCTTAATTTTAATCTTGAAGATGACATTCCCCAATTCCCTTGCAGCTAGACATGCCCGATTACTATGGTCTGGACAATGAGTCATAAAGAAAGCAAAATGATATACAGTGACTTCCAGAAACCATTCTCAAGAGACAGTGAGCATATACCTACACTCTCACCACCTCTGTTCCTTCTACCCTGCTGCTTAAAATGCAGAAGCTGTTGTCTTTGTACTGAGGTTAAGGTCAGAGTCTGAAACAGGTTCCTAAATCCCCGATACTGTAGTGTAGCCTACAACCCCTAGGTCTGTCTGCTCAGTTGTCTTTTAATAGAGAGAGAGATTGCTTCTTTGCCTTTTGGCTAAGATCAAGTGTAATTGAAATGTTTATACTTATCTTATTTTAGATACTTTATTTTGTCACATACAATTTAGTTTAACCTAAACTGATTTAAAACAAATGTTTCTATTTGAA
>NW_005371198.1:941708-944444 GCF_000412655.1 Myotis brandtii
GTGTGTGTGTATATATATACACACAGTACAGGCCCAATGCACAAAATTCGTGCAAGAGTAGGTCTTCACAGCCACGGCTGCCTTGGCCCTCACAGACCCTGCTTCATTCTGAAGGTCATCTGGAAGGTCATCCGGAGGGTCGTTCCACTGTTTGGCTGTTCAGTCGCTTTGCATATTATGCTTTTATTATTATAGATACACACACAATGAAAGAGCTCTACAAAATAAACCATCAAACTACATTTTTATTTTTAAACAGAGTAACCCTGGGAAACTGTTTTTTCTGAATTTTAGTTTTTGTGTGTACTCATTGTGGTTGTGTTACCTGCCCTGTCTTGCCTAATGGCCTTTTTTCTATGACATCTAACATCTACTACTCTTGATAAAGAACTTTCCAAACAACATCATTATACTCTGAGACAAATGCCAAGTAACTATGGAATCACACATGTGTAGGATACTCTCCCTTAAGCTCAAACTACTTTAAGTTTTAAGGGCTTGTTGTAAAATGTTGGCCAAGTGACTTCTAAACAGATGGATTATTGGGTTTTACAAGATGTTTTATACAGGGTTGAACCTCAGTCCCTATCTGCTTTAGGCTAGAGTATGCTCAGTTCCTTTATAATTCACAAGGTATTAGGCTCCAGACGTTGCTATATTAAAAAATAATAAAGTGATAAAAAATGGTATGTTGATTATTAACTTGGAGACATTAGAAAGAAGGTGAAAATTAAATTTAAAACCAACACATTAACTTTTCCTATATGTATGCAATTCTACCTGGTGAGTGTAGAGGCAAATGCTTTCACTGCAAGGAGACTATTTTATGGGCCTTTAAATTAAAAACTCCATATGAATTAAAGAGGAATGTCAAGAAAAATACATCTGTTTAGCAACTTGCAGTTTGGGGAATATTCTTTAGAAAAACTGCATTAGAATAAAAATGGCAATGTGCAGATTGGAAGGATATAATCCTTTGTAAAGTCTCACTCTCCTTAATTTAAGTACATGAAGGCAGCACCAGAAGTCATCTGGTTTGGGAGCTATTGGCTGTCTATGCTCTGATATTGCTACTGCTGACTGCAAAGAAAAACGAAAAGGGGAAAAAAATAGAGGTTTCTTATATTTGCCCTCCAGCTGAAGGCAACACCAAACTTGACAAGTCAAAGCTATAGCATTGAATTATAGGCATTCAAAGCCCACTTAATAAGTAAGTGGGATTAGTGCTGTCTCTTAAAAATGCTGCTTTGAGTTCAGGGCTGTATTTGTGAAAGAGAAATGAATAACAGGAGCTGCTCAGTAAATGATAAAGAAATCGAAAATAAGAAAGAAAAAAAAAGCCTAGAGCCCAAGGAAGCTGGTATAAGGCTAAATCATAACTTTCCTTTCATAACTAGTGAAATGTATAAAAGACATTTCCCAATGTCTCTATGTATAAAATGTACTGATGTTATGCCAGGCTGTGCATTTATAACCAAAGGTACATATGGTGATAGCATGATGATCTTGAGGTTGATTGCACTTTGCATAGCAGGAAAAAACCTTTAATTAAGATCACTGGTTAATAAATTAGATTAGTCTGGAATATTGGGCATCCACACATGCATTGTTCTCTCCCCAGGTCAGTACATTGATTAAGTGGAGAGCAAAGATTCCATATCATGCTACTTATAAAGTGAATCTTGGGGGAACCTTCTTAAGAATCTGACTTGCTTTCCATTAACCTTTTGACCCAGCTCCCAGTATGCTTGATTGTAACCATAATACACTTTAATCCAGATAATCCTGGGTCACTTCCATCAGAATCTATAAAAGTACAAAAACAATATACATAATAATTGATTATTTCAAATAACCGTAACTCACATTTTAACAGAGATTTACAGTTTCCATTGTGCTATCATTTGCATTATCTCATTTGATTACAGGGTGGGTTGCCACTGTGTGTCTTGCATTTACTAAGAACTCAGGAAGTACTTGTGGATTGATTAATGGATTGATTAACTGTATAATCTTCTTGCTAATGCAAGCAGTGAAATGTTCAGTAACCCTGGTTACATCATTACCTCAGCTGTCTGGTCCATCATGATAATTTCCACAGGGAAACTGCTTCCAAACACAAACATACACACAGCTTTCTTCACTGAAAAAGGAGGGCAATGAGGCCAGGCAGTTAGACCAGGGTGTGGCTTTCTGTGTCCCACAAAGACAGAAGCAGCTGCTTTGTTTACTTGGTGCAACAAATTCTACACCCACAGCTGCTTTGAAGTCATGGCTTGTCCCATTAAAAACCCAGTCACAGTGATTTGTTCTCAACACATTTTTCCATCATGCTAAGCAATACTTGAGTGTGCTTTGGCATTAGATTGTTTTGGGGTTTTGTTCCATAATGTTTTCATTAAATGTGCATGCTAAAGGAGAAATGAGTAAGGGAATAGAAATTACCACTGGAACATTCTAGCCAGGCAGGCTTCATAAATAATGCTTTGTTTTTGCTCTTGATGTCAATCCAGCCAAGTCTTTCAGTGCCTATCTTTGTTACTCTGAATACTGCAGGTGCCAGCGCTAGAGCTCTCTCTCCCTCTCTCCCTTTTTGTAAGAAAACAGAAATAGAATGATTGTAGATAAAACCATTATGAAGATCAAAAATATGTTTTGCTACAAAAAGAGAAGACCTCAGGATATGAATAAATGCAAAATGGAGCAAATTATAAATTTATTTCCTGTTCCATAACA
>NW_005371198.1:944456-965237 GCF_000412655.1 Myotis brandtii
AGAAAAGAGAACGAATTACAAACTAGAAGGAATGTTTTTCTTACAAAATGCAGTAAATAAATGGCTTGGTAGTATTTGTATTCAAATAGTAAAAAAATATTGAGAGCAAAAGTTCTTTAATATGTCTGAAACCCTTTGGGCATGCATACTTTCATACAAAAACATTTTTTACAAACAATATGGGGAATTCATTAAATAATATGTGCTTAGTTTTGGGTGGTTGGATCATGTCATTTAATCATGAAATTGTGACGATGCTCATTAGGCCAGGATGGCAGACATGCCTATGGTGACCCCTCAGCGAGTCATTTTCTTGGATGATCCCTTCAAATAGAGTGCAGAAGGACCTGTAACTTCTTCTAGACACTATATAATATGGAAAAGAATTATATTTTTGACATAAGACACTATCTTAGCAGACTTGAGCTAGAGAGCCTCCTACTGGCCTTGAAGAAGCAAGCTGCTGAGTATGGAGTTGGGCAGATTCTCCTAAGGGTGGAGACTAGCCCTAGCTGGGGACTTGGGGGTCTAGGGAAGTAGAGAGCTAATCCTGGAAACGGGATTTTCCTTCGTGACACCTACTCTGGTGCAATAGGGCAGGGCTATGATGCCAATGTCTGGAGGACACGAGAGTGTCTGCTAGAAATAAACATGAGCTTGCTTCTTACTGCTATTGTACCCCACACAGACAGACACACATGCACGCACACCGAAACAAACCAACAAACAAACAAACAAACAAAACCTCCCAATATTTGCTTCCAAAACTTTATGGTGACACATTTTAAAGCATACTTTGGTCTATCTCAAACTTTTGAAATTTTTGATTTCCTCTTTAGTGAAAATGTTTGTTTTTTGAGATTTTGGTTTTATCTGTTGAGAACACTCATGGCTTTGAGTGACCTTGATGAGCTTCTCTCTCACAGCATCCTTATTTATCTTCCTCCCTTTCTTGGTTTCAGACTCTTTTCCATGTGTTCATAGCTCTGTTATTTTGGCTAAATCACTTACCCCATTTATCTTTTCTCAAGTACCTCCTCTGGAAATGGGGATAAGATCTCACACAAATATCAGGATAAAACAGGGAGATTATGTGTGTGTGTGTGTATATATATATATATATATATATATTTCAACTTTTTTCTCCTTTTCCTTTCCTATAAATATACAGTTTTATTTTTTATTGTGCTCTCCTCAAAAGGTCCAAAGTTTAATCCCTAAAACTTTTTGTGAGAGAAACTCCAGCTCTCTTTCAGGAATTTATAGGAATCAATGTTCTACTGTAAATTCAATAAAATGTGAACTCTCACATATCTTCCAGACTGACATCTTTTGAACTTTTCTAAAATTACCTGTAGTGTAAAAAAAACTGCTGTTGACCTTTGCTTGGACCTCAAATTTACAGTTAAAGGTTTAGCAGGTCAACGGTCTTTTATTTTCCCACTTTTTATATTTGACTGGATGGACAACTGGAGGGTCCTAAAAGTGTTAAAATAACAGAACAAGTTAGTGTCTGATAGTCCTCTGATGCACTGACTTTCACAAAATCAATGTGTGAAGCACTATATTTAGTTGAAAGGCCAACTACATCCTTTCTTCAAAGCACTCACTGTTCTCCCACCACTTTTAATTCACTTAAGAAATATCTTAGTAATATTTTATCTTTTAGTAATATTCTAGTTTTTTATAGTTTATGTTTTAATTTTTTCCACTTTCATCATAAAGTTGGAAATGAGATGGTTAGAGAAAAAACTTTGTTCTCCATAAAGTATAAAGTAGACTGTCATTAACCAACTAAGTTGTAATATAGGAGTTAACACCCTATGTCAGGGGAAAGTTTTATATTATAGCTTCAGATAATGAAGATTAGCAAAGCACTTTCTCAAGATGCAATTCTGATTAGATTAGATGAGGAAAAATTGGTGTTCTTATCTCAATGGAGTTTCCTGAGAACAGCCATCTCAAAAGTCTAATAATATGTCTCAAAATTCAGTTGAAACCATTTCTCATAACCTCATCCCCAGAAGTTTTGACTGAATTCCTGTGGCTTTCATCTGGCTGGGAAGTTATGCCAATAATTTATGTAATGTAGAATAAAGATGTAATTTGAAAACATCTTTCTTTTATGTAATTTAGAAATAATTTGTTTGGGTTTTTACTCTTAAATATGGTCTCTCAACTCTTGAAGCTGGCCATGGACCTGAAGCACAGATAGAGAGTGACAGACTGAGGATAAAGTGTTCTTTTCATTGGACATGGCTATGATTTGGATAAGGAGAAAATAAAATACCATGAAAGCAACTAGATTGACAAAGGTTAAAGTGACAAGGCTAAAATTCTGATTTTAACAATACCACTTCCCCAAATCAAAGCTTTCTTCATTGTTGAAACCTTCAGTCCATTAATTCATTATTTACATTGAGCCCATCTGTTTTTCTGGCATTGGTTTGGCCATTATTTTCTGTAATAAAGACATGTTCAATTTTGAAAAAATTTCTCAAGTTTCTGAAATCTTTCTTTCAATACATGTTTGAATTCTTTAACTATTCATTTTTTATATGCATTGTATATTCTTTGGTATCATCATTAGTTTCACATTTATCCCTTCACATATTGACCTTGTTTCCTAATTAAACAAGGTGAAAAGGGGATAAGAGGAAAAAGGGAAGAAGAGAGAGGGAGAGAGAGAGGAAGGGAGGGAGAGAGACCTGTGTTAGGTCTCTTTTTGAGTTTTGAATCTTATTTAGAGTAAATATTTAACTAAAAATTCTATTTGCAGTAAATAACAGGATCCATCAAGCACAAGAAAGTAGAAAGAAAAACACAATGAAAAGGAAAAACAAAAAGCAGATTTGGAAAAGTAGAAGGGAGGAAAGAATAAAAGAAAGCTAGACAGTAAAGTAATAATAGCACTCACCATTTTTAAAGCTTATTGATGTTCAGATAATTTGATATTCACAACAGTCCTGCAAGTGCGGCATTTCTAATTTTGCAGATCAAGATACTGAGTCTCACAGGGTTAAATAACATACCTACTATGTGGCATGACCAGGTTCTGCAAATATGGCTGTCGGATCCCAATGTGCCAGAATGCAATCATCAAATTACAGTACATTGGCTATTCTTGGTCTTGTACAGTTTTTAATTTTCTCGAGAATCCTTGCTTGTCCTTCATGATAAATACAATCCATGATAAATACAGAGCTAAAGAATCACATAGCTTCCAGGAATAACTGCCAAGGCACATTAATGCCTGGTTGACTTTTCATGTAACCCTGGCTATCCATTGACATAGACTAACAGCCTAGTTTTAAATCCTTTGACTTTTAGTTTAATAAACATTAATAAACCCTTTTATACCTGAACATATGCCAGTCATTTGAGAGAAGAGAATTAAATTTTAATCAGCTGGTAGACTTTAAAATTAAATTATCTAAATTTTAAATAGCTTATCATCCTATATAATAAAAGGCTAATATGCAAATAGACTGGACAGCGGAACAACCAAACAACTGAACAACCAGTGCTATAATGTGCACTGACTACCAAGAGGTGTGCGCAGAACATGGTGGGTGTCGGCAGCAGGCAGCAGAGCGTGGAACATGGTGGGTGTCGGCTGCGGTGGGATGGCGGAGCAGGTGAGCGGGGGCACCAGACCAAGGTGGGGTGCCGGTCGCTGTCATTGGGGCGAGCCTCTGGTGGTTACTGAAATTCTTTGCTCCTGCACACTGCAGTCCCAGCAAGTGCTCGCACCTGCTGCAGGTGCCGGCCCAGCTCACACCCACTCAGGGCTTCTACACCTCCCCCTGTTCCTGAGGGGTGATCGGGGTCGGCAGCTGCTGCTCGCACCCACTTCCGGTGATGGCCCTGCTCACACCTACTGCCGGCGCCAGAGTCACTGCTCATACCCGCTGTTGGCACCCGGCACTGGTTCCGATCGCTCGCTCGGCACTGTCAGCAGGTATGAGTGGCAGCTGCTGGCCCCGATCGCCCCTGCGGGCTTCTCCACCTCCCCCTGCTCCTGCAGGGTGATCAGACAGCAGCCACTGCTCACACCCGCTAATGGCGCTGGCCCCAATTGCTCTGTGCCATCAGCATGTGTGAGCGGGGCCTGTGCTGCCAGTGCGAGGGAGTGGCGGCAGCAGCAAATGGGACCAGGGGTCATGGCGGGAGGACCCTGGTGGGGGTGCGGAAGATGGGCCAACACCTGCCCCTGTGCCCACTGCAGCCTCCACAGCCTCAGCGGCCAATAGTTCCTTTCAAGTGCACAAATTTGTGCACTGGGCCCCTAGTAATTAATAATAAGGCAGTTTAAGCATGATGGGCCTTTCCCATGCATTCTGCAAATGTGCTTGTTAGTTCTTTAAGTAAACAAACCATAGGGAAAAATTAGAGTATGCAATTAGAAATAAGCATGTCAGAAGCCCTTAATAAATTTACCTTTTGAGATTTACACAGGTATCTCAATGTGTGTTAAGCAATGAAGAACTGATTTTCGATTTATTAATTAAGTGATAAGTGAATCTCTAAAGATTTCATGGAGTTTTGATAAGCATTCAAGGTTTCTAGAACTTAAAATCTTATCTCAAACCAAAAAGATTTTCAGTTAATAATTAATCAGACAGAATGCCCCATGAGACTAAGTTCTTACATATGAATTGGTATAAATCGTACTCATAATTGGGATGATAGTTGCTTTTTTTTTGTATTGGTGATCATTTATTTACTCCTTAACTACTAAGTACCTATAATGGGACTAGTATAAGGTTCAGGCAGTGAGGACAGAGATATAAAAAAGACATGACCACATTCTCCCAAATAGCACACAGCCTTGTAAGAGATATAGATAGCAAGTGAAAAGTGATTATATTTCTGAGAAGTAAGTGCTATTAGAAAATATGAATAAGGTCAAATTTAGAAGATGGACGTTTCGGCCAGGAGTTGTGGTTGAGCAAAGGGCATTAGCCAGGAAATGCTCTTGAAAGGAAATGGCATTTTAGCAGAGTTTTGAGTATGCTACTTAGATTACATAAATAAGTTTTCTCCAAATTTCCAACTCGAGAATCCTTCATTGTTGGGTGGTGTTCACAAATTAGACTCTTAAAAGTTCTACCTCCTATTTCCCTCAAATACTTCAACTTGGCATTATGGAAAACAATTTAAAAGCTGATTTTTGTTTACTTTTTTTTAAAATAATATAATCTAACGCATATATTACTTTCCATGGAAGAGCCATTGTTTTCCTCAAATATGATTTCTTTTTATTAATCCAAAATGGTAAGTTATTCATTCACTATAAATTGAATTTCTGAGACAGTAGGCACTCAAAGGCCTGCAGGAGAGCACTCGTGGAATTTCTGACCCTAGGATGTGCCTAAAAGGCACAAGGAGCCTATGAGCAGTTTTCCACCTTCCCATGAACGAAGTATTCTGTTATATCCCTGCATCATTTCAGTCTTACTTTGCTTCCCTAATATCCTGATGTAACGCTTTTCACTAAAAGCGTGTCTTCATTCCCTCAACTTTGTTGCCTCCCTAGTCCACACCATATTTTTTCTCTTGAAACTTGTCTCAGCTAAAAAACTAATAGAATTCCTCCTGTAATGGCTCTTTCCTAACTTTATGCAGTTCTGCTTCATATAAACTCAGCCAGACTGCCTGAGCTTGTAGGCATGATTCTGGAACCTTGAACTTTCAGAGATGTTTTTTTCTTTATTGGCTGTAGGTATTCGAAAGAGTCTTTAGCATAGATACATGTGCATCCTGGAATTTTACTCTCCTGCAGAGTTATGACTTTTAGTTTCATTTTTAGTTACTGTTATTGTTGCAGGAACACTATAATAGACACATTGAAGAATTTCTTAAAGCTCTAAAGAATGAGTGAAAGAAGTTCACTTTTAAATTATGTTATCAGAAGAATAAGTTGATTAGCAAAATCATGTAATCTCAGAATGTGATAAAACATAATATCTTTCCCCAACCCTTTTAGGTTAGGAATAGAGAAACTGAGACGCAGAGTATCAAAACCCACATTTTTATTCAGTGTAACTTCTTTTTGTTGTTGTTACCTTGATAACTCTGTTTATAGTATGAGTTTCACACTTTATTGAATGTTTGACTCTTTAATTTAAAATTTTACAACAGCATATTTACTATTTTCCACTAAATGTTTAAAATTTTCAGTTAATGGCCAAAAACAAAAACCACTAAGTATCCCCAAACACCAGATTTTAAAGAGTAAATATGTTTCCACGTTATAATAAGTTGCTGAGTATTTTTAATCTATCTTACAGATGGATAGATCATTAACAACAATCCATGTAGAAAAAAATACATAAGGTGTTTAAAATGTGTATATAAGGCTGATAATGAAGATGCCTCCTTCTCAGTTTTCATTGCTTGCTCAGGAATAATAAAGATTATATTTCTTTTTACCTACTCCTAAAAGCACTTGAAGTAGTTTTCTAAAAGATATGGATGAAGAACATATAAGTAGAGAAGGAAGCAAGATTCTGGGGAAAATGAAGGAGAGGAAAATACTGGTTAGGTCAGGAATAAAGCAAGTTCACATAATACATATCTTAACTTGATTTATTGCTAGGCATCTTTCTCTCTAGGTTTGGATTACACCTGCTTACTGTTAAGAGCCAGAATGAAATTTACTTTCAATTTTTGCTAATTTAAATGAAGCCATTCTCTATCCATTCAACAATCAACAAGGATTTATTGAGCATTCCTATATGTCAACCTCTATTTTAAGACTGGATATGGCAATCAGGTTATGTCAGTTCTCTCATAGAACTTAACTCAAGTAGCATAAATAGCTGCTCTGAAGAAATACTTTTCTTTTTTCTTAACCTTTTCATTCATTGCAAGACCATGGAACACTGGAATAGCTGCTGGTGACAGACAGAAGCATAAGATGTGGTCCTTGCTTTCAAAGAGCTGATAGCTTATCGAAACAGGTGGAAATGGAGGAAAACAGCTGCAGTCGGCATTGATAGATGCTGGGAAGGAGTGTGCCCAAAGGAGAAACTCTAAGACTAGGAAGTCAAACATCTTCCTGATACCTGTGTCCAACAGGATTAAAGATATGTGCAGTAACTAGCCCACAAAAGGTGAGAAGTTAAACAGTTTTTAAATGCAGTTCAAAGGCTACAAAGCAAGAGAGTAAATAGTATAATATAGTGGTTATATTTGAGGTCATTGTGGAGAAATCCAGAAGGCATTAGAAATATGAAATTTGAAGATTGAGAAAGAAATATCTGAATATATAGATAATAATTTTCTTCTCTTAAAAAACCCTCTAGTTTTAACTCTAAATGGTTGGCTCCTGTATTGCATTCAGTTTTCAGATTAAATATAATTTCTTCAGAGAGTCCTCACTTTATCATCCTATCTAAAGTAGCTATCAATTATACTGTTACATGTTTTTTATTCACTTTATATCTTTGTTACGTATATTTATTCTTTTTTTCTTATATTCTTTTTTTCCTGACTTATCATAAGCCTGTGGGATTATTAAAATGAAATCGTCTATGGCCTGAGAACCTATGACTTCACCATGTTCTTTAGGAGTTGCTAGATGACACTGCCTTCACTAAGGAAGTGAGAAATGCAGTAGTGATGGTACCAGCATCGGACGATATTCATTAGAAGCTGCCATCTGGAGGTCAGCAGTGATGGCAGGGCTGCTGCTATCAAATATCAGAGTCTAATGGTAAAGCAGAATGGGAGAGTCTATCAGTGTTTCTCAACCTTCCTAATGCCGCGACCCTTTAATACAGTTCCTCATGTTGTGGTGACCCCCAATTTCATTGTTACAAATTGAACATAATTAAAGCATAGTGATTAATCACAAAAACAATATGTAATTATATATGTGTTTTCCGATGGTCTTAGGCGACCCCTGTGAAAGGGTTGTTCGACCCCCAAAGGGGTCGCGACCCACAGGTTGAGAACCGCTGGTCTAGTTAGTTTCTCATAACAATAAGCCACAAGGTAGATATGATTCCATCAATGGACAAGAAGATAAAATTGACAATTAGCATGGAAAAATCCGCAAACGTCTATAGCGATGGATCAAGATGATCCTAAGGATAACTATATTTACATAGTCGGAAGTAGTCATGAGTAAGCAAACAGAAGGCTAATGCCGGCTGCTACAGTGGACTATTGCAGCTCCTCACCCTGTTGCCATATCTAAACAAGTTTAGTCTCAAGTGGTCTCCCTTCACCAGCAAACACACATTGAGGATATGGGTGGTCTAGGATAAATTTGCAAAAAGAATTCAGAAAAAATAGATGGAGCACTTGAAAACTAAGCAAAAAGAAAAAGGAAAATAATAATGTAGAAGCAGGAACACAAACTATGTCCTAAAATTTAGATAAGAATTTGGCAGAAGTGAACGACTATGTTTTAAGCTTGGAAAAATAATTTTAGCATAGTGCTAGCAAAGAAAAGAATCAAGGAGCCACATTCCTGCAACAGGTTGTATGATGTAGAGCAAGCAAAATAACAAAAGCTTCAATTTTCATAGAAATGTAGATTTATTTTGATAGAGACATGCTGAATACAAAGGGCTGAAATAAGTGAGTAATCATTAACATAAAATAATAGAACATTTTAATAAAAATTAATATTTTTTCCTTGAACATTAACTTATCAGACACTGAATAACTGCACAAATTAATAAATGTAATGCAAATAAACCTATTTTTCTTGTTCTTCGAAAGCAAAATATTTCCTGTTTCACACATCAAACAAGTCAGTCCAAGACTAATGACATGGCAATGGCTGCTAAAATATTCGCTGCTAGTATTAGTGGAGAGAAATGGTGTGCCTGCGTGTAAGGCGCGTAAGGGAAATGCATGCAACACAGTTATAGCAATCAGTCATTAGTGAGCGTTGTAGTTCATTATTAATAATTCTGTATAACAAGATATTATAAAAATTAAGTTATGAAATTTTTATTAAAACATTTTTTACATAGCGTTATATTGGCTGGGCTGCAAAAATATTCGTTGTGGGACACATGTGGCCTGCAGGCCAGGAGTTTGACATGCTTGGTGTAGAATATTATACAACAAAATTAGAAAACTGTGGTACATCTACACAATGGAATACGACGCTGCGGTAAAAAAGAAGGAATTCTTACCATTTGCAACAGCATGGATGGAACTGGAGAGCATTATGCTAAGTGAAATAAGCGAGTCAGAGAAAGATAAATATCACATGATCTCACTCATTTATGGAATATAATGAACAACATAAACAGATGAACAAACATAGATCCAGAGACAGAGAAGCATCGGTCAGACCATCAAACCTCAGAGGGAAGGTAGGGGAGGGTGGGGGGAAGGGGGAGAGATCAAGCAAAGGACTTGTATGCATGCATATAAGCCTAACCAAAACAAAATTGGATAGACTCAAATGTTGGGAATTACTCTATATTGTCTAAAATTAAAAAGCATAACCTGGTGTGGTAGATTACATCTGGCTACAAAGACTTTGTTTCCTTTCCCATTATGAAATAGAGGTTAATTCACCTATCTTTGAATTTGGACCGCTGTTAATTTCCCTGGCCAGTAGAATGCAATGGAAATGATGTCTGGGATTACTGAGGTTAGGTAGCATTTCAGTGCCACTTAGGCCTCTCGGAATCTCACTCTCACTGGTAGGATTCTCTTGGGACACTCCCTCCTGGAATTCAGCTGCCATGCTGTCTGAGGCTGAAGCCACATGGAGAGGCTCTAGTCTATTGCTCTAGCTGAGCTCCCAGACCATAGCCAGCATGTAATGAGCCAGCCTGGAGCCCAGCCCAGGCAAACTTTAATTCAATATAGCCCCAGCCAATCTGACTGTAACTTAATGGAAGACCCCAAGCAAGAATTGCCAAACTGAGCCCATTCAATTCATGGGTTCACGAAAGGTAATATTTAAAGCCATTGTCTCAGTTTCCTGAGGTTTGTTGTAACAAATTACTACAAACTGAGTGGCTCTTTGGATTTCATAGATACTTTTTTAAAGACATGGATAGCAGAGGTTTGTGTAGTATTTGCTGGGTGACTGGGGAGATGCTGGCTTCTGATGAAGTCAATCTGTACCTGCTGCTACTGGCAGAAGAACAGGTACAGTTCTTATGGACCAGCAAAGGCAACTTACTCA
Source organism: Myotis brandtii (assembly GCF_000412655.1). Lineage (NCBI taxonomy): Eukaryota > Metazoa > Chordata > Mammalia > Chiroptera > Vespertilionidae > Myotis > Myotis brandtii. The sequence continues at coordinate 954,625 of NW_005371198.1, forward strand.
AATAAGTTGATAATTAATGTGGCCATACATCCTGATTATATGGTCACAATAGTGATAATTTCATACCCATTTGCTCCCGAGCCTTCAAAATACTGACCTTCATGGTCATCTTTTGATAGATTCGACCATTGGGCATTCATTTACAAAGGGATACTCTTTCTTACTCTGTTTCAAATCAAAAATTCATATCTGTTGCTCTTTCAAAATAGAGTTTGATGTCTATTGGTTTCATAATCTAAAACATTCAGAAAATTGGCTTTCATCTCTTAAGAGTTGGTAAGACTTAATCTTAATTATTTCTAATGAATCTAAGACAGGAAAAAATTGCTTCTATAGTAAGATATTCTAAGCATTTATATACTGCAACAAAAATCTTGAAATAAATGATAATGAATAACTTATTCTTATATTTTATTATAAAAAAGTGAGATATATAAAGCCAGCTAGCAATATTATAGGACAATGAAATCCACATTTATTTACTATATGGGAAACAGGAATTTGCAAGTGCTTAAATCAATACCCTATCTCCTTAGCTTATAACATCCTCAAATAAATTAAAGACAACTAGAAAGCAAAGTATAAAAAGATGGAGTTTTCCAGTGGTGGGTGCTTAAATGAAGGCAGAAAAGCCAAAATTTTAAAATAACGTTTAAATAAAATTTCTTTAATAATTTTAAATAAATTTCCTTTTCCATTTATAATGAAAAGAAGAATTTTAAACCTAAGGAAAGTGAGAAAAAAGCTGGCATCCACCTCTCCCTTTCCCGGCAAAGTTCAGTCTCCCCCCTCCTTTTTGTCTAATCTTTCTGAGTTGTTATTCATGAATAAAATATTTTGTTGTGCTTTTAAAAAACAGGGATGATTCCATAAGTAAAAAATAAATATTTCTTTTCATCTTCTTTTGTTGATATCTTGAATTGTTTGCTAGTAAAATATTTAGTGAATGAAAAAAGGATTCAATTGAAAGACCTGACCTTTTCTTTTGGGAATGAGAAGAACAATCTTTTAACCATTTTTGCCAGTCAACAGCACTAGAATAATCATCTCTAAAATTCAACTATATTACACACTGCATACAGTTTCAATTTGTGCAACATTTTACTAAAAGATCAAGTTAATCAAGGTAGTCTTACATAAGAAAGTGTCTATTCAGTGTTAAGTACATTCAAGCCCAGGTCAAATAAAGTCAAAATTGAATGTAAGCTAAAATGAAATCAATTTCAATGCAACCTTCTGTAAGAATAAAATCTTTTCAATTCTCAAGACAATGTCAAATGGAGAAAACTTTAGATGAAATACACTAATTTAAGTCTTGGAAGAATGGTTGTCAGGGGAAACTAGAGGCAAGGACAGAGTCACGTAACTACTTGTTTGACTTCCCTGCCACAATGACTTTAAACCTTGCATTCATGCTCTTGTTAAATACACTGTGTCACAAAGGATTGCAAGAACATCTTTAGATATTATGGTGGAAGGCTAATTTATTTTTTAAAATATGTTTTTATTGATTTAGAGAGAGGAAGGGAGTGGGGGAGAGAGAGAGAAACATCAGTGATGAGAGATAATAATTGATTGACTGCCTCCTGCACACCCTCTACTGGGGAGCGAGCCTGAAACCCAGGCATCTGCCCTGATCTGGAATTAAATCTTAACTTTCCAGTTCATAAGTCAATGCTCAACTACTGAGCCCCATTAGCCAGACAAGAAGGACTAATTTCTTAATGCAGCACTCAATACTCAAAATCCTTCTCTTTTTCTGTCATTCCCGTAAGTCTTACTTCCTTGTAAGTCTCCGAAGAGACAATTTTGTCTTTAGATTGGTCTCCACCCTTGTAACCTATTTTAAAAATAGCTTTATTGAGATATAAACTGCATACATTTAAAGTGGACAATAAAAAATAAATTTAAGCATATGAATACCACTGTAAAAATGTTAAGTTAATGAGCAATCAAAATAGTAAACATATTCATCACCTACTGAGGTTTCATTTTGCCTCATTGTAATCTCTCCTATACCTCTCCCTTCCCCTTCTAGTCAACTAGTCTGCTTTATGTCACTATGGATTAGTTTGCATTTTCTAGAACTTCACACAAAGAGTTACTCATTTCGGGGCGGGGGTGTCTGGCTTCTTTCATTCACTAGCAAGCTATTTTTTTCTTTGATTCATATTATTATGTGCACAGTCTATTTATAAGTGATTTTTTACAAGTGAATTGTCAGGTTGGCCCCATATATACAATTACCCTGGATGAGTGATCCAGCATAAAATCTCTGAGAATGGTGACACTCATCTTTGGGGTATTTGAAACTTGAAGTAGAGAAAGAGATGCACAGTTTATATGAAGATCAGAATATACAAAATATGCAGAAAAGCCTACTGGCTTTCCCTATTTCCTTAATACTGATAGAGCAATTAAATAAGACAGTGATCTCACCCGTAACTTTAAACTTTGACATTTAAGTCCTCATGGATTCCCAGGAATGAGTCTTTTAGTTGAAAACTAGTCACCCAGTGCACGAAATTCATGCACATTAAAAGGGAATTAATTAGAGGAAATATTTTAATATTGCTATTTGCCCTTTCTCTAGAATAGAAGTGTCAGAGATGAAAGAAAGTTAGTAAAATGTATATGAAAATCTTCCTCCTGTCAGAGTCTGCGCCGCGCCACACAGGAACCAGTCAAGTCCCTGCTCATCCATGTGCGCCTTGAAATCGCATGAGACCCAGACCCAGCCGTCCCCACCCCCATCAAGCCCCACCAGGTGGGGGGCACGGCCTCAGGTGGCCTGGGCCGTGGTGGGGGCATGGCCTGAGGTCTCCCAGCCCAGGCCTGGGGGTGTGCCTTGAAGTCCCCTGGCCTGGGCCAGGGGGTGTAGCCTGAGGTCCCTGTCAAGCCCCGCCAAGCAGGGGATGCAGCCTCAGGTCCCCCAGCTTGTGGCAGAGTACGCAGCCTGAGATCCCATCAAGCCTTGCTGGGAGGAGGATGCGGCCTGAGGTCCCCCGGCCCGGGCAGGGGCACACCTTGAAGTTCCCCATAAAGCCCAGTGGGCGGGGGATGTGGCCTGAGGTTCCCCCATCAAGCCCTGTGGGCAGGGTCATGGACTGAGGTCCCCCATCAAGCCCTGCTGGGCAGAGGCACGGCCTGAAGTCCCCCATCAAGCTCCGCCAGGCAGGGGAGCAGCCTGAGGTCCCCCAGCCTGGCACTGGGGTTGCGGGGCACGGCCTGAGATCCCCTTTCAAGCCCCACCAGGCGATGGGAGCAGCCTCAGGTCCCTGCTGATTGCTCGTTAAGGCTTGTTAAGGGAACTCAGCCTCTACTGTGGGCGCAGCCGTCTTGTGTTACGGAATCCCTGCCTCTGCTGTGGGCATAGCTATCTTGACTGCTATGTCATGACGGTCAATTTGCATGTTCCCTCTTTATTAGATAAGATAGGCATGTGTATATAAAAATATAAATATATTTAATTCTTTCCTAGGGTGCATATCAAGCTACAGGCCTTTTTATCAATCAAATCAATAACCAAATGAGGACATCTACACATTTATCTTTTTACCCATTTGTCTTTTCGGGCAAAGACTCAAGCATTTATTTTACCTTTGTACGAGTATTTTATTTTAAGATGACAAATTAGTTGACAACAAAGTATAAGAATTATATAGAAAAATGTAGATATTAAAGATAAAAGGAATGATAGAATTTGCGATAACAACCAGATGAGTAGAGCAAAAAAGACAACTTGATAAAATTTGAATATGGATTGAGCTCTGAAAGGAAAAAAAAAATACACCGTTGTTAGTTGTGTTTGTTGTAACAATGCCACAGTGGTATGTAAGTAGGGTTTGTTTTATTTTGTTTTGTTTTCCTGCAGCAAAGATATACACTGAAATAGTTAAGAGGAAAATGATATGACATCTGACTTTACTTTTAAACTTCCCTGAACCAAAACACACAAGCCCTTAAAATAAAGATTAGAAAAATGGTAGTAATATTCAAGTTGAGTGGTCAGAATATATGTCTTTATTGTATTCTTGCTTATTTTGTTTGTGTTTGAAATTTTCTATAAGTAAAAACCAAAGACTATATTCTCTTTCTCTTACTATCTTTCTTCTTTTATCCCCTGGATTGAGCTGGGTCTTGGTGAATTCTCTTGACCCACTGAGGAATCAAGCATATCTCTTTTTTCCTGTCTCTCTCCCATTGGGACATATGATCCATTAACTACCTAAGCCACAGTTTTTCTCTGATACCCATTTCTAAAAAAATTCATGAATGTTCTCTTATCTTCTTCTTTGACCATAGATTCTACTTATATATATATGATCTACCATTTTCTATGACTCTAAGTCCATCTTTTGTTTCTTAGTGGGACAAAAGCAACAGCTTCTATATATAAATGAATAATAATTAACTTTTTATATTTATCTTAGATTTTTGATATGTTTCATGTATTAAGACTAATAAAAGATGTACTTTGATTTAGTATTGATTATTGGTTATTAAATATCAGAATGAATAAATTGATTAATTAGTAATGAAATAATTAATAAAGTGTTTAAATGTCAGAATGAATATAGAACTCAAAATATAATATACTAAAACTCCTACTTTAAGTGGAAAAAAAGTCAAACATCAAATTCTATTTTGTGATGCCACAGAAGATTTTATTGCAAAGTATCTGGGGACATCCAACTCACACAACAGAAATGTGTGACTCTTATTAACTAAACAGAATATAATATACTAATAGTACATAGGTGATTTATTTTAGCTCTCTATGCCCATCTATTTGAAATTTTCTACTTTATTTCCATAAGCAAAGGTATTTAAAAATTATTAGAAATGTTATTTCAAATTGGGATAAGGAATAGTTCTATAGCAGTTGCTTAGGATTTTGTTTTAGGTATGGTCATTTTCATCCAGAACAGCTTTACTTATCAAGAACTAGAGGCCTAGTGCATGAAATTCGTGCTTGGATGGGGTCCCTAGACCTGCCAGTGATAATGGCTGATCACGTTCCCCGCTTCCCCACCTCCCCACCTCCTCCTTCCCTTGCCACCCATGTGCCGCCACCACGCAGATCGGGGCCTGCTGGCCGGGGGGAGGGACCGGGAGGTTGGCCAGCAGGCCCCATTGTCAATTGGGGTCTGTGGGCTGGGGGAAGCTCCTGCGTTGAGCATCTTTCCCCTGGTGGTCAGTGTGTGTCATAGCGACCAGTTGTTCCGGTTGTTCCGGTTGTTCTACTATAATGGTCGCTTAGGCTTTTATATATATAGATGTTAAGGAGATTTGTACCTTTGTCTAGTATAGAAAACCTGGATAGATATTTGTGTAGTTTTTAATTTAAAATGCTATTATATCACAAAGCTACGTATTCCATTAACAAAAGTAAAGGCAAATCAAATGAATTAAAGAAATATCAAGTTTCTGAGGTTGGCCCACTGTATTAAGTAACATGCAGAGTCTCTTTTCAGTAACAATGGAACTATCCTTTTCAAGCCTATAAATAACTTTGGAGAGTACAATAGAGTTTTTCTTTACTCTTAAAAAAAAAAGCAAATGGATAAGGCTTACTAGAAGAAAAATATTCAAATAAATAGACTAGAACTGAGTATTGTCAGGAGCACTTCAGGAGTTGCAAGGGACCTGGTTGTGTTAGAGAAGCCCAATGCATGTTTCTTCTCTAAGCAGGAAACATAATAACTTATCCAGGCACAAACACATAACCAATTCATAATAAATTCAGATCATGGGTGAGCTTTAAGTAATCTTCTGGGAAGAGCTATTAGATATAGCTCTGCCTTGAAAGGTTAGTGATTCCATGAGAAGACAAAAACATTGATGTAATATTAGGTTAAATCATATACTGTATTGGTATTCAGGCATGTTTGAACCATCAAATATTTAAAGACAAATTGTTATTCACAAGTGATCCAAAAACCATGTCTTAGTACTGTTGTGATATTTGTAGTTTACCAACAAAATTATGTGGGGATTTACTATAAAAAATGCAAGCCACAGCCCGGCCAGTGTGGTTCAGTGGTTGAGTATCAACCCATGAACCAGGAGGTCACTGGTTTGGTTCCCAGTCAGGGCACATGCCCAGGTTGCAGCTCAGTCCCCAGTAGGGTGCATGCAGGAGGTAGCTGATTGATGATTCTCTCTTATCATTGAGGTTTCTATATATCTCCCTCTCTCTGAAATCAATAAAAAACATTTTTAAAAATGCAAGCCACATGGAATTAGTCTAGTCTGGCAAATTCTATTTGAAATATAATTTTAGTTAGTGTTCAATATCAAATATGTTTCAATTAATTTATAGCCTTTCCGGAGTTTTTAGAGAAGCCATAAATAGTAAGCACAGTACTGAAAATCATTTTTGGTATGATTAAAAGTCTTTATTTCATTGCTTTTTAACATTTATGACGCATAACACAGTGTTCAAATCTTGCATATATTTGTTTGCTAAATAAATTGCATATGTTTATTAGCTAAAATATAAAACCAAAAAGAAAAACTTTTCCTAAAGTGCACAAAAGAATTTTAAAAGTAAATAAGAAAATACATTTAGTAAGTAAAATTAGTAAATTACTTGAATGTTAATCCATAAATTTAAACTGTTTCTAAAATGACAGCCAAAAGACAATAAAAAGTCAATAAAGTTGTACATATATAAGGAAATAAAGCTATGTTTTGACTATCAATGTCTTATTTCATGTCAGTGTAAAAGAAATATTAGAGAAGAAAAAATAGTAACATACAGACATTTCAAAAAGCTCCAAAAGAGAATACAGTAATAGAAAATGAAGAAATGACTTAATATTTTTCTTCACTGTTATATTTCTTATTTATCAACCTTTCATGTATTATGTTATTAGGAAGCTTTATTTCTTTTCTCCAATCCCAATTTTATATAAGTGAAAACTAAGAGTTAGTATGATTAAATAATTTACTCAACATCTCAAAACTGGTACCTAATATTGTGGGTCTTCTTATCATATTGCAACTATATCATATTACAAACCAATACCAGTGTTCTTAATCACTCTACTGGCAAATCCCTTGTGGACAGGGGATTTTCTCATTCTAATTACACAATCATCTTTAGCAAGTTGTTGCTTTATATAGTTTGGCCTTGTTTTGCTTTTTTTAAAAAAAACAAAAACCTTTATTGTTGAAAGTATTACATATGTCCTCTTTTTTCTCCCATTGAACCTTATAACTTGTTTTTCTTATCAGTTAAAAGGGAGAGTTGGATTAAATAAGCTTTAAATTTTTTTAGTGTTAAAAACACTGTCACTCTTTCTCCTTTTTTAGTGTATAAGATGATTTAAATCATTGTATAATCTTAATAGGGATTACAACTACATTTTTAATAGTTTATAGATTATCTGATCATTGTTCATAACAATTTATAAGTGTTACAATGGACATTCATGACTATTACACTTTTTTCCTATGTCTTCTCTCATCTTCCTTACAAACCTGGCATTTGAATTCTCAGAATCCCATTTCATCGTTAGATAAATTAGACAATTCCTATTTTTAGAACTACATTTTCTAATGTAAAATTAATTCTGTTTCTCAGTGCAATGTATTGATTTACTATATGTGTTTTTCTCTAAAGGAGCCATGCAAAAGGGATGTAATTCCTATTTCATTTAGTACTGTAGACTTGAACATTTCTTTTTCATGCTAAGCAGCTTTGTTTATAATTTTTAGTATAACATAGATTCTAGATTTCATCCTCCTTTTTTTATTCCTTTTGTGAGGTGTCTTAGATTATCTAAAATCTTTTTGCTACATGGCTCCCAGAACTACATGCAATATGCTTGGTCACAGTCAATAACTGCTTATTTAAAGTAATATAAATGGATTTGACAGAGTTCATTATATTAAATGAGAAAAAATCAGACATTGCTTTGAGGAGTTTATTTTAATGCTGTACACCTGTATTTCAATTTAAAATAATTTTAAAATTAGAATAAAGTCTAAGGTGCAATATGCAAAATAAGTGAGCAGTAGGTTTAACATTAGGATGTTAAAATATTCCAAGTCTTGTGTTCTGCTTCATAAAAAATAGTTTACTACAGGATACCTTGTTTTATTACACTTCACTTTATTGCACTTCACAAATGTTGTGATTTTTACAAATTGAAGGCAAGACCCTCCACCAGCAAAAATATTATGGCATGCTTTATTGTGACACTCACTTTATTGCAGTGGTCTGGAACCAAAGTTGCAGTACATCTGAGGTATGCCTGTGATAGCATGTTCTTATTTATCTTCCTAATTATTAAAATACTGATAGTAGACACCATAGACTTTTTACTATAAATTTAGGACATTTAGACAGGATAATTAATTTACCCATCACTGTCTCATAATTTTATTTGAAAAAAATTGCGTTGTCATTAGACATTTTGAATTTCACTTTGTTCAATGTCAGGAATGCTTAAAATGATATACTTAGGAAACAGAATCAAGGGGGGTTTAGACAAATCCATATGAATTGAATTTATTAAAATAATTTGCTAATGGCAAATTGTTAACCAGGTGGCAGTTCAAAGTAAGATTTGTATAGAAATGATTAAATTATATTTGTATCACTTAAAGCATATATTTGCTTCAAATACATGAATGTTATAATTCAATAAATTTTCTGGTGCTGTTTCATTTGTCAGAATTTTTATGAATGGAGAATACGTTAAATACTATTGTTTTAGTTGACTTTTATTATTAAACCACTACCTAAGTAATAAAAAAAATTGAATCAAAAATATTTTATCTAGTTATTTCAGTCATCTTAATACTATCACTCAATTTGCCGTGTGACAGATTTCATCACATCTAAAAGTCAGGTTCTATCTGAAAAAACCAGGATGCTATCTGTAGAAAAATTATATCATATTACCAATTGAGAAGTAGCATGGCATGATCAAAAATATTCATGTATTATTTTAGCTATTTAGTTTTTCTATAATATTGAAAAGCATTTTATTAATTATTTTATGTATTTATTTTTACAATATGTTTATTTATTTTTAGAGAGAGAGGAAGGGAAAAAGGATGAGAGAGGGAAACATGAATCTGGTGCCTCCTGCATGCCCTACCGGGGATCAAGCCTGCCACCCAGGCATGTGCCCTGACTGGGAATCGAACCAGCCACTCTTCAGTGCACAGGATGACACCCAACCAACTGAGCCACACTAAATGTTTTAAAATTAAAGTAAATATAATAATAGGGATCCTGAAATGTATACATGTAAGTAATCCTGGGAAGTTCTGTTAAGGATAATCTCATTCCATTTTTCTTTTTTTCAATAATATTACCATAAAACCTATTTTTTTTCTAACCTATATCTCCCTGAAAATCATCCATTCAATTCTAAAATGCATTAAATTTTAAATACCTTTTTCATTTCTTTGATATATGAAATCATCTATTGAGCTTGCCTGAGGTGGTCCTCTTAATCATTTTATATTTGGGGGGACTTAATTTGCAACAAGTAGGTGCAAATTAGGGAAGGACTGTGTGCCAGACATCAAAGCAGGTTACATCTATCCATGAAAAGACACAGCAGTTGTGCTGTCATACACAGTTTGTAAGGATGCATGGAGGAGTGGCATTAGGATATATAATTAGGAAAAGAACAAATAATGATAATGACTGAACAGTGAATGGCAGTTTATTTGATATGAAACTTACAGTTTAATGAGATAATTTGTAAAGGGAAGTTGAAGCGTTGGATTAAAGTAGATGAAAAGATGGCTTTTTCACTTTTAGCTATGATGAATTAGCTTCAAGCAAGACTAATCCTTCTGCTGAAAAGAACTAATGAATCCATAGAACATGTGAGAAACATTTATTTGAAAATATTACAGAGATACTGGCAACCAATGGGAATCAAGATCCAAGAGAAAAGTACAATGACATAAGCCCAGCATTCCAAGCACTTGTCTCTCACTCCCCGACAGCCCTCTCGATACATTTGCCAATTTGATGCCTCTCTGGTAAAGAGGTAAAAGAGTTAAGCAGATTTTGAAAGTTGAATGGGGTTAGGAGACAAAAATTAGAAATGTAACACATGGCAAGGAGAAAGGGCTTTGGAAAATATTCTAGATTTTCAGCCAGATATCTTGAAGGTTTGTATCCTATAAGTAAGGGAATATAGAAATATATTGGTCCACAGAAAAACTGAAACCTCTCTATAAGATCTAGGGATAGGAGAACTAAATTATAGACCTGTCCTCACAAATACTTTAACCTGCCTTAAATGAACTTGGATTAGGAAGATCTTCCTTCTGTTAACTGCCTGAAAGAAAAAATAATTCCTCTCTGGAGGAAGTAACCATCAATCAGAACCTCACATTATCTCTATAATTTCAGAGTTTGCTACATTCAAGCAAATCTCCAAGCACACCACAGGTGACACCAAATGACAAAACCAAGAGAACAAACCTGGATAATAGAAATGAGCCCATTGAAGATATCAGATATGACATTTAAAATAACTGGTTAATATCTTTTATAGATATAGATATAGATATAGATATATATTTTATTGATTTTTTACAGAGAGGAAGGGAGAGGGATAGAGAGCTAGAAA
>NW_005371198.1:965382-988651 GCF_000412655.1 Myotis brandtii
GGTACATGCCCTTGACCGGAATCAAACCTGGGACCCTTGAGTCCGAAGGCTGACGCTCTATCCACTGAGCCAAACCAGTTAGGGCTGTGGTTAATATCTTTATATATAAAAGCCTAAGCGACCGGCCAACTGGCTGGCCAGTATCTATGATGTGCACTAACCACCAGGGGGCAGATGCTCAATGCAGGAGCGGAAACCACAGGCATGGAAACATGGAACAGACTGATGAATCTCAGAGGGAAGAGGGGAGGGGGGAGAGTGGGAAGAGATTAACCAAACACCTTATATAAATACTAGAGGCCTGGATTTGTGCACCGGTGGGGTCCCTTGGCCTGGCCTGTGGGGATTGGGCCAAAATTGGTTCTCCAACATCCCCCGAGGGGTCCTGGATTGAGAGAGGGCGTAGACCAGGCTGAGGGACCCCACCAGTGCAGGAATCCATGCACCAGGCCTCTAGTATTTCAGATAATAGAGAATAGTAATTTCAGAAGAAAAATGGAATCTACATATAAAACTGGTTTATATATTAATCATCAGTGTAACAAAATTTCTCAAATTTAGTGGCTTAAAAAAATGGCCTCTTATTACTTCTCCAAACACTATTTGATTCACTTGGCAATTATTTCAATATAGGGGCAGTTTTGCCAGATCTGTAGGTGATCAGCTAGTTGCTTGGCTGGGGGATAGCTAGCTTAGAATGTCTCAACTGACATGATGAAACTGTTCCCAGAGGCTTGCTAGCCCATGCTGGCTTCCTGGTGGCGGCAGAGTTTGAAGAGAAAAAGTAGGTGCATGCAAGATCTCTTGAAACATAAGTGTCAGAATTTTGTATCATTCCACTCCCTTTATTGGCAAAACACATCTCAAGGTCAGTTGAATGCAAGTGATAGAGAAAGAAACTACCTCTTGATGAGAGGAACTACAAATTCAAATTAAAAGGGGAGGATATAGAAAACTGGAGCCATTTTTGCAATCAATCTACCCTTTTGTACTCTTGATGTAGGTCCACACATGTTAGGGCCAGCCTGCTTCTAATTAGTGGGAAATCCTCCCAGAGTCTGCCAATAAATTGACTCTCAGTCCTAGCTTTTGGTTTTGCTACTATGATTCTTCTGTTTTGTGTCTTCATGGTTATTTTTAATGAAATCCAAATGTCTTTATCGCAGGCAACTAGTAAGAATGTATTTAATATGAAAATGTAAGTACAATAAATAGAGGAGCAACTTATTTACATTATGGTAATAATTTTAAACACCTCCCCATTACTTATAGTCATCCATAGACTGCTATTTTATACTTTAAACATATACTTCATTTAGGGCATGCATATATTTATCTTGGAATGTTTGCCATTCTTCCTGTGTTCTTAGCAAACAATTCTTTGATGTTGTGCTTTGAGCAATTCATTTTTTGTCTTCATAATGGACATTAATAGAGAGAAGGTCAGCACAGATGCTTTGCTATAAAAGGTGTAGCCCAAGGGATCAGAGATATAAGTAAGTCTAAGAGCACAAGTCAGTGTTAAGGAAGAAATTATTCCCAAATCCATGCTGTTTTTACAGAGACCCTACCATTTAATAATCCTTTATTTTTCTAATGTCAGTCAAGTCTGAAAGTAAATGAATAATAAATAAGAATAAAATACTGTGAAATGCAACGAGGAAAAAATGTAATCAACATTTCCAGAAACCTAAGGAAATAGATCTTCAGGAAGTCCTTCAAGTTAATTTAAATAAATCCACTTAAAAACATTCTCCAAGCTATTATTTAAAAGTATTTTATTTACAGCAAAAGGTATCTATTAGTTGTAAAAGAATCTTCAATAATATAGGTCATTACTTTTCTGAATAATATTTTTATTTGATTATCAAATCTGGAAAGTAAATTCTCCAGAGCAGGCTTTTAATTACAGGATTTTTCCATCAATTTGCCTCATTATATGGGGTTAATCTTTCTTACATATTTTTATTAAAATCTTTTACCATATATACTTATACTAAGTTGTTTTGGTTTTCAAGTACAATAAAAAGACCATTTGTATTTACTGTAATTTTAGCATCCATATTAAATTTGCTATCATTGGGAATTCATACATCTAGTCAATTTTAAATCTGATATATTTTAATTTATAATGCTAATGAACTTGATTATATTTAAGGTAACCTTAAATATAGCTGGGCTAATGATATTTCTTTAATTTCTTAGCTGCATTTCTAAAGAAAATGCATTCAAATTTCTCTTTAAGTATCTCTATACTCTAAATAAAAAATAATATCCTCTCAAGTTTTCCAAAAATTTTTTATATCTAATAAATGTTAACTATATACAGTATCTTTTAGATTCTTAAATGTTTCTGTGCTGTTAACAAAACATTTTCTTTAATTTTTCAAGTAAAATCACAGATCTATATTAATTACCAAATCATATTTTAAATTAGAATTAAAGCTGTTGAATACTTGAATATACAAAATTATCTTGACCATCAGAAAGATACTCCAATTAGTTATCCCTGTGCTTAATTCTAAACCTTAATTCTCTAGAATTAAGACTCACTAAAAATTAATAAGACCATCCCACGTAAACTGAACCCTCAGTCACAGGTTATACATCAAGAGAGCTTGTTAGAAAATTTGTATTCTTATTAATTTTAATACAACAAGGATTCTATATGATACCAAAGGGTTGGTCTCTTAGCTGCTGTCCCTTTGAGTTAATTTATACTTTACCAAATTTTCATTTGAATCTTCAACCTCATTCCCAGATTATAACTATCATTTTCTGCTAATTATTTAGATTTCATTTTCATTTAATTAGCTTTGAGAACATGTTAATGCCTTGTCTCCATTTAAACACTTCTTTCTGTTGTACATTTCACAAGCTTATGTCATTGTTTTAAATCATTTTGAACTCTTTTGCCTCATTTATCTAGCAAGAACTCTATCTTACTTTCCATATATTTTTTCCTGTCTTGTAAGTGGACAACTTTTACACTTATGGAGATGACCTTCCATTGGATTTCACATATATTCTGTGACTCTGTAGACAATCTGGAATGCTATGTTAATAATAGTAACAAATATTTAGTTAGGGTCAAGACTGAGCCTTACCTGGTATTCAGAGTCTGCTGTGTTACTGGTACTCTAGAGGGGGCCGGGGCTCTAACCACTGAGAAAAGCAGTGCTTATTCAGAGTCCATGTGTTGACATACAATCCAGAGTTGGGAAGTGGCCCTTTCCCCCCTGTATTTTTTTACTTTTTTTTTATTTTCTGTACATTATGATATTTGACAGCTTAAAAAACATTTGTGCTGGGCCCACCTGGTATGGCTCATCGGTTGAGCAGTGAACCAGGAACCAAGAGGTCACCGGTTCGACAGCCAATCCATGTTTCTCTCTCAAGGATGTTTCTATCTCTCTATTCTTCTTTCTTCCTCTCTCTCTAAAATCAATAAAAATATAAAAAACAAACAAACAAAAAAACAGTTTTGCTGGGTAGAGATTGTCCCTTCTTGAGCTAGCCAGTTTCTAGAGATAGCAAAGAGCCCAGTTGGGAGCATGCCTTTGATATGCAAACAAACCATTCCAGACCCTTACCTCCTCCAGCTGGCCTGGTCACTGCTGGAGGCAATATTCCTAGCCTCAGTCATCCCAGGACTGGGTATCAGGCTATTAGAGATCATCTATAGCCAAACCTGCTGGAATTACTTAAATTAGCCAATTCTAAACTGTTTTCCCTGCCTTGCCTGAGTTTTTCTGCAGAAACCCCAATAAAGGGTATGGTATGGTCTAAGCGTAGTCTTTCTCCTGCTCCTTCTGCCTTCTGACCTATGCTGGTGCCATGGCCTGTGGTTCTGAGTGGCACGTGTTGACTTCCTTCTCTGGGACCTGTGAGAATAATAAGCATTTTCCTTACAAGCATTGTTCTTGTTTCCTCCTGTGGCTGCACCAACTTTAGCACACTATCTCTAACCTATAAACTTTTAAAACAGCCCTACTCTGCCCCAGGCATCTCCACAGCTTTGCCTGCAGTGGGAGGTGAGGCATTGCCACTGGAGGACTGACAGTGACCAACACCAGTCCCTGGCATGCCCAGCAGAGCAGTTCTACAAAAGACAGCAGAACCAGAGCAAACTTCATTCTGATTCCCCTCAGACACATTCTAGAGACTCCCCAAAACAACTGGGAGAGATTTAGAAGTAGACATTGATTTCCTCAAATTATGCAGAAAACAAGCCAGCAATATTTTGGAATTTAGATTAGGGTGACCTGCTGGGACCTGTAGGCAGGAGAGGAGGCATAAGGACATTCTGATTTCAAACCAGTTATTGAATATGTATGTGCAGTTCAAGGTGTGCTTGGTTCCTGCACTTCTCAAGGGTGAATAAATGTTTTGTTTTGCTTTGACTTTTTAAATATAATTATTAAAAATTGATTTAAGGGAGGTCATGAGTATGAACAGTTTGTTATCTGCTCTACTCAGTGTCATAAACCCTATAACCGAGTATTTCTAATGCTGTTCAATAAATGTTTATTTTTAAACTGAGGTGAAATAAATAGGAAAATTCAAGACACCATAGAGAAAATTCCTGTGGAAGAGTTTAGGAAATTTAGCAAAGATTTCAAAAAACAAAAATTGTGGAGAAAAGAAGGAGTTTTCTTTTTTGTTTTGATAGAAAGAGGCTATGACTATGTAACCCTAATCATATTAAAGCACTATTGGTTTATGGTGTATAAGAGTTAGGTAATACTAAGTAATCTTTATTATGTTAATGTATGGCAAGCATTAGATTAGGTCATTTAAATTTATCATCTCATTTAATCCTCCACAATCTTTTTTTTTTTTTACAGTGAAAAATTTTATGTTTAGAATTAGGCAGCTGGATTCAGTTTAGATGATCCCAATTTTGTTGGCAACATCCAAAGCATCATAGTCAGGAGCCAGTCGAACATATGCCTTCTTTTCTCCACCAGCCTTGATCAGGCTGTTGACCCTGGTCAATGTCATAGAGCTTTTACAGCCTGTTTGATCTGTTGCTCATCAGCCTTGATATTCGTAATGAGCACAGCTGTATTATTGTCTTCTATCTTCTTCATGGTAGTCAGGGAGAAGTTGATGGCACAGTGGTCAAGCCTGTTTCTCCTGGGGGTAGTCTTCTGAGGATATTTGGGCTGCCTTTAGATCTGCAGTGTCTTGGGCCATCAGAAAGTGGGTGACATGCACATCTTTGTGTGTGTGTGTGTGTGTGTGAGAGAGAGAGAGAGAGAGAGAGAGAGAGAGAGAGAGACAGACACTGTGGATGTCTTTCAGCACTTTTTTCTTTTCCTTAAAAGCCTTTGCTTTGGCTGTAACTTTGGGAGGGGCATGGAGCTTCCTTCTTGGCTTTTAACACCATCTTCATGAAAAGCCTCACAACGACTTTAAGTGTGACTATTTCTACATTCATTTTGATTTTACAAAATAAAATATTGAAGAATACAATGGTTTTAGAATTTTAGTGAGGGACTGTGAATGCTCTAAAGCAGCAGTTCTCAACCTGTGGGTCGCGACCCCTTTGGTGGTTGAACGACCCTTGCACAGGGGTCGCCTAAGACCATCCTGCATATCAGATATTTACATTACGATTCATAACAGTAGCAACATTACAGTTACGAATTAGCAACGAAAATAATTTTATGGTTGGGTCACAACATGAGGAACTGTATTTAAAGGGCCAGAAGGTTGAGAACCACTGCTCTGAAGTTTTATTCAGCTTGCAAGCTTGCAAGTCAGCCTGTCAATGTTTTGTAGGTTCTGGCAGAAGACACAGATTCTTGGGTCAGAGACAAAGGACTTTATTATTTGTTGTACATTAAGCAGCACGAGTCTCATATTTGTGACAGTTTCTTTGTCCCCAAGTTCCATTTGGGCAACACAGAGGGATTCAGTTGGAGGATGTGCACATAATAGGTCGGTGATGCTACTGAGGAAACCCTAATCTAGAGAACCTGATAATTTATACTGGGCAGTCAGATAACCTGTCTGGCCTTTGATCCAGAGAGAGCCTTTGCTTTTATTTTCGTGACTTTCTTTTTCTTTATTTTATTTTACTCTTCTCGCAAGAAAGACACTCACTCTATATTCCAAAGATGTTTACAATATAAGCATTATGGAAAGATACTCTAGCCCTAGCCAGTTTGGCTCAGTGGATACAGCATCAGATTGTGGACCAAAGGGTCCCGGGTTCAATTCTGGTCAAGGGCATGTACCTCTGTTGCAGGCTCCTCCCCAGCCTGGGCCCTGGTTGGGGCTCATGCAGGAGGCAACCAATCAATGTGCTTCTCTCACATCAGTATTTCTCTCTGTCTTTCCCTCTCTCTTCCACTCTCTCTAAAAATCAATGAAAAAGTATCCTTGGGTCAGGATTAAAAAAACATCAAAGATACTCTGGACTATAAAAGAGACCCACTGAAATTTGTTTTCAAAAATTATCTACTTCTCATAGTATGCCATCTTGCCCTCCATGAGTATGCCACTCTCACCAGTCAGATTAATACCCACTTTTCAATAGTAGAGCTGGGATTTAAATCCAGGTATTCTGATGCTATCTACTCTAGAAGGAAATCTAAAGGAATTGAGTAAAAATCTAGGATACTTTGTGTGTGGGGTATTAACTGACCAATACAAAAATTTATAAGTTAAAGTGTTAAGAATAATTAATTAAGTAGGAAAAGAGAATTGAGTTAAAAGTCAAAAAGTTAGAGCTTTATTTTTTGCTATATTGATTTTCCTTATAGTTCTTCAATGTGTAAAAAATCAAAACTATGTCTTAGTGTGAAAGATAAATTTGCTTGACAGTCATAAATCATGGTATATTTCTTTTTAAAAGATATACTTATTCATACAACAAATATATATTTAACACCAATATGTGCCAAGCCATCTTCTAGGTCAGTGATGGCGAACCTATGACATGCGTGTCAGAGGTGACATGCGAACTCATTTTTTTGGTTGATTTTTCTTTGTTAAATGGCATTTAAATATATAAAATAAATATCAAAAATATAAGTCTTTGTTTTACTATGGTTGCAAATATCAAAAAATTTCTATATGTGACACGGCACCAGAGTTAAGTTAGGGTTTTGCAAAATGCTGACACGCCGAGCTCAAAAGGTTCGCCATCACGGTGCTGTCCTCTCCTCTCTAAAAACATTCAAACCTGTTTGAAGAATTTTTGTGAGTTTATTTGAGCCAAAATGTTGACATATGCTGGGAAGCAGAACCTCAACAAATTGAGATAATGCTCCAGAGAATGGCGGGTTATATCTATATTTAAACATTTCAATCAAAGGAAGGGACATAGGTGGGTTACATGAAATCCATTGGTGACAGACCAGAGAGGCAGGAGAAAGCAAGTGGGGCGGGGGAGGCAAACCCCTGGGATTGGATAAAAAGTAAAATGAATTTGTGTATCTGTCCTGGCGCCCAGGCACATTAGGCTGTGGCCCACGGGGTCCAGAAAAAGGGAAATTACAAGTTACCCAGACATTTCAAGGGTATGTTATTATAGATGCAAAAAGACAGATGGGCTCAGTTAAGGTAAAGGTTGACCTTGTCAGTGAAGATACCAACCTAGGATGTAACTACCCACCATATCTTCTTTTAGTTAAAGTTTAATTTCAAACCATCCTTTGTGGTTACTTTAGGTCTCTGAGTTTACAAGACCGCCATGCAGGCCTTCCCTGAGCTTGTCAGGTTGGCATGTGGCCTCTTTCATCCACAAGGTGCTGTTGTTCTAAACTCTCTATTCAAATATGCAATGAAGGGATTAAACATACTGGTTAGTTGCTGTCAAGCCCACTAATTATTCTAGATCTTTACTCAATATTCTCACACATTTTAGAAAGACATCAGAGTGTCGTGATTCTGTGTATGGACTATGGAGTGATATCGCCTCTATTTAAATCTCCGGTCTACCATAGAGTAACTTGGGTTAGCATGGTAATAGGCCATACCACACTATAAAAGATCAGGACACTCAGAAAGATTGCTTCAAGAGAAAAAGCAAGATAGAGGCTACTGTTTTTGTAATGGTACTTAATTCTCTAGGCTCTGCTTATCCCTCAAATCATACCCCTCATTCTTCCCTGGTTTATAGGCCATCACAGGGCAACCTCCTATTCATCTAAGCGGATTTATTCTGATAGCTCTCTGTACCCACCTCCCTCACCCCAATCCACTCCCACCTACCCACCCCTCACCCCCACCGCCAATGTAATGCTTATTGCACTACATTGGAACTGCTTGTTCATTGTCCAGCCCCTACCAAAGCATATACCCAAGACAAGCTTTTCTTCCTGTCTTATCAAACAGCACTAGGTCGGCACCATCTTCCCTTGTTGGCCTATACTTTCCTCTCCAGTGACTCTCCTGCAATAGGGCTGATTCTCCTTCCTCCCACTCATTTCAGCCTTGTTGTGTTTGACCCAGGATAGACTAACAAAGTACTTACGCCTAAATATACAAGGATCGCTTTTTAAAAATCTTCTCTACATCTCTTGCTATATTTGCTTTGACATCTCTAATTTTATGTTGTCATTTTTAGTTTCTTAAATATATTTTCCACTGATTTGACCTTTTTATCACTTATTTTGAAGGACCACTTATGACTTCACTTCTGCTTTTTTTCTGAATCATAATTCATTAATCTCTTCTCATACTTTTAAAATATATTTTTTTAATTTAATCTAACCATTCTACAGTAGACTTCTGGTAGTTCTTTTAAGATATATATGGTTTTCAGAGCATTTGAAATGATAATTTAAATATATGTAGTTTCTGAGGAATATTAAAAAGAGAGGTTTTAAGAGGCCTCATGTGTTAATTCAGTCATTCCTACGAGGATTAGGGTAGGCGGTTTGCATATGAGCAAGCATGTCCTGAAGGTGGCTAAGGGCAACACATTATGGAAGTTGAAGGGAAAAAATGAGACCAAAAATGTTTAAGAAGGTTATTCAGAAGAGAAGCATTTCCTCTACTTCAAGGAGGCTCCAGCCTTCAGAAGCTGTGAGTCTCTGGGGCTGACCCGTAGGAGTTTCCTAATGCTGACCGATTTTGGGGGCTTTTGGTATAGAGAAAACTTTGCTCCCCATAGCACAGCCATTTAAATAGAATCAAACAATTTTCATCTTTGTTTCTTAGCCTTTTATAAAGCAATTTTTTTTTTAAAGAGAAAAAAGTACTTTGAACACAGCAGTTGTTCTTCCTTTGTGGGTTAAAATGAGAGAAACTTTTTTTTTCAATTTTTTAGTATCTTGACTTGTTTTGAAGTTTGGACTTAGATGTGTTTTGCATTTGATATGCTTTAAATCAGTGAATACATGCATTGTGTTTGTTTTATGTATTTTCTGAATCTTTTCTCATATATACTCATCTATTTATATATTTATCCTATATAATAAAAACCTAATATGTAAATTGACCAAACAGCAGAACAACAGGCGGAACGACGGGTTGCTATATGCACACTGACCACCAGGGGCCGGGCACTCAATGCAGAAGCTGCCCCCAGCCTGCAGGCCCCAGGCCAGCCAAGGTGGGTGCTAGCAGGGGCCCCCTGGTTACCCCACCGGTCGCTCCACAGATCGGCCCTGATCACCGGCCAGGCTAGGGACCCTACCTGTGCACGAATTTTGTGCACCGGGTCTCTAGTATATACATATATATGAATGTATTTATTCATCGTCCAGCCCCTACTAAAGTGTATATTCATATACATATATGTATATAGGAAAAATGAGTATAATATGTATATATTAAGATACAGGTGATAATAAAGTATAAAATGAAGTATGGATTATAACATATAAAGGGATGAGGATGTTCCTCTCAATATTGTAAAACACAAACAGAAGGAGCAGATCAGTTTCTGAAGTGATGTACATCCAGTGATGTAGATCAATATATTTTACAGTGCAGCTCCATATGGCAAGGATGAATTCTGTTTACCATAATTTATGTTAGGTAAAGTAGTTCTAACTTATACAAACTATCTTTCAACATATAACATATAACAGCTTCTTATCAGGCCAGAGAGACAGTTTGCTAAGATCCCAAGCAAGAAACACGGGAAAATGATTTACAACTGTGAAGCTTATCATTGGCACACAGAAACATGACAAGGAAGAGGAATACACTCCGTCAGCCTCCCAGAGAAGTAACCCCATTTCTCCTAAATTTGTGCAAAATGGGCTTAATTAAAGCCACTGAAAATGTTGTTTAGCAGTCCTCAAGACAGCAGCCTTAATGGAGTAACCTCTACAAATAAGGTTTGAGTGCTTTTGTTTGATGATAAATAAGGTCTTTGCTTAGAAAAAAATAAAGTCATATTCAGCTAATACTGCACTCCCCAGCCAATTTTCTCTGGACTAGGGAAAAAGAGGGCTGAACTTTCCTTAAAGGAAACATCATAAGAACAGTTTAAAAAAGAAAAAAAAGTGAAAAAGGCAGGTGCTGGGGTGTGGGTGTGGGTGAGGTTGACTGGTGATGGTAAAGTAAATTTTACAATCCCTTTCATCTAAAATTAGCAACAAAGGTGGCAGAGATAGTGACTCCTGAACTTGTCTTTCAGTCTATCTGTATATACCTATTGGAAGAGACAGGGAGACCTCTACTTCGATCTATCTTTCTATGCTTGTGTTTATATCTATTGTTTCCCTCTTGAGTCATGGAAAACAAGATTATTTAAGAGTAATGTGATATCGTTTCCCCCCAAATTTAAGAAAATATTGTAAAGGAGTCATGGTTCTGTACGGTTCTCAAAGACTACTGGTAAATTTGGATTTCCAAATCCTATATTTGAAATCTACTCAGTCCTGTATATTCCTTACAAGTGAACTTTAATGACTTAAAGGAGTATCATTCCTAGTAAGGTAATAGTGAACTAAGTTCTCAAGACTTCAACAAAGCAGGAAAAAGAGTTCACGGTCTTTTAGGATACAGAATCCTAGCGTATACAAGGTAACTGTGAAATACTACAAATAAGAAAGTATCTAATTTGCAATATGTAAAAAACAAATGAGAAATACTTGTTTCTAACTTAGAAAAGGTAAATAGACATGGATTATAAGAAGTGAATTCTCCACTAGGAAATTTTTCATATTTTAACAAGGTAGGGACTCAACTCTTTACACTACTTAGGTCATTAGAGAATACAGGATCTCTCAAGAAGAATAACAACTTAGATTATGATAGTTTTTGAAGGATGGAGGTATATTATCACATTTTTTTAGGAAGAGATTCTAATTATCTTGCATTGTTTTCTTTTCTTTTTCTTCTGCATTTGTGTCTTATCCCAGTTTCCTTCAGAACTTCTGTAAACAGAGTAGGCTCTCAATGAAAATATATTGACTGAGTCAATAAATCAGCCTATTCTAGCATGATCTCAACAATGTATTTGTTTCTTTTGGTGGGACAAGAGCAGTATTAAAAGGAACAGTACACAAAATTTAGATTTCACTGAATAAATGTAGAATGATTAACCACGGTTGTGACTAGACCCCAGTCTATTTATTTCAAACGCTCTAGTTGTATTTTTGCATAAAGGAAATTTGGGCACATAATTGACTGTGATCATTGACTTCTATGTGAACATCAAGTGGTTGGCAGAAAATGTGCAAAGCAGGGAGCAGCATGTAGTGCAGAAGGTCGAGCAGACATCTGTCTCTGCTAAAGACATAGCATGTTCTGATGAACTGTAGCAGACTGAGACTGTCAACAGCATTCCCCCAGAGTTAAAAATCTGGCAAAACTTAGATGATCTCTGTCCTGGATGGAGGGGAATTTTTTTAAGTGATGATTTCTAAATCATTTCAAATCCTCAATTGCATGTACCATATTTTCCCCCTCAAGCTTAAGAGAAAAACACAAATACCACCAAAATGAAATGATCACAAATTGAGAATGAGTCCTGTTGACATAATGTAACTTTCCTTCTGATTCTTAACATGAAGCATTGAAATGATGCCCAGTTTCCCAAATTGCAGAAACAATGTAGACCACATTGTATTATCAGTATGGGACTGATATGCAGATAGTCAAGTGAATATAGACCTTTTATTTGTTTAACTAATTGTATCTTATGCAAAAATAGCAGCTCTTGTGTTTTTGTTTCTGTTTTAATCCTCATCCCAGGATATGCTTTTTTTTTGATTTTACAGAGACAGAGCAAGGGATGGATGGGGGAAAGGGGAAAGAGAGAGAGAGAGAGAGAGAGAGAGAGAGAGAGAGAGAGAGGGAAATATCTATTGTTTGCATCATGTATGTGCCCCGATCAGGGATCAAACCCATAACCTTTTTGGTGTAGGGGAGGATACACCAATTTTTGAAGCCAGGGCTTGTATTTTTTAAATTAAATTTATTGGGGGTAAATTGGTTAATAACATTGCGTGTGTTGTTTTATTTAAACTGTGGTTACATTTTTTTCCAATGCTTCATAAAGCAAGAGTAAAATGGGAGCCAAAAATTTACTTTTGATTATCAGAAAATATAAGAAGCCTATATTCTAATAACTACTACTTGCTCAGATCAAAATTCATGTCAGACATTATGCTAATCAATTTTATTTATAATTTCTGTGTAATCTGACTTTAGAGGTGAAAAATTGACCTTCAGAGAGATTAAATAACAGGCCAGGGTCATTGCTGGGAGGTGCCTGAGCCACCAGGAGCACCTTTAGGTTCTGTCTGTCTCCACTGTCTGTGATCATGGTCTTCAGTACATTCCTATGCACTTCAATACATGTTATCACAGAGCAGGCTGGTAAAGGACCCACCATGTTAGGTCTTGTGTATCTGGTACAGCACAAAAGGAATTTCTTATGGTGAGCCTTTCTGCATTTAACTCCATAGTGATTGTAGGAGTCATTCCTAAAACATACATAAAGTTAATGTAAAAGTAAATAAATAGAATAGAAACTAGGAATCTCTTTCTTCTAAAAGTACCATTAGATTCACCTTTACTTTGTTTGTTAGTAAGTGTTTAGGGAATAAGTAGCTAGAAAGCTGTATGTTGTGCCAGGAAATATTTCTAATGCTTGAAATTAGGCATATCATTGGCTTCATTACTATTGTTAATATTTGTTGGGCATCTTCTTTATAATGTCATCTTTTGTGACATTTTTATTGTTTACTATATACTTAATGTTTATTTTATAAAAACATATTCTTCATTGATCCAAAGCACTAAGATATTTACATGTGAAGTCTTATGGTTCTGAAACTGTGCCTGTAAGTCAGCATATTTCAAATAAAGGATGCAAATTGCATCCTCTGATTTCCAACAAATGGTAAGTAAGCAGCCTAAGATGAAACTATGAATGACTTAGGGAGCAGCCTAATTCGAGGGCAGTGCAAATGTCGGTTTGTTGTCTTCCTCCCTAGTCTGGAAGTGTGCCCATGTGAAACTGCTTTCCTGAGGTGCCACAATAAAAGCAAAATGTAGGAACAGCCATACTGCTGTACCTCATGCAAAAATTCAATGCACCCGTAATCTTGCCAGTTTAAAATACCTTCTCATGAAAAATATTGTTAATATTTTAATTTTTATACCAAAAATATAAAATGCATGTTTCGATGCCTTTTGAACTTTTTTTCTAATTAAATAAAAATGAGTTAATTTAAGTTGTATCTCTGTAGCTATAAAGTTTACTAAAAATTGTTTCTCTTTTTCAATTAATTTTTGAAGACATGCAATTTGCTATATAACTTATTTGAAATAGTATTACTCTCTCCTGAGGGTATTCTTTCTACATGTTATAAAGTGAAAATGACCCCTGGGGAAGCCTCTTGTGGTGACAGAATGCTCTCCCGCCTCTAAGTCTGGCTCCCTGGAGTTACGTGCCCTGTGTAACCTGCTCGCCTACCGGGGAAAGGTTAAATGGAGAAGGTGAGGAGATTTTCATGTGGAATTAAGATCTTTAAACTGTTGACTTTAAATTAATTAAAAGGGAGATTACTTTGGTGGTCCTGACCTAATCAGAATTCACTTAAATAAACTCTTAACAGTCAGAGACAGAAAAGATTTGAAACAGCAGAGTCCTTTTCTTATAGAAGTAAACTGCCAAATTGTGGGGAGACAAGGAACAGTGGGTGGCTATTAGGAGCTGAGGGCCTCAGTCCTACAGGCTCAAGGAACTCAATTCTGTCAACAGCCAGTAAGCTTAGAAGAGACCCTAAAACTTTAAATGAAGTGACAACTAGGTTTCAACCTCATGAGACCTTGAGCCTATACTCAGATTCCTCACCCAGGAAAACTGTAAGGTGATAAATTTGTGTTGATTTTAACCAGTACCTTTCTGGTTATTTGTTACACCGCAATAGAAAACTAGTAGACCAAGCTACAACCATTTTCTCTGGTACTAAACAATAAAAATGTAATGTGTGCTCTTTGTATTAGTGTAGGGAGAAAATAATCACAGGTGAACTTTCATACTCCTTTGTTGTCATTAAATAGCCACTCTTCAGTGCTCCTTATCCTTTCCCGGTTCAAACAACAAAATTATGTAATTGAAATGTTAATTCTCAGTCAAGCCCCAAATCGGGAAACTGAAATATTAAAAAAGGATAAGAAGAAAAAATGACCATAAAATCAGTGGTAGGAAGCCAATGATGTATATTAGTTCTTTATCCAGTAGGTTTAGGTCACATCCTGATTTTCTCCTAAGATATTTAACTTGAGGTGTTTTGTTTTGTTTTCATTTCCAAAATTCCTCAAACTATAAAATATAATATTGTCAAATACATTCATTTCAAACATTCAATTTCAACTGGACCAACCAATTCAAATGCCCTAGGGATTGATTACCGAGAGATGATAGACTAAGTACATGATTAAAAATAGACTTATTTGCTGTGCTGAGAAAAATCACTTGTCCTTTTGTTTTCCAATCATGATAATATCTATGACTAACTCAACAATATAATGAGGGTTATTTTCTGTATGAGGATTTTGATGCTACAAGCCAACTTCTAAAATATTTTTGAATTATGCAATAGAAAATATTTCTCAAAAGATTCCTTTTGTAAAAGCTCGATTTTGTCAATCAAGTATTATTTCTTCATTGATATTTTAAGTGCATTTTCAGAATGGGAAAATGAATATAAAATAATCAGACCTGAAAGATACAGTTGGTGTTGATTTTTTAAAAAGTCTTAGTTTTAATATAAATAAAAAATGTGAATACATCTTTAAAATAACCCTAGGTGAGCCTAATGTTCTGCATAAGTGACTATATCAAAGTCATATTAAATTATTTAATATGAAAATTTAATCTCAGACAGAATCAATTAAATTAATTTAGCTGCATTTCATTATGTCTCTATGTGTTAAATGATTTTGACCTGAGGAAAAGATTCTTTTGAACCCTAGTGTAGGTCAGGTCCTCTGGTACAAGTTCCTAAACATCGTCCTCTATTTTCATAATTGGCTAACTATATTTTCCTTACTTTATAATACTTACTGCCATTCTTCACCATAAATCTGGGAGGTCCACAAGGATAGAAACTATATTGGTCTTGTTCACTACAGCATTTTTATGGCCCAAACTAGTGTGTAGCACCAAAGAAATACTTACTGGGGAGACTATATGACCCAAGAAGGGGAAAGAGGGTTAGAGGAAGTGAGTGGAGGGAGAATAAAGGGAGGAAGAAAAGGAAGGAGCAAAACAGGGGAGAGGGAAGGACAGAAAGAGGAAGGAAAGGAGGGAGGGGTGGGAAAATGGAGAGAGGAAGGAAAGAAGAAAGACCGGAAGGAAAGTAAGAGGAAAGGAAAAAAGGAAGTAAGGAGAGAAGAAAACCTAGCCCTGGCTGTTGGGGCTCAGTTGGTTGGATGTCGCCCCATGCATGCAGAAAGGTTGCCATTTGGATTCCTGGTCAGGGACTTTATTCTATTGAGGTGCATTCCCACTATGCCCAGTTTGTTTAGAGTTTTTATCACAAATGTATGTTGAACTTTGTCCAATGCTTTTTTTGCATTTATTGATAGGATCATAGAGTCAACAAGGTCCCCCTAGAGTCAACAAGGTCTCAAGATGTCCAAGCACCAAATACAGAAACTAGAAAACATGGTTAAAAGTACAGAGTTATTTTTTGAAAGATATGGTCCTCTTTCCGCATCCCTTTCTTAACTAGTTGGGGCTCTTAGTTACTGTACTTTCAACAACATTTAAAACAGAGGAGGGGAAAAAAAACTTTATGGCAAAATAAAACCAGAAGCAACAGCATACTTTAAATTTGTGGACATAATAGAAGTTGCTACCCCTTAATTATTCTTGCTGATTGTATAAAGCAAGGGGTTCAGCCAAATATGAGGCACAACTTACTTTTTGTTTCTTATGATATTTTCTGTTTATAAAACTAGTACAAAGCTAATTGGTATATACTGGTTTTCTGCCTAAAAACATAAGGTTGAATTATTATTTTTCTGTTGTTATTGTTAATCCTCACCTGAGGATATTTTTCCGTTGATTTTTAGAGAAGTGGAAGGGAGGGGAGAGACAGAGAGAGAAACATCCTTGCGAGAGAGACACATGGATTGGTTGCCTCCTGCACTCCCAGACCAGGGCCAGGGATCGAGCCTGCAACT
This sequence comes from Myotis brandtii, assembly GCF_000412655.1. Classification (NCBI taxonomy): domain Eukaryota; kingdom Metazoa; phylum Chordata; class Mammalia; order Chiroptera; family Vespertilionidae; genus Myotis; species Myotis brandtii. The sequence continues at coordinate 982,000 of NW_005371198.1, forward strand.
GAGGTATGTGCCCTTGATTAATACCTGCTAGGGTGACTTATTACTTTTTATAGCATATTTATTTAATATGTTTTGGGGTGAAAAAAAACAGTATACTAAATAAATTGTTATGGTCCCTAAAATGGTATAACTTTATAAAAATTGTTATAACTAATCATGAAGAACTGATTCCCTGATCTGAGATAAATTTGATTCAACTACAATAATAGCAACAATGACAACATTCATATTTTAATAAAGTCTGCCTAGAAAATAAAGATTATCAATATTTACCTTACTCTGCCTTTTGTCACACATGTTACAGTATTTGCTTAGCACTCAGTCTTGGATTGACCTCCTGCTAGCTCCCTCTCCTCAGTACCTGAAAGCATTCTCACAGTTCTCTAAGGTGGCAGTTTCTAAATGCTAATTATTTTCTGAGAGAAATGATGTCAAAACGTGGTGTGAAGTAGGCTCCTTAGGTGTCAAAACCTTTTTAGTCCTCTAACGGCTGCACTTAGTGCCTTATCTATGTTCTAAAAACTCCTGCAGTCCCCGTGCCACAGCAGCACCCAACACCAGAACACCAGTGTTTGTGAGGAGCCTGATGTATTCTCTTCAGAAGCGCCCAGTCCATCTCTGTTTCACCTCCACTGGGATTTTGGGGTCCCTACTTGCTACTTAGTAATTTCCCTTGAATAGTAACATTTATAGTGTATTTCCCTATTTCCTCATATTTATCAAACATCTGACATTTTCAGTTTTATTCTTTTCATTCAGCTTTTCTTAGAATGGTCAGACCTTTCTTTTTACATTTTATGCATGAACAGTTCAAAAATAAGTAATCTTTAGATAGTTATAATAGGCTAAATATTTCTTGGCGCTATCACTGATACTGGTATTTCCCAGAATTCTACAGTGCTCCTTCCATTCTGCTTGTGTTTTCTCTTTTGAGCCTACCATCTATTTAGCAAGAATATAGTTTGGTTGCTAAGGCTATCCTATCCCATTCATTTTATTCTTCTTCATTTCTTATTGTTTACAATCTTTAGATAATTATAATAGGCTAAATATTTCTTGGCGCTATCACTGATACTGGTATTTCCCAGAATTCTACAGTGCTCCTTCCATTCTGCTTGTGTTTTCTCTTTTGAGCCTACCATCTATTTAGCAAGAATATAGTTTGGTTGCTAAGGCTATCCTATCCCATTCATTTTATTCTTCTTCATTTCTTATTGTTTCCATAAAAGTCTTGATGAAACATGCATTATCCACAGTCACTCACCCACAGATGTGAAAGCTACATTAATAGGAGTTTTTTTTTCCCTATCTGCTTGGCACAATGATCAATCATATTTTATCAAATGTAAACTTAAGAGCTCTTAAAAAATATATATTTAACTAGAGGCCTGGTGCACAAAATTTGTGCACTATTGGGGGGTGTCCCTCAGCCCAGCCTGCGCCGTCTAGCAGTCTGGGAGCCCTCAGGGGATGTCCGACTGCTGGATTAGGCCCGCTCCCCATCGCAGGTGGACATCCTTAGTGCTGCCGCTGAGGTGGGAGAGGCTCCTGCCACCCCACTGTGTTTGCCAGTTGTGAGCCCAGCTCAGGGCTTCTGGCTGAGCAGCGCTCCCCCTGTGGGAGAGCACTGACCATCAGGGGGCAACTCCTGCTTTGATCATCTGTCCCCTGGTGGTCAGTGCACGTCATAGCGACTGGTTGTCCTGCTGTCCGGTCTATTTGCATATTAGCCTTTTATTATATAGGATGGTTATAATTATCAGCTCCTACCAATTCTCTCTACTCCATCCCTAACGTAATCCTGGTCCAGACATCTTTGGGACAGATACGGATGCTGATTTCCCACAAAACAGATTAATTAGTTTACGTTAACACGTGTGCTTATGAATAATCTCCCTTGTTAGCTATTTGGAGACAATGAACACATTGTTTTAGGGTCATTTACTCTGCGCAGGGCACTGTACTATGCTCCATGAGGGAGAGATATACTCTCATTGACTTATTAGTTCCATGCAGCTGCCCACGGAACTGATAGGTTTGCTGTCATGGGTGGAAGAGTGGGGCTTGGGAGAGGAGATCTAGGATCAGAGCAGCTCTGAAACCTTCGACTTAAAAAATAAACATTTAATTCATGCATAATAGTGTATACACTGACTTAACTCGCTCGTGACATTTCTCCTTCTCTGCTCCTGTAATTAAATCCCCTTTTACTCCCTCTTATTCTCCCTATGCAGCTGGGAAAGATGAACAACAGAGAAGGAAAAAAATCTTTCACATTCAGCTTTGCTTTCATCTCCCCGTCAGGACATACTCTGTTGCAGAGAGTAGGAAATCATTCCCTCAGTAACCTACACTGTCATGGAGGAAAAGCATTCTTCAAACTGCTTCTCAGAGATCAAAAAGCAAGCTCACTCGATTTCCACCCCATGTTAACACGCTGTCTGGATACCATGCTGTTTCTCTACTCACAACGAGAAGAGCACATAAAACACTTCTGCATAAAACACTGAACTTGGTAACTTATTTACTGATTCATTCTAAAAGTACAGTTTGAATGCCCTGGGATCACCAAGCAAGCAAGACAAACAAGGTCATGAGTTTTATTAAATATTTGTTCTTGAGAGTGAAGCACAATGTTTTTTTAAACAAATAAATAAAATAGCAAATAAATATATACGGGTGACTGGTTTGTAGAGAGTTTAAACAAAGTGATATGAGGGTGTGACAGGGTGGTTACTTCCAGGTGGTGGGAAGAGGAGCCTCTGTGAGGGAAGGGTACTTTACCTGGGATCTGGATGGTGGGAAGCAGCCAGCCTTTAACTTTTGCTGTGAGATCATTCTGAGAAGAGGGTAGGGCTAGTGCAAAGGTTCTGAGGAAGGGTGAGCTTATTTTTGTTTAAGAATGGAAATAAATCAGTGTCTTTATAAGAAGGATGTTAAGCCCACCATGGAGGCCCCATCCTCATGATGTCACCTAAACGGAATTACCTCCCAAAGTTCCATCCCCTAATATCATCACATAGGGGATTAGAACTTCAATATATGAATTTGAAGGGTCACAATCATTCATTCCATAACACATACCCTTCAGGTTATTTACATCTATGTTCGTATGGTAGAAAGTCTATTGATAATGTTGTGATACTGTGCATTTCAATGTTCAATGACATTTTGCTGATAACTTGAAATCGGTCCAGGTGAGAGTGTCTATGCCACACAAAAATGCTAAAATCTAGGCTCTAAAACTAAAGAAAACTTGTTTAACATTGGCTAGCATGTACTGTATATATAACACTGGGCCAAAAGAGGTTTTGTTTGCTCTTAGGATGTAACATACTGCTAGTTATTTATATGTTGATACTTGTAAAATAAGTATTTTTACCTCTCTAGAATAATTCTCAGGCTTACCAGTTTAATTTTATTAAGACAAAATATAAGTCAGTAAGGATGGGGTTTTGAGAGAGAAAAATCATACAGGAGAATATCACAAAAGCAATGCTTTTCAGAGGGTAAGAGTAGATGGGATTCAGAACCCAAGTGAGATAAGTAAGAGGCATCTATAGTGACATTGAGAAGACCAGTGCAAGTTGTTTGATGCCTTGTACAGGTGATGATGGGGACATTGCTGTTTCTTTTGCCGGACGGAGAAGATATCCCTGCCAAGACAATATTTGAGAAAGACGTCTCATTTTTTACCTAGTTACAGCTGCCATATCTTCCCTTACCTGGAATCATAATGTCCAACAACTTGCTCACCATTATATTTCCTAATTATACCAGATCTCCAGACATAAAACTTATTCAATCAAGAACTTTCTTTATAATTATTTTTGAAAATTTGATGTCTTAGAAATGAAAATGCCAACCAACACATATTTCCTACATTGTTTCTAAAAATTAATCTCTGAAATTATATGCAAGTCACAGGTCTCACAAATCCTCCAAATGTACATTAGAAATAAACTCATGACAAATTTCTCTAAAGGTTATGTAAATCCAAAAATACCATCAATGTTTATGAGTGGAATGTTTAGGCCTCAGTTTAATCGATGCTTAGAAGTTCCATTACAATGTAGAACACTTGATAAAATACTCTATTTCTTGTACCTAAATATAAAAATTAGAATTTGTTATCTCTAAAATGGAGCAATCTTCAGCCACTGTGTGGTCACTGAGAGGATAGGTAATTTCTGAAATAATTAACCTCTAAATCCCTTAGAGTTTAAGCCTCATAACTGGAACTGGCTCTCAGATGAGAATAACTCACTTGAGCACAGGGTAGCCAAAATGCATTTCCTATTTCATTAAATTGCTTCCTCTTGCTAATGGAACCCAGCATGGATATTATGGTTCTATGATTGTGATATAAATTACACCATGAAATATTCTGGTATCTCCAGATCACACACAAGATAAGCAACATAGTCTACATTGATTTTGAACTACTAGACTAGAGTTTCACATAACTGGACTGATTTCATTTCTTACTGATTTAATACTGTTAAGAAAAATATGTCATTTCTCTGAGGAGAGGATTTTTAACACATATCCTGTGTCACAGATATTGTGACACAAGTCTCTAAGGGAAAAACTCATGAATCAAATAAGGTATCCCGGTAGATTGGTTACATTATTTAACTTGAAGACATCCAGTTTAGCTAAAGAGAAGCATATTATACTAGAGGTAGATATGGGACAGGAAAGGAGGCAGAATCTCACAGAAATTAAATGTAGGAAATATAATTGGGCTGGGTCTTATAAAGAAACAGTGTTCTGGGTTCAAAAGATTTTTTGATGTTAAGGGCAAGAGATTATAATCTTCCTTTGCAATGCAAATAGGATTAACCTGACTCACATATTCTCTGTGTGTCAGCCGAGTTCTTCCTCACTACTTGCAGGCTTCTTCACTCTCTATTGTGTATATCTCTTGTGTGTTTTTTTATAGTTTGCTTCATTCCCCCTTTTTTATATGGCAGGATTGTGCATGGCAACAGTGAAAAAGACAGATGACTTTGCCCTCACAAAGTTTGCCCATAGTGAACGAAATGAAGATTAACCAGGAATTTAACATAAGTGGGATAGGTATAGGTTATGAAAAGTTCTACAGGTTCATATCGATTTCAAGTATGGATTTCTATGATATAAGGTTTTTATATTGCACTGTGTGCCCACCATCCAAAGTCATCCCAATAAATTTAACTAAAAAAATGAAGGAAAAGTTGTAGGAAGAAAATAAACTAGGACTTGCAGTTAAAAAGGAGCCTGAGTGGAACAAGATGGGCTTGAGTGGTGGGGTTGGTCAGTACTACTTAAGATATAGGAAGGAATTCAAAGGAGTCATCCATTCAGAGAGTTGGGGATTGGGTAAAGCATGTGAAGTGGGAAGAATTTTGGCTTAATAATTATACCAATGTCTTAATCAGAACATCCAACTTACTGATAGCTAATATTGGCAAAGCACATTATCCATTTATCTTCCCCTCAGTGCTGGGAAGTGAGTGAGTTGACCAAGCCAGGGAAGCCCTGCATTTTCAGTTTAATTCCTTTACTGATTCTGTGCTTTGCAGTTTCATAACAGACTAAATTATATGATTACTAGAGGCCCAGTGCATGGATTTGTGCACCTTGAAAGGAAATTAATTAGAAGGTGGCCGGTGGAGCAGGACTGAGCAAGACAGGCTGGACATGCCCTAGAGCCAACCTCCCAAGTTTCCTCCTCCACCAGCCACACCTGGGGTGGCGCCAAGGCTCGAAGGACATTTGCGGAGTGAGTGGGGTCCCTCCAGCAGGTGGGGTTTCTCGGCCTGGCTTGCGGGGATCGGGCCCAAACTAGCAATTTGACATCTCTTGAGGGGTCCCGGAGTGCAAGAGGACACTGCAAAGTTGCTGTCGCTCGGCAGCTCCTGCATTGAGTGTCTGCCTCCGGTGGTCAGTGTGTGTCATAGCTACTGGACAGTTGGCAGGTCTCTTAGTCTTCTATATATACTAGAGGCCCAATGCACAAAGATTCGTGCAAGAACAGGCCTTCCTTCCCCTGGCTGCTGGCACCGTCTTCACTCCAGCCAGAGCCGCCTTTCCACCTTCGCTCTCGCTGGAGCCACCTTTCTGCCTTCCCACGCTGCCCAGAGGCACGGAGAGGCTGGGGCAGGGTGGAACGCCTGCCTCATTGCCATGGTGACGACGCAAGCATCCCACCCCGCCCCCGGTCCCTCGGTGTGTACGTGCACGCTGCTCACAGGCCCGCCATCTTTGTTGGGTTAATTTGCATACTCGCTCCTGATTGGCTTGGGGTGTCATGGAGGTATGGTAAATTTACATATTTGTCTATTCTTAGTGTATATAGATGGTGATTTGTGTCTGATTTTGTTCACTGCTGTATCTCCAATGCCTGGAATACTCGGCACAAATCAGGACTTAAGAAATATGTATGGGATTAAGGATTTAATAAATGACCTACTGGCAAATAGGTGGATTAGGGAATGAATTCAAATGTAATCAATCTACATAGTAATAATGGACTAGAGCAGGGGTGGGCAACCTTTTTGTGAGTGTGTGCCAAAACCAGCAAAATCTCTGACTCAAAATTCTTCTGCGTGCCAACCCTAATTTTTTGAGAACATGTTACACCTACTTGATATCTCTTAAGGTGTAC
>NW_005371198.1:988885-1028625 GCF_000412655.1 Myotis brandtii
GTCAGGCTACTCCTATTATGAGACTTAACAAAATTCATCATTGAGAACAAAGATTCACAATTGTAAATGGAAGATTATAAGAGGGTTTCGCATGCCAGCAAAAGTTACTGGCGTGCCATGTTTGGCACACATGCCAGGGGTTGCCCACCCCTGGACTAGAGTGTCACTCAAAAGCTTTCTCCATGAGCAAGTTTGCTTGAACTGTCTTGGATATGCAGTTTAGATTTGCATGATCTAAAAAAGTTTAATGTTTCAATTGTTGCTTGCCTTCACTTAGGTATATATATACATGAAGCCATCAGGTTTCAAAGTAAGTCAATGTATAATTCATATTTTAAAATTCTAAACTCTGAATACAGTGCCTGCACTTCACTTAAGTAGCTATTGAGTAAACGAATGAATGTGCATATACTTTTTTTTATTTCTTCTACTTTAATGTTGGCTTAGAAATTTTATAATATGGATTTCTTGCTACTAAAATATATAGAAAACCTGAGATGGTTCAAGATCAAACATACAAAATTTTTTCAGCCATAGAATTAATTATATTGTCAATTTGAGGTTACTTTCCATTCCAAGCATAGCTTTTGAATGTAGCTTTCAGAACTGTTTTCAAAGTTATGTGTCATGTGAAATGAAAAATTAATTATTAGCACAAATGTCACCCACAGAAAAGCAGTCACAGAGCAGATGAACATTTAATTAGTTTTTTTTAATATATTTCTTGCACTGTATCTTTTATTTATAATTCAGTTAAAAATAATTTTTTGATGTTACTCAGACCCCCACACAGTCAACTTCTGGTGGGGATATATGTTTTTCAGACTGAATCAGAAAGCATCGTCTATTATAAATATATAAGAAAATGATTTCAAACTCAAACAAATCATATTTTCTTTTGACAAATTGATGTAGGCTTTCTCCACAGACTCTGAAAATTTCAGCTTGTAAATTGTAACACTATGAGGCAACTTGTTCCCTTATTCTCTGGAGATAGGATGCTAATTGGACTAATAATGTCTAGCTGCTAATCACAAATAAGCTCAGGACTAAATATGTGTTGTTGCTACCACTGGGAGAGAGGAGATGAGGCATACCAATAACCATCTGTCTGAATGAGAATCTTACTTCTCAGACTGTCCAAACAGGGTAAGCACTTTGATACATGCTGCAGTTCCAGGGAGAGCACAATTGCATATTAACAACTTAACTAGAATTAAACTCTGCCTAATATGGCAGACTTTTAGCAATTTGTTCTAATAATAATTGAGACGATTTCCACTCAGTCATTCACTTTATATACCTCTGTTTGGTATCCAATCAATGTCAGATACTGTTCTAGGTGCTGTCTGGTTTGCTGAATATTTTAATTTTGGTAGCATGGCTGATTTTCACATGTAGAACATACCACCAGTTACCAGTTTATAGCATAGTAAATATCTATACTAATAAAAGGGTAATATGCTAATTAGACCAGGTCGACCTGACATCTTCCAGATGTCCGACTTCCTTCCGGACAAAGCCACGGTGGTGGGGGCTGAGACAGAGGTGGTTAGGGGTGATCAGGCCGGCAGGGGAGCAAGCAGTTAGGGGGTGATCTGGCTGGCAAGCAGAAGTGGTTAGGGGTGCTCAGGCAGGCAGGCAGGTGAGCAGTTAGGAGCCAGCAGTCCCAGATTGTGAGAGGGATGTCCAAGGGGTCCCAGATCGGAGAGGGTGCAGGCCAGACTGAGGGACTCACCCCCCCCCATGCACGAATTTTGTGCACTGGGCCTCTGGTTTTAAAAATAAAGACCCAGCTGTAAAAAGGGAAGGGGTGAGAGAAGGTCGACCACACAAGCACCACCGCTAAGAATGATTAATAAACGCAGACGATCTGGCACCCTCATGGAAAATTAAAGTTGTGTAATTACACTATAAAGTCACAAATATGTCAAAATGAAATTTCCTAAAATAAAAATTTAAAGCACAGATGCCTCAGGCTTTATTTTACTGAGATACTTTGAATGAACAATTCTTTAGAGCACCCTACAGAGTCGATAGGAAAAATAAATAGTGATTCTGATTCAATGTCAATGTAATAGAGTGCTAGGTTAACAAAGTTACTGGATATGGAAAGAAATTTCTTCTTGACCTAGACTTGGCATTTCTGTGAAGGACAATGTTATCCAGCTGGATTCAATTTTAATGCAAAACATTTAAAATTTAATTTGCTGAAAATATTTCAAGAGAAACCCTCAATAAAGAATGAAGCAAATGAAAAAGTATAGTCTCAGTAACCTGCATTCATCTCAGTTATCTCATTCTACTCAAGGCTTAGCAACTGTGTTCTTAATCAGAAATAAACCACATTCTGTTTTTAAATCTTTGCAATGTAACTTAGAAGTTGTCATATTTCCAAAGATCTTAGGTTAAAATATAAATATTGAATATTTAAACTTGTAAAGAAAATATCTAATATATACTAAAAATATCAAGGTTTTGCAGGAAATATATTCTCATATATTGTTCATTCAATGAACAATTTTATTTTTTATTTATTTGTTTATTTATTTATTTATTGCTGTGCCATAACTCAGCAAGAAAAAAAAAATGATCATAATCAAAGATCATCATCCAAAGGCACTGGATTTCTTCCTAGAGGATGCCATATCCAGCAGGCTGGGAAAGGAGTATTGGAGTTATGCCTTCTGCTAGGACAAGTTCTGGCGCCTTTAAATTCCTAAAGCGTTTAGTGATATGGGAAATAGTGGTAATAGTAACAATAATGAAAGCCTATTTGCAAGAGATTTTTAGAGTATAAATAGACATTAGAAGTATCTTTTCTAACCTTCCTTCTTGGCAAGTAATGAAAGTGAACCTAAGGAAGTTAATTTACTCTCATGTTAACATAGAGTTTGAGGTTGACACTTTCTTAACTTTCTAAATTCCACGTTATGGTTATTTACAGTTATTTTTTAAATTGTGTAATCTATTGTCCTCACTTTGAGGACAATTTTGCTATATTAGAGATGCAATGACTGTGTTTTATGAGAAACAAAACCCATGAAGAATTTAATAGTAATGAAATGATAAAATATTAAATGTAATATACTCTTTCACTAAAATGCAAATCAGTCCTAGCCAGTTTGCTCAATGGATAGAGCATTGGCCTGCGGACTGAAAGGTCCTGGGTTTGATTCCAGTCAAGAGCACATGACTAGGCTGCTAGCTTGATCCCCAGTATGGGGCATGCAGGAGACAGCCAAGCAATGATTCTCTCTCATCATTAATGTTTGTCAATCTCTCTCTCTCCTTTCCTCTCTGAAATCAATAAAAAAATATATTTTAAAAAATAAAATGCAAATCAAGGATGATGATATTTCTGTTTATATCATGTCTAATTTTTAATGAATTTCACTTTGTATTTGTGTTGAGGATTTCTCATTGCCAGAGAAATGAATCTTAGAAACCCTAAACTCACCTAAAAATATATTTCCATTACCGTCTTACCTAGAAAGCACCTAGCATATTCAGGAATTATTTTGGTTGATATAAAATGATGTCCATCTTTGGGAAAATGAGTCATTAACATAAATTATGATCTTCTGAAGAATATGTGGGGAATACAGCATGGCTGTCAAACCCTCTGGCTAGCTGTACATAGCAGGGATTAAAATTAATTATACTTTCTAAAATTATGTTATCTAAATTATGCTAAAAATGATCAAATATATTATGTAAAAGAACTTTCAAAATTCTAGTTTTATTTCAAATGCATAATATGCTAAAGCACTTTGCACAGCTGAAATAATAATGTATACTAGAGTTATAACTTGTAAATTTTTCAGAACACTTGTATGTGAATTCATCTATTCATTTGGTAAGTATTTATAAAGATACTATGTGACAGACATAAGGGACATAGAGGATAACCCTTTGAGGGATAAACATTTCTTTTTAGTATAAAACCTTCCTTTAAATGTATGAATACCTGACTCAGGAAAGATTTGAATAGCCCAGAACAAGTTGTGTAAGCATTTTATTAAATGTGAACTTCCAGACCCCATTTGAGAATATTTGTGTCTCTATTAAAACCAAGCTTATGGCCATGAATGCATATGGGAAAAATACATAATAGTGTTTTTCTAATAATATAGATATATTAAAAATTAAATTTGATGAGATACATTTTTATATTTTACATTGCTTCCCAATAATAAATCATGACAAATTATTTTCCCTCACAAGGAGCTTGTTCTTTCACTGTGAATTTGTATATACTAATTAATTTTTTTAGATTTATATATAAAATTCTAGATCACAAAACATAACACATTTTTGGCTTTAAAGGTGTTAAAATTCCAAGAGTCAACTGCAATGATTTTCTTATTAAAATGGAGATACACTTCTATAAACAAATAATAAACTGGAATTCCACAACTCACTTGATTTTAAATCCAATAACTTAGTTTCAAGTAAAATCAATTATTAGTCATAAACCAAAAAATAAATGTTTTTGCTCCAAATTTATTCTACCCTAATTTTTTAAAACTGCATTCAATTATTTAAACACATGAAAAGCTTAAAAAAACAAAAACAACAACATTCATTCTAATTAGAAAGTTCCTTTTTTTTTCTTTTCTGAATTCTTATTGCAAACAAGACCAAATAAGGCCATGTACTTATTTCACCATTTCCTGGCACTGTTTATGACTTCATGACCATAAAGGTAAACAGAGTATTCAGCAAAATGCCTAGAGCAGCAGAAACTAACCATAGTACAGTGTCAACGACATTTGGTTACTTCCCTGGGACCCACTACTGAATGTAAACATGAAAGTTACTAAATTTTTTTCGTCTTGTGCATCTCATGTTTTGATCTTTTGATGTTTGATGGGTGATAACATAACCGTGAAAAATCCCTCAACTATAACAAATCTTTTTAATGTGGCCCTTTGGTGACTAAGAAATTTATGTGTGTCTTTTTTCTAATGTTAAAAATGTTCAGAGTCATTCTGCCAAAATTTTCCATAAGACACTCAGGATTATAGTGATGGTTGGCTTGGTGGTTGGTGCCCTGGAATCATTATTTCTTTCATTGTAGTATTTAAATTATTATTTCTCGCCCTAGCTGCTTTGGCTCAGTGGATAGAGTAGCGTCCTGTGGACAGAGGAGTCCCAAGTTCAATTCCAGTCAAGTCAGGCACATGCCCAGGTTGTGGGCTCAATCCCCAGTAGGGGTCATACAGGAGGCAGTCAGTCAATAATTCTCTCTCATCATTGATGTTTCTATCTCTCTCTTCCTCTCTCTTCTTCTCTGAAATATATATATATATTTAAATTATTATTTCTCATTCCCTGAGGAAAAATGTCTTAATTCAATTGCGCTCAAAAAGTTATGAAGTACATGTTAAAACCAGTTCAGAAGAAATAATAATGTTCAGGACAATTATTGCAAAGACAATGGATGCAAAACTAGGTCTAAAAATAATTATGACCTAGCTTTTTCAAAGAAAACTGGAAATAATCACAACTGTATATAGACCAAATTTCAAATATCAATCTGATACTCGTGATCCATCTGCCTAACCTGGAGCATACCAAGAAGTTACACATACTAGTTTCGCCTTTCACTGAACTGCTTGATCAGGTGCAATCTTTTTGTTTTTGTTGTTTTTTAAAAAAATGTATTTTTATTGATTTCAGAGATGAAGGGAGAGAGAAACACTAATGATGAAAGAGAATCATTGATCAGCTGCCTCCTGCACAACCCTTACTGGGCATCGAGCATGCAATTTTGGGCCTGTGCCCTGAGCAGGAATCAAATCATGACCTGGTTCATAGGTCAACGCTCAACCACTGAGCAACACCAGCTAGGAATGACCAGGTACAAATGTATAAATAGACCATCTCTCTATTCATTGGATATTTAAACCCTTTTAGGTTAAATAGGGAAGCACATCAACTCTTTCAGGTCACTTGGGTATCATATAGTATATTATTGCCATAAACATTTAGGAATAATTAAAAGCAATAACCTGGAAGTTTAAAAGGCCTTTGTTCCTATGGGCCACCTTTGTGTCAGCCCTCTAATTTTTTTTTTTTTTTTAGTTAAACTATATTATAACTAAGATAAATTATTGGCATTCTATACATAACCATTCATGGTATAAATGACTTCCTAACACTTGCACTGCAAGTATAATTCTATAGTATAAACTATTAAAAATGAATATGTAGAAAAATTTAGTGTTTGGAGGCACAGAAGTATGAGAGATCTAGAGGTATTTTATTTTAGTACTAGAGGCCCAGTGCACGAAATTCATACACAGGTAGGGTCCCTAGGCCTGGCCAGCAATCAGGGCAGATCAGATTCCCCACCTCCCCGCCACCTCCTTCCCTCGCTCCCTCAGTGCCCCCACCTCTGCCACTGGTCACCCTCTGTGTTCCGCGCTGCCCCCTGGTGGTCAGCACATGTCATAGCAAGTGATCGAACTCCCTGTCTCCCGGTCAAACTCCCAAGGGTACACTTTGCATATTAGCCTTTTATATATATATATAGATTATAGGAGATTTCATGTCATTAGATCTTTATCACATTATGTAATATATTTCTAGTCTTTTAAAATTTATTTTAACAAAGGAGAAATGCACAACTGTATATATGGTTCCAGAGTCAGTTAATAGAACACAGATCTTTCTGATTTCTGTATAGTCGGGCTTTAATTCCTTTTCATAGTCTAATACACCATTAATTTATTGCTACTTGGAAATGAAATGGAAATCACTACGTTATGGGTAACAATTTTGATTAGATGATTTTTTTGTTTGGTTTCATTTGGTTGGGTTCTATAAACTGCATCTTATTGATGAGCTAATGACCAATCTAAGAAGCATAAACATTAATCTCAGAGTAAACATGAACCAGGTGGATAGCTTGAGTTATCTACTTATTTCAGCCCTAATTCCATGGATTAAACGAATTAAGTCTGATGAATCCTTAACTCATTAATAAATCTAGGGATGCTTGATGAATTTCCTTAAACTTTTAAAATTGCATTTTAAAGGTTAACCCTGGGACAGAATTATGCAATGCCTCAAAAATCAGTCTAACCTACTGTTGCTTTTCTTTGTAAATGGACAAGCTTAGCCTATGTTTATATCAAAAATATTTTTAAAATAAAAAAATTCTAATGTAATGCTATAGTATTATAAAGTAAAAATCAAAATAATAAATATGCTAATGTAGCTGAGAATACACATTCTATTTTGAATTTTTTTGAAGACAATGAATGCCTCCTGATATCACTACATTATCATTCAGCATCCACTAAGGAGCCAGTGTGCCTGCAAGTGCAGCGATCAGTAAAATTTCCTCCTCCCTCTCCTCATTTTTTCCTCCTCCGTTTCCCTGTCATTTTTCTTATTCTCTAATAAAATTAATGCCACACCATCTATCTAGTCACTCAAGGGAAAACTCACTAATTACTTGATGTCTCTGTTGTCTCTGCCCTGCAGCCAGTTAGTATTGGCAATTGCCCCTTGTCTTGGCAGTTTTTTCTCCTAAATATTTCTTTAATTTTTTCCCACTTCTTCATCACTGGTATTTCTGTCCTTGTTGAGGTTCAAAAATAAAAATAAAAATAAAAAAAACCGCCCTAGCCAGTTTGGCTCAGTGGATAGAGTGTCGGCCTGCGAACTCAAGGGTCCCGGGTTCGATTCCGGTCAAGGGCATGTACCTTGGTTGCGGGCACATCCCCACTGGGGGGTGTGCAGGAGGCAGCTGATCGATGTTTCTCTCTCATCAATGTTTCTAACTCTCTGTCCCTCTCCCTTCCTCTCTGTAAAAAATCAATAAAATATATATTAAAAAAAATAATAAAAAAATAAATAAAAAAGCCCACATCCCTACCCCGGAGTACTTCAACATTCTCCTAATTATCTGTTTTCCCTGCTTCTGATTTTTTTATCTCAAATCTGCTTTCCACACCATTGCCAGGGTGCCCTGTTTAAAACAGAACTATCTCTTAAAACTCTTCAATGGCTCTCTAATTTATGTAGAATGAAGTTAAAACTACTTCGTATGCCATAGCTAACTTACCTTCATCTGGACCCTTTTCTATCTATCTCTCCAGATACGTCTTCACTCTTCTCTGCTTGAACTCTTATTTTTTTTAATCGCATTGAGCTGCTTATAGTTCTCCACCTACATTATGTTGTTTTGTGTCTTCATAAGTGTTTGAAGGAAGCTCCCTATGGTGGGAATGCTCTCACCCAGTCCTTCATCTTGTAGGATAATTCCTACAAGTTGTTTTTTGTTTGTTTGTTTGTTTGTTTTAAAGATTGTCTATTACACAGTTTTCATTTTAAAATAATCAATTGTGGATATGTTTTCTACCCCACAGATTCTTATCTATCTTCAGTTCTCTAGAACCTAGAATAGTGACTACAATAAAAACACTCAGTACATTGTTATGAATGAATGGTAGAGTTCAAATGAGTATGTCAATTTCAAAATGTTTATCCATGTTAATGGAAAATGTGAATAATTCAATGTAATCTTCATAATTCAACCAGAATTTATATATTTGTTAAAAATGCCAGAGTAGAGCCCAGGGATTATCGTAACTCATTTACAACAATTTAAAATGTGGTCACTCTATGCTAGGTGAAGGAAATGTACTCTAAGAATGTGTTGCAAGTTTATCTACTTACACATGTGTGTGACATACTCTTAATTTGGTTGCTTCTGACTCCTGGCGATTCTATGAATGAGTGATGTCCACAGTGTCCCGTCCTCAACAGCCCTGCTCAGCTCCTGTAGACTCATGACTATGACTTCTTTTTATAGAATCAATCCTTCTCATTTTTGGTTTTCCTATTTACCTGCTCCTCCTATTTTCCCCCCAGCATTATTGTCTTTTAAAAGAACCCTACCTTCTCATGATGTGCCCAAAGTAACACAGCTTCAGTTTTGTAATTTTTGCCTCCAGTGATGTTCAGGCTTACTTTGCTGTAGTACCCACTTGTTCATACTCTGGTGGTCCGGGGTGTCTGTAGACCCTTCCTCCAACACTGTATCTTAAATGAATTAACTTTTTTCTATTAGCCTTCTTCACTGTCAAACTTTTGCATCCATCTATAGTTATTGAAAATTTCTATGATCTTAGTAATTTGTTGATGATCTTAGCCTTACTTTCATATCGGAGCATGCTATTCTGTGCTCTAAAATGCAACTTTTAAACTGTGAGTCCTTTCAGGATAAAAGCAAAGACCCTCATGTCTCTTCAGTGGACATATTATGTATTGATAGAATCCTTTCAAACTCAATTGCAGGTATATAGGGGTTTCATATTTAAAAGTACTAAAGTTTAATTATCTTTAGAAGCAAGAAAATTATCATATTCATTTAATTGTAGCTAAAATATTGGCTCTTTTCTTTCAATATTATATTCTTTATTGAAAATTTAAATTCTCTTCATGATAAGCTTCAACATGTAAGAAAAGTGTTTATATATTTTAACTCTAATCATACATTCCTTTAATAGTCAAAATTATGTTCAACTTATACAACCTATCAATCCTTTGGTCTCATCACTGCACCACTTTGATGGCTTAGTAACATGTAAAACCATCACAATATTTGCTAACAGTTTGTGGATAAGTCTTCCAGAATCTGTGATTTTTTTTTTCCGACAGAGGTCTTGCCTTTTCAGATCTTAAAGGCAGTAGAACTTTCATTAATAGAAAAATGAGGATTATATAAAATCTTCCTGCCATTGTAACTGCTAAGGTTCTATTCAGGTTAAAACGCTCTTCGACAAGAAGTTAATGTGCCAGCTGAAGCGTTAGTACAACACAGCTTCAGCACAGAGCCTTTCTTTTCAGTTTGCAGACTATCCTGCAGTGAAGGTGTTGATATTAGGGGGAAAAATAATATCAATTCAAAGAAAGAATGTTTAATTCACATAAGACTTTTGTTTCTTGTTGAATTATGCTTTGTAGGAAACATGAATTGAAAGTTGAAGAAGTAAACTCTATTCTCAGCTATGTCATTGTCTTGTTGCTGTAGGTTATGTGAAGTCACCAAGCAATTATCTTCTCTGTTTTTCCACATGTACAAATAAAGATATTAATTTTCCCCACAAATAACTAGAGAGAATTAAATGAAGGGATTAAAAAAAAGAAATTGGTAGGAATTCATGGGAGTTCTACAGGCAAATGCGGAAGAATATATGAGCTGAGAAACTTTATGGGATCTTTTTAAAACATCAAATAGAGTAATGGCTGGTGTGGCTCAGTTGGACCGGCATTGTCCTGCTTACCAAATGGTTGCAGGCTTAATTCCCTGTCAAGGCACATGCCTGGGTTGCAGGCTCGATCTCGGGTATGTTTCTCTGTCACATCGATGTTTCTCTCTCTCCCTCTCCCTCTCCCTTCCTCTGTCTTTAAAACTCAATAAAAACATTTTTTTCAAATAGCAAATAGATGGGAATTTTAACCATCTGTACCACTGGACTTGGGCCATTCTGAGAGAGGGTGCTGCCTCAGTGACCTCATAGTGCCCCTTGTGTATGTACCCATCTCCAAGTTACAATTCACTGGTTCAGGGATACTTTCCTGATGCAAGTGCTGAACTTGCAACTCAAAATATCTAGTTTGACTTTGTTGGGCCCTTGAACTTGGAACTGTGGGCAGCCACATGTGGGCTAGTAAAGCTAAAATAAAAAAAGTTTGTTTAGAAAGACAATAAAAGAAGATGTTTAATGTTTAGCAGAGATGAGGGACTCTTTAGCCTTTGGGCTGCGAAGGTGGGAGAGATAGATAGGAATAGAGATGGAGAGGGGGGGCGGGGAGGGAGAGAGAGAGAGAGAGAGAGAGAGAGAGAATATGAATGCCAATAAGTGGCAACTGCAACTGCCTAACTCTGGGCCAGGGGAGATTCTTTTACTTGTAATCAAATAATTTCTGCCTACGGCAATGGACCCTCACCTATTCAGCACTAATTTTTCCATGAAAATGCCAAACTATTTTAAAAAATCAGTTTAAAATGATCTCATGTCATTCAGTGATCAAAACACCTAATTATGAGCTAATAACTTCAAATATATAAATTAATAAGAATTATAATTCATAGCATTAGAGTTAAAAATGAAATATGTACTTCGGGATTGTTTTCTTCTCTGCTTATTTCCTGTTTATCATTTCTCATTAAAAAACCTAAGCAGGTATGGGAGAAACATATTAGTATTATTTACTAGGGATTTAGCTTTGTTTAGAAAAATGAAAAGTAATGCCTTGCCTACTGAAATCATTTTGACTTTGCAAGTACTTTTTATTAAAAAACAAAAACAAAACAAAACGCGCACAACAACTTTGTTATAGACTTTTGAAAGTTATTTTGTTTATACCCAAAAATGATAAATGAGGGTTTTTATCCTACAATTCAGTTAAATGTTCTTTATTTAACAGATGTATCCAGCCCTGTGTTTTGCATTATATTAAAATACATGAATGTTTTAAACATTAATATTCTCTCTTGGTTCTGTAAGAGATTGTATCAATTTCTATTCTACCCAGGAATTTTATCCATTGCTTTAGGTATAAATATACAAAATCTCAGAAAAGGTGCAATTTATTGATGTATTACTAGAGTTATAGCAGTGACAGCTTGTCATATGCTTTGCAAAGAGAGTCATTAGCCAAATGGAAATTTAGGTCAGCTAACAATT
This sequence comes from Myotis brandtii, assembly GCF_000412655.1. Taxonomy (NCBI): domain Eukaryota; kingdom Metazoa; phylum Chordata; class Mammalia; order Chiroptera; family Vespertilionidae; genus Myotis; species Myotis brandtii. The sequence goes on from NW_005371198.1 coordinate 1,000,597, forward strand.
CTGAATGATATTTAGGGGATCACTGAAATTATTGAAAATGGGCTTCATATTTCATCATGCACATGTCAAACTCGATGCCTCATTCATTTATTTACAGTCATGCTCCCAAACTTACCTGAATATGCAAACAGTGAAGATCTATCATTTAATAGAGCTTTCCTCCCCCACTGTTCTGATTCTTAGCAATTCAGGTAAATCACTCCATCTCATATCTTTGAATAATCTCTCTCATTCTCTGGCACATCCAAGTAAATATTTATGCATATTTTATATACATGAACACAGTGACAGGTACTAAATATATGAAAGTATAAGTACTTACAACATTTTCCCACTGCTGTCGTTTAAAGAGAATGTATGGTCTGTGCTGTATAATGTGGGATAATGGCAGAAATACCAGGGCGTTTCCAAATTGCCTTAAGGTTTCATCAGGGTGACCAGACAACAAAAGATGTTAGTCAGTTGAGAGAGAGCGAGAGAGAGAGAGAGAGAGCGAGAGAGAGAGAGAGAGAGAGAGAAGTAAACGTACATAAGAGGTCAACTAGAAGTAAACTAGGTTTTCTTAAAGAAAATATAGGTTAAAGAGATACTGTAATATTCAAGTTTTTCAGAGTCAGAACTATTTTTTCTTTGCATGTGTTTCCATGCTGATATCAGCCTTGACTCACAAAAAAGACCACCTAACATTATTTGGGATACACACATATGTATATGCATATACATTAATACATATGAATGCGCAGTATATTAGAATGATTTTATATGCTTTAATTTGAGTAAAATTATGTAAATGTCAGAAATTTACCTCATATCAGTTCTCTCAAAGTATGGTCTAGGACAGTGATGGCGAACCTATGACACACGTGTCAGAGGTGACACATGAACTCATTTTTTTGGTTGATTTTTCTTTGTTAAATGGCATTTAAATATATAAAATAAATATCAAAAATATAAGTCTTTGTTTTACTATGGTTGCAAATATCAAAAAATTTCTATATGTGACACGGCACCAGAGTTAAGTTAGGGTTTTTCCAAATGCTGACATGCCAAGCTCAAAAGGTTCGCCATCACTGGTCTAGGATCAGGGCAAATACTTTCTGATTATTTCAATCCTCCAGTAACTGATCTGGGCTGAGCCAGCACAGCCAAGGGTGATCCTGATTTGGGGGGGTGGGGGGAGTGAAGGGATTGAGAAAAGACAGACAAGAGAATGAAAGCTGGGTCTCAGTGGGACGCTGCTTAAGCCGTGTCTTTATTTTATAGCAGATGCCACGAGGCAAATAGGGGCGTGATCAAGCATTCTTGTGAGTTCCAACCTCACTCAACTACATGCACCTGAACTCTATCACAAGGCACGTGGGGCCACGTGTTCGGACCATAGGTTCAAGCTTACAACCATAGCTGTTGGCTATAATTGTGCTGGGAGGGCCCTGCCCTCCAGCTGGGACTTGCACGTGGCCAGGAGAGGACTCTGCCCTCTCATCAGTCCGAGGCTTGAACCTGTCTAAAGCACTGTAGCCACGCCCCATACTGATCTCTGCAAAATTCTGGTATTTGGTTACTTTGACTTTCTCATTTCCAGTGATCTTATTCTCCTTTCCTCGGACAATTTATTCTCATGATCAATTTTTTACTAATAATTGCACCCCTTCTATACTCTCAATTTTAAGTATCCAACTCTCCATTTATAACCATTTATCATTCAGCTCATTCTCTCTAGTGTTCTGAATACAATAATTCTTTGACTCCATTGGAAACTCCAATTCATTGTTCCTACCCTATTTTCATTCTCCCTCAACCACATCTTTCCTCAACCCCCTCTTTATCTGACTTCAAATCCATGCCAATCATTATTATTACTCCTATGCATAGACCCTCCACACCTTTATTTTTATCCCTCCATATATTTGCTGAGGAAAGTCTTGCCATAGTTTAATCTAACTATGCATTTCACATCTGCTTAGAAAAATACATAAAAGCACACTCAAAATCAATTTATGATCTCAAACCTTAAACAGATATTTAGTGTGTCCAGTCGATCCTACTATCCTCTCCTAGATGAATATTTTACATGCTCCTCCCTGTGATCAAGCTATATATCAACAGCCTTCTCCTACCACACTACCCATTGCTTATCTTATTTTTTACTATTTCACCGAGAAAATGGAAATGGTTACAAGAGACATTTTTCATCCTCTCACCATCAAATTAAGTTCTTTAATACAATGCCCTCTGATTCTTCCCTCAGCAATAAGTTTTATGAAAGTAGGTTGTGTTGTTTCTTTTGTTCACTTTGTTTTTGTGTCCCGAGCACCCCAAACAATGAAGAGCATATAGCAGCTCATAAATAATTGTTGAATGAATTCAATCTAATCTCTGATGCCCTCTATAACTATGGTACTACCTTTCAATACCTATTATATATTCTTTGTCTCATATGTTTAGTATCTAGAACAGTGCCAACACATGGAATTTATTTGCTAAAATTTTTGAAACCTAAACATGTTTGAATATTCAGGATATTTAATCATTGCTATTCCAATAACATCAAGCAACAGCAATTTTAGTGATGCTCTGACCATCTCTTACTGGGGCATTTTCTTATCACAGGTTAAGAAATTTGCAAAACATAAAAGTTAATCTTCAATTAATCAGAAAATTTAAAGCATTATATTCTATTAGAATTTTTACATACTCAAGTTTAATAATTAAGCTTATTTATAATTGATTTTGAAGGAAGCAGTTCTTTCTCCAAGAGCCATATTATTTCATTTTATATATCCTACACTAGAGACTGAAATTTTAATGGCAATAGACAAAAACACAAAAGCATGCTGAGTAAGTTCCATTTAAATCAGGCACTTTGTCCTTAAGGTGTCAGCTTCCTCCTTGTGGGTTCTTCTTACTTCTTCATACACTATTTTTTTTTCATATTTAAGAGGCAAAATGGAAGCTTACAAATCACAACACATATTCAGATTCCAGAATTCAAGCTTGAATTCATAACTCAGGCCTTAAAGATATTTTATAGTCTTTAAACTTTTATCTGTTTATGAACATCATGACACAAGATTAAACTTTTGTGGTTGATTTCTCGCTATAGCAAACTTTCTTATTTTTACATTTGATAGTTTCTAACTCTGATTAAATTTCCTATTGAATTCATTGATTAAAATAGCAGAAAAAGGACAACCTGTGAGACTATCTTTACATTTATTGACATAAATTGTTCAGAAGTTTTGATTCAATAATAATCATTTGCAATTTTCTTGTTTTTCTCATCCATTTACAGTCCAGAATGTTACAATCAACATCATGTTACTGTGCACATAAAACTAAGAGCAAAAATGCACACTCTCAATAAACATATTAAAGCAAGGCAGCTTGGTTTAATTTATATGTGTAGCTAAAAGCAAACTACTTTGAGGGCAAAGTGAAATTCTAGAAACTATCTTAAACATTATATTGAAATAAATTGTATCATATTTTTTCATTAAAATATTATACTCAAAAGTTTTGTATCTTATCAAGGCATTGATATAAATCACAGACATAAACAAAAAGGGGTGAAAAAGATATGTCCTAGTCCTGCTGGTTCAAGCAGCATGGAATGCATCTATATCCTCTTCCACATCATAGTGCTTTTCATATTTGAAGGACATTAAAATGTACTATCACCAGGTATTCTGTGCTCCAAATGAAAAATTCACACATCCTTTCTATGCTCTCCTATCCTTTTATATGCTAGGATTTTACTCATCCTTTAAGATTCCGAAGAGTATAGCTGTCTTGTTAAAGTCTTTCACCTTCAAAAAGTAATAATAGCCTCTTCTGTGCTTTAATTGGTACAACTCTAAAGTAGATGTTATTTCCCTCTGACCTTGACCTACAATTCCTGATATCTGTGTGGATGCTTTTAAGGCAGATTCTGTATCTCCTCATTCTAGTCCAAGGTTTAGCAGGGACATATGGCATATAATAGACACTCAGCAGTGCTGGAGGCAACCAATCCATGTGTCTCTCTCTCTCAGTGATGTTTCTCTCTCTCTTGCTCTCCCCCCACTCCCTTCCACTCTCTCTAAAAATTAATGGGAAAAAATCATTGACTGAGGATTAACAACAGCAAAAATAAATACGGAAAATTTTTTGCTGATATCCCCAAATAGGTTGTACTGAATAAAGAGATGAAAATATTTAAAGTAGTTTAAATTTACTCCTCAAATACCACATTGAGTAAGAGTGAGAATACTTGACTTATATTTTTCGAGGTAAATATTGGGAAGGAAACTACTACCTTCTAGGAATTTATGTAGTAGCAGCTGGGTAGACACTGGTGATCTTGAATGGCATTTCTTATGTGCTTTTATTCTGTGTTATTAAGATGATGATACTGTGTTTTTAAAGTCTGATAACCTTCCCTTGTTATAACTTATTCCAATTTTTAGCAGCTCACATTGTCAGGAACATTTTCTTTATATCTAACTCACATACTTCATACTGTTCTTAGAGAACACAGAGAAAAATATGTGCCTATATTTATAATAAAAATCTAACAGAAGCCAAAGTGTTATTTCTTATAACAAAGATTATAGTGGAACAGCTGATATGACTAAGAAGTAATTTCTCCAAAATATTTTAAAAGAACATAGAACATGATTGGGAGAAGAAGAACCAATACCTAATATTCAATTGGCATTGTGTCACTCTACTCACTTTTATCACTGTCATTGAATTCTTCTTTTGCAGAAAGTACTGTTATATACTGACAATCCAATTAAGTATCTGTTAATTATTTAACATGGATATGTAGACTATTATATAAAAATTTACAGTTCTTTACTAACTCAATCTTATGACTTTATACTGTTGATACCTTTTAAAGTGTAATATACTAAAATAGTTATAGTCCTTCATTATGTTTATATCTGTATATGCATACATATAGTATAAATATGGGGTAGGTAAAAGTAGGTTTACAGTTGTTAAGCCATCATTACCTAAAAGATAAATTATAAGTAATTATATGAAAAATAATAAGACAAATAATACAAATAGATAATAATCTATAGCGTAATATGCTAATTAGATCGGATGTCCTTCCAGATGACCTTCTGGATGAAGGCAGGGCTGCCAGGGATGCCCGAGTCCCGGGTGCCAGAGGGAAGCCGGTGCTGGCAGCCGGGTGAAGGAAGGCCTACTCTTTCACAAATTTTGTGCATCGGGCCTCTAGTAAATTAATAATAATACAAGAATAAACTGTTTCATGTACTTATAACTATAATCCTACTTTTCCCCACTCCTATATATACATGATAAATGTAAATTAAATGATTTATGCAGGAAACACATTAAATGCCTTAAATATAGGGTACTTTAGTAGGTACTAATATTGGTATAAAGAAAAAACGGGTGTAATTCAGTATAGTTATCAGTATAGTTGGAACAATTTCATAAAACATTGAAATATACCTGAGAGATCAAGAGACCATAGATAGAAATGTAGTATATTATGAAGTGAGTCCTAATTTTACTGGTAAGAATGGGAGGCTAATGTACTTTACACACAAAAAGATAATTCTATAGTATTATTACTTTTTTGTTAAGTAAATTAAAACATGTACTAGTAAAGCATTCAGGACAGAGCCTGGTATGAAGTAGTTACTAAAAATTATTTATTAATTGCACTTTCCATTAGTACCTCACACATCTCAAGTTACAAATAGTAAGGGACATTAATACTTCATCTTTCTAAAACCTGTCTTTTATCATTTTATTTCACAATCAAGATCTTTTTAGATCATTTCTTTTTTGTTCTAAAATCAAAGTGTTTCAGTCAGAATCCACAGCTCCCCATGTTCTATTCCTCCCCAGCTATCTAACATTTTCTCTAATTTGTCTAACATTTGCCCTCCTATTCTTTCTCCTTGCTGCTTTCATGAATGCCACATTCATTTCCCCTTCCCCACATTTCTCCACTTCTCCACCTTTACTCATGCTATTTCTGGTACCTGACATGCTTTCACTGTATAGTACCCATTCATGAAATCTTACTTTTAAGCTTGTCAATCACACTTTTTACCACTGTAGGAGAACCTTTATTAAATAATTTTGCTTGTGATCACCAAGATAATATTCAATACTTATTGAGCCATAAACACATGAAGAGGATTTGGGAAGAGAAAGTAGATTAAATAGTAACGTATTATCAAGTATGATTTTAAAAGTTTTCAGGAATAGAAGGAAAGAGATGAGATACTTGGTCATTCATTCACTCAACACCTATTAATTGAATGCCAATTGTGTTAGTCACTATTATAGAGACTTAGGATTAAAATATCTGTCTATATAAGATTTCTATGAGAGGAGATAAATATCAATTAATAAGTATGAAAATTAATAGACTAATAAATTACAAATGATAAGTATTATGGGGATAAAAAGAGTAAAATAGGATATGGGGAATGTAGAGCTGTATCCTGGTTGAGAAATTTGAGCAGTAAATGAGTTACTTAAAAAGTAGAAATAGAATAAACAACTCTTGAGGAGTTGGACTGTAAAAGCAGAAAGAAATAGGACACCCATCAGAAAGGAGAGCAAACTTAGAAATAATATGTTTGTTTCTTTGTTAAACTTAGGAAATAACTGAAAATATGGACTAATTTTAATTGTCAATTGGAAGTAGAGACAGGATATATATTGATTAGTTCGACAATAGAAGTAGATACAATAGTGGGAAGTGACCACACTGAAGCGAGTGACTATTTGACATTGAAATAAACAAAGCGTGATATTCCCACCTTGATTTGATCTTATCAATTTGTAATTGTGCATACACTTAGGTTTTTCCTCCTTTGTTATAAAAGGTTAATACAAGAAAAATGAAGAAATCGAGTGTATGCACTATTCATGTGGACTATTGGCTCAGAGAACTTGTTCAAGATAGTGAGAGCTGCAAGGACATTTGAATATTTTTCTTAAAGTAGGGATTTTGAACACATACAAGCCTAGAGGCCAAAGCAACTCTGTTGACAGTGTTGAACAATGTAAACAGAAGTTTGCCTAGAATGACAGAGTGTGATGCTTGTGTCACTGTGGCGATTGGGAATCATGACCAATAGGGTAGTTTCCAGACTAATAACTGAATGTGTTGGCAGATTAGCAAAAAGGCACTCATGACCCCAAATTCCAGTGCTAAGAATCTAAGTATGAAAGTATTTTTTTAAAATATTTTAATAAATTCTTCAACTATAGCCAAAGAATTTAGGCACACTGAAACCTTACTGAGGAACTGGATGAGCAATTACATAGATTGTTAAGAGATCAACCAGCAATTTAAATATTTCTGCAATGTGACTGGAAAATTCAAATTAAATTTAATGAATATGTACATTTATTTCAGAAAGCTGAAGGGAGGCTTACATGTCTATAATTTTAATAAGAACACCTACACAGGGAAAAATAGAGAATGCACTATTCTTGGAATATTCAAAACTAGTATGAAAAAGACTGCAGTGTATTATATTTGTTGCAATCAGACAGATTTGAGAACTAGTTCTGACTCTGGCAATTTGCTAACTAAGACCTTGAGTGAGTTACTAGGTGTCTTTGAGGCTCAGTTTTCTCATCTTAAAATAAGGATACTAATATTAAATGCAATACATATTAGTTATGAAAATGCAATGCAATTAGAATTCAGTAGTGTGGTCCATGTGAAATAATTTAGAGGCATTGTAACTGTATTGATAACTGTATTGATACTGTGTTGGTATTTGCATTTATAGTAGTATTAGTGCTCATATTGGTATTAGTGTTGTATTGGTATTTGTGTTGGCAATGGTGCTGCTGTTGCTATTAATAGTAGTATTAATGTTGGCATTGGTACCAGTGTTAATATTGATTCTGGTATAGATGTTGGTATTATCTTTGAGGTTGGAATTGATGCTGGTGTTGATGTTGGTATGTATACTCGTATTGGTATCAGCATTGGTGTTGCCATTGCTATCACTACAAGGCGCAATCTGAAGACTACTATTAAGATGAGAGGAAAAAATTAGGCCCATATTGTAGTCAAGGGTTGGAACTACTAAGAAATATTATAAGAACAATCCATCTTCAATAACCTGCGAGATGAAGATCTTTGCAATGAAAGTTCCCAAAGTCTGACAGTAAAACTGTATCAGGTTCTTAGGCACATAAAAGACTGCTTTCTGGGTTAAGAGGGGAGTATGAGCTAAAATGTTTGCCTGTTTGAAAGGATCACAGTGCAATTTAAATGCAATAATGCCTATCACATGATAGATTATTATTTTCCCATCAGCCCTCTTTTGCCTATTTTAATTCATCTGTTCTTTTTCCTCCTACATCTAAAGAAAAGATTGAAATGCAGCCTGTGTTTTTTCTGAGACTGTTTCATTTTCTGTGGAAATAGGTATTATTCATCCTCTTAAAAATAAAAGAAGTCAATAAATTTGAATAAAAATATAACAAATTCTGAAATCAAAATAATTTTAAATCTTTTTATATAAAGACATGTTCTTTAAAAAGGTACAATCAAGAGAAATAGCAACTATAAAACTTTCATTTATTCTCCTTTTCTTCACTAAGATGCTGAGAAATAAAAGCATCTGTTAATTTTTAAATACCTTAAACAAATTTGAAAGATGTAGGGGTAAAAATGTAGCTGCTCAGAGATCATTTCTAATATCTATCAAAACATTCATTGTTTGATATTTTTAGAAATTGGGGAATACAGCTCATGGATTAGAAATTTAGTGGATTTATTAATTTCCTCCTGAAAGCTAAAAAATAGTTATGACTTTATTAGTATTGAAAGGAATAAAAAATTCATCTTTAGTTGCAGAAAACCTGATTTTATACCTAAAAAATTAATAAGTACCAGATAGACTTTCAATCTAAATATGAATGATAAAATGTTAAATTTCTAGAAGAAAAATATTGAGCATTTTCAAGATAGCTTGGCATAAGTAAGAATATTTTAAATAGGATACAATAAGTACCAAACAAAAAAATTGAGAAATTGGATTTTATTAAAATTAAGAATTTCTGCTCATCAAATTCTCCAATAAGAGAATGCACACTGGGGAAATATATTTATAATACAAATAAATGTCATTTTATCTTTGTATAATTCTCCTTTGTGGCACTTATCACAAGGCACAGTTTTTTCATTCATTTGTGTAATTTTTAGGTTAATTATTTGCCCTTACATAAATCTTAAGTTCCATGAAAGCAAAAGTGTTACATGATTTTGTTAATCATTTTGTTCTATTGTCTAATACAATGCTTAATGCATAAAAGGCAGTCAATAACTATTTGGTGAATGAATGAATTTAATTTAAAACAGTTACAAAATCAATGAAAAATTAAAATTAAATGATGTATTTGTGCATTTAATTAATTAATAAGATAAGTTTTATTTGTTAATTTCTGTTAGTCTTTAATAGCAAGAAAACTGAATTTATTTAAAATTTTACCAAAAAAGCAAAATGAATGGTAAAAGAGTTGGAGATAAGCCTGCAGAGTAAAGACATACAAATTTGAGGACTTGAGCTATATTATAAAGATTATTTATATTTATTGAAATGTAATGTACTATTCCTCAATAATTGTTGAAAATTAAAAAATTGCCAAAAAAACCTACATATCAAATTAATAAACCTAATTCAGACTCATTAAATTACTCAGTGGTAATTTAATAATGGAATAATATGATATTCATATTAAAATTTAATATTATACATAATCACTTGAGTTCAAAACAAAGTTTTTGAAGCATTTTTTACCATTTAGTATCAATATGTGTCCCATTCCACTTGCAGTTTAATTAGGTTTTTAATAGAAAATTGAAGTGGAGATTTCAAATAATTATACAGATTATGTAAACAACTAAATCAACATTGTCAAGACTAACTTAGATATTTAAGAAAGTAAAAAGATACAAGTTTTAATATAGCTTTTAATATTTTTATGTTATAACTAGTGGCCCAGTGCACAGATTCACACACATTGAAAGGAAATTAATTAAAAGAAATATTTTAATATCACTATTTGCCCTTTCTTTATAATAGAGGTATCAGAGATGAAAGAAAATTAGTAAAATGTTTATGAAAATAATACATAAATTGATTAATAAATAATATTCTGTCAAAGATTTCTTTTGGCTTCAGAGGTATGTTATGCCAATAGTTGTTCTTCAGACATATTCTGTCAACGAATGTCAACAAAAACAACCAAATTCATGATCGGCAATGACAGATTGAAACACCTGCATGTGATTGGCGCCAGCAAGAGCTTTATATGTATTGCACATGCGATGAGTCAACGTTTATTTTTAAATCGCCAGTGCACATCGGACGTACGGCCGGTCACTTAGCCTTTTATATATATATAGACTAGAGGCCCAGCGCATGATTAAATTAATCGTGGGCCCACAGCTCCCACTCCCTCAATTCCCTAGCCTGCTGTTTGGTTGTCCGTCTGGTTGTGACAGCACCTGGCTTTTTATATATATTAGGATAGTTAGGGGTCCCAGAGTATGAGAGGGCACTCTGCAAAGTTGCTGTCATACAGGGTGTGGAATGCAAACACAAGTGTGCAGTAAACCAGATTCAGGCTGACAGTGCCCTAGCAATGACATAACCCATGGCGTGGGCCTGGGAGAACTCGGGCTCCCTCCTCTCTGGTTCTGGGGTGTGTCACCCAAGACCAGCCGCTGCCAAGTCACCACAGCTTGGCAGCTCCTGCGTTGAGCATCTGCCCCCCTGGTGGTCAGTGCACATCATATGTACTGGACAGTCGGACAGTCGGACGGTCGGACAGTCACTTAGCCTTTTATATATATAGATGCATTATATGATAGAGTATAATATTATATTATGTGGTAATGTTTTTCTGCAACTGCTTGTAATAAAACTGCCTGTTCAGTGACATTACAATATCTATATATCAATATGAATTTTTCTTAGCCTATAATATTAAGTTGCAAAAAGCATTTAGCACAGTGATATCAGCAAGATGGCTGAACACAACAACCCTTACACATATCTCCTCAATAACAATAATTTGGTATCTGGACAAAAGCTCAATTATCTATACTAATAAAAGAATAATATGCTAATAAGACCGGATGTCTTCCAGACATCCATCTGGACAAAGCCACAGCGGCTGTGAGGGCTGAGGGCCAGCAGCATGGGAGAGGGAGAAAAGCCGCCCATCCCATGGTCCCAGGTGCCAGCGCCTGCAGCTGCAGCCCGGGAGAGGAAGAAAAGCCACCCACCCCGTGATCCTAGGTGCCGGCAGCCAGCCAGGTTGAAGCCGCCGGCCCATGGTTCTCTGCAGCTGTGGCTGGACAGGGTGAAGCCGGCCTGGGTCTCGGGTGCCTGCAGCTGGCCAGAGGGAGGGAAGCCTGGGACCTGGGTGCCTGCAGCCAGCTGGAGGAAGGAATCCTGGGTCCCGGGTGCAGGGCTGAGGCAGAGGTGGTTAGGGGTGATCAGGTTGTCAGGGGAGCAGTTAGGGGCGATCAGGCAGGCAGTCAGAGGTAGTTAGGGGTGATCAGGCAGGCAGGCAGGTGAGTGGTTAGGAGCCAGCGGTCCCAGTTTGCAAGAGGCATGTCCGACTGCCGGTTTAGGCCCAATCCCACAGTTGGACATCCCCTGAGGGGTCCCAGATTGGAGAGGGTGCAGGCCAGGCTGAGGGACCCCACTCCCACCCCCATGCATGAATTTCATGCACCGGGCCTCTAGTTTTCTATAAGTTTTTAAAAATAGAGTAACTTTTACAAAGTAAAGTAGTCTGGAATGAAAGTTTAAAACAAATAAAATGAAAATATGAGTGGTATTTTCACTTTTATTATAATGTGTAAAATTGTAAAGTCTATTGTTAGCAGTCTTTTCAATTAAGGGGCACTGTTAATAGTATTTATCTTCATATTCCCTGCATTTTAATCAACAGTAATGGGCCTATCCAGGCACATCAAGGATTCATTTGACTCAGTAAATATATTAATCACATCTTATTAAATCCTTACAATCTCACAGAAAGACTAAACCTATAGGAATGTAGATTACTGACGTATGGATGTGTATGCCCAAAAACAAATTTATATTTATCTATATTGTTCAATTCTTAAATATTTCTTTGCTCTCTTTGCCATTGTAGAGTTTTCTCTTTCTCTTTATGATCCTTCTGAGGAAACAGAGGGAAGCTAGGTAGTCAGGAATTGGAACCATGTGGGGGCAGGGGGAAATAGAACCTGAAAACTTAGCTGGGTGGAGTTACTAGGACAACCAAACTGGGTTGGGGAAGAAGGGCTCCCATAAGAGACATGAGCTTTATAATGTGTGAATGTTGCTAAGATAGAAAACTTGCAGATAACCAATCACAAGGCACTAAGGTGTATAAACCAACCCAAGGACATTACTAAGGCAGAATTCTTTGAAAAGACCAATCAGGAGTTAGCAAGACTTTCTCTACCCCCTAAATTAAAAATTGTACACTTCCTCTCACTATCTCTCTTCTCCATGGCATTCAATGGGTTCCTGATGTTTGTTCCTGTGGTGGAACTAAAGAAAGGACATGAGTATTTCTATCTGTTTTACAAGCCTCTCATCTTTCTTAGGCCAGCATTTACCTGAGGCATATTCTCAAGGCCGAAGGCAGTACAAGAAAGCAAACTCAACCTCAAAATGATTTTCAGTTTTTTATTCATCACATTCACTAATACCTCACAGGCCAAAGAAAGTAATATAGCCAACTTGACATCTGTAGGGTAGAAAAACATATTCTCTCATGACAGTGAGAGGAAGAGGCATTGACTATTTCCTGCAAAAATAATCTAATCTACCATACTCACTAAGCAAGGAATTGCAGTAAATGGAAGCAAACACCTGAAAACTTCCCCTTTCACTCAACTCCACATATATGAAGTCTATTCAAATCCATAGTGTCTAGTACATGCTTTAGCACAAATTTAAACTCATCTCTTTTTACTCTAAATTTAAATATGTTTAAACAAGTAGTAAAGCTAAAAACACTTTTTAAAGTGAGATAATCAAGCTCCTAACCAATCACCACATACAAAAAACCATTTTAACTCTTTGAAAAATAGGATAAGATCTATCATAAGTAGTTTCATAACAAAAGGATAGTCAAGTGGTCAGTTCTAAGAAATTTCTCTATTTTTACAAAGATTTTAAAACTGTGTTTAGTCAAGTAAATGCTTAGATAGAAGAATGATGGTTGGTCTCTATAAAACTTCAAAGTCAAGACAAGATTATCCATGCTAAGAGTTTATTTCTTTAGTTCATTTCATTAAAGACCATCAACTTATAATACAGTGGTCTAGTTCAACTTCTTAAGTTCTTAATCATTCTAACAATTTTATTCCTACATACAAAATAAAAAGTGACACAGAGAATAAGATCCTCTACAAGCAATAGATTTCTAAGCTTAACATTGTGATTAGCTTGTTTTTATTTCTTTCCAAAAGATTATGCCATACTGGGTTTCTGCTACGTGTTACTTGATTTCATTACATATGGTAAGTTAATAGTTTGTAATTTTCAGTCAGTCAGTATTCATTGAGTTGTTTACCTATCTTATTGCTCAATGATACATGAAAAGCCAGGATAAATAATGGTTTCTGCCATCTTCACAGACTCTAAACAAGTATTTGAAAACATAGTCAGGCTTCTTTGGATAAAAAAGAAACCACTTTGATGAGAAGTTTTATTGGGCATATCCAATCTACAGTTTAGATAATTATTTGAAACTTTTAAGCCTGATTGATTTTCATTTCCATGCTATTAAGCAAGCACAAACTTCTGTAATAATATTTCTTTGCATTATTTTAAAAAAAAAACAATTTCATATTTACAAAAGAGTTGCAAACACGGTACAAAGAACTTTTCCTTTTACTAAAACACTTCAGTGGAAGCGTGCTTCCCCCCCGCAGGACTCTCTTACCTGACTCCCCTTGTCTGCCTTCCCCTCCACATGAAAGTCAACATTACTTGGTCCACCTAATTGCTTCAGAATGCAATTACTTAAGAAAGGAAGGGGAGGAAACAGCTGTTAGACCTCTGGATTTCTTTTTTAGTCATTTTGGTTAAAGAATACAGACTATGTCATCAGTTACAGCATCATACGGACGAACCTTGGAAGTTATTAGTCCAGAAAACCTTTGTTTTGTTTTATGTATTTGATTACCCAACTCTGAGATTTCCTACATAAACAAACAGCAAAATTAATCATATAATAGCATAACTCATATCGAATGTTGAGTGCTATATATTTATGTAATATTTTAGTTGGCAATAGTCTAAATTGATAAAGTTTGTACAACATTGGAGACGTGCTCTGACCAGAATCGCACTGAGACCTCCTGGTTCATGAGCCACACTGCTGGGCTCTTTAAAAATATATATATTATCTAAATCCCAGATTATGTATGCTAAACATTAAAAAATGGAAACATTGTTTATGGGCTTTTTTTTTTCCACTCTGAAAAAATGTTTAAATTATAGTGTATGGCAAAAATAGGTTTACAGTTGTATGTGAAACAGAGCTTATTCTTTTTAAAAAATTTATCTTTATTGTTAAAAGTATTACAGATGTCCCCTTTCCCCCCCATTGGCCCCCTCCACCCTGTCCCCCCACCCTAGTCCTATGGCACTGTTGTCTGTGGAAGCATGGAACAGACTAAAGAATCTCAGAGGAAAAGGGGGAGGGTGGGGAGAGATTAACCAAATAACTTATCTATAATAATAAAAGCATAGTATGATTATTAGACCAGGCAAAGCCGATGCTGCAAGGGAAGTCCGGGTCCCAGGTGCCAGAGGGAAGCCGGTGCCGGCAGCTGGGGAAAGGAAGGCCTACTCTTGCACGAATTTTGTGCATTGGGCCTCTAGTATGCATATATGCAGGTTAATTTATTTTAAATAACAAATCTTAAAAGATGTTAGGTCTCAAATCAAATGTAAATACATAGGAGAAAAGAGATGGTCTATTCCCAAATAACTGTGTTTATTTCTAGAAAAATGACCTATTTCTGTAATGTTAGGGGCAAGGAATAAGCATGTTAATCTTACTAAGGGTATTTTCTACAAGTAAACCACAAAGTGCGTTTGTGAATCAATATGCTCTGAAAGAAAGAGTTCAGAACCTATCCAGAGGGGAAATCATTTTCAAAGCCAAAGGGCAGTAGCAATGGACCATTTTGTTTCTTTCTTTCTGTTCAGGATGCCCCTGTGTTCTCTCCCCTGGAGACAAAGGAGCTAGGCACATGGACCGTGCAGTGGAGGAATAATAGCCCAGGAATCCTGAGGCAGGGAGCATGGCCATGGAAACTGCTACAGTGGTGGAGTAATATTTGGTTTTCCTTTGATCCCTTCCAGACTTTTTACAGAGATTTTTCCACTGTCTTGTATTATAATTTAGAAATACTTTCCTCCCATTTTTTATTCTGATTCTCCCCCAGTAACATATTTGTGTGTCGCAATTTTGATAAACAAAATCAGTATATATGTTTTGAAAATTTTCCCTCATTGGTTTTTATTCAAAGGCGACGGGGTAATATATTTCACTTTGGGCAAACTGTGCATGTCAATATTTTTCTTGTTCTGTTGTGGGAAGGACATGAGAGAGAGCAGATCACTTTAGTTCAGAATCATCCAGCTACCAAGAACCTGGATTATAAATATTTAGATTGAACCATTGTCCTCTAATCATTTATTCAGCAGGCCAACACTGATTGAATAACTGCCTCTGCCATAGGACTGCAAAATGTTAGCCCCAGGAGCCCAGTGATGAATGAGAGAGTACGTAGGCCTTAGAGATATTCAGAGTCTAAATGGTGCCTCCACGGAACAGCCTTCAAAATGTTTGGAAAATTAAAAGTGAAAGTCATTTTATCATGTTCTGTTAATATCTATGAGAGGAGAGCATTCACTTTAGGAAGAAGTAAATTGTAAGAGTCAATGCACCTAGAAAACATTGATTAAATATTAATCGGTTTCTATGATACTTTGAAAACAAGTATAAGTAGGCATCAACATTTGCTGGTCTAAATCACAAAGGACCTTGAATGTTCAAAAAGCGGAGTTATAAATTCTCTCAATATAGACTTCTCTGTCTTAACATATGCAGTTGTATTCCAGCTGTCAAAGAATCCGAGAATTAATGCAATGGATGATGATTGACTACTTGGCTCATTCTAAGTCTCTTCTGTTTCCTAAATGGAGGGCGTTTTGAAACATTTGCTTTTAACAGAATAATTGCCTTCACCCTTCGCTTTACTTTTCCTTTGTAGACATTCTGCATAATTGTCTGAGATAATGGTATACTTCACTATATGTTTTGTTCATTCAAAAATACTGACTGAATATATATCTTCTACAAATAATAAAACTGTTTACATTTCATTTGGCTGATGGATAGCTTCTCTTTCGCTTTTGCTGTTGTACGTCTCAGCAGAGTTACAGGTTTATAATGTCACTTTAAAAAATTAATACATTTTGGATTGATTTTCAACTACTATAACTTCTCCCATCCTATTATATGATATAGTAAAACTAAGAAAATGTATCAGTTATATATTGCTGTATGCAAAACCTCCTACCTCTTATAGATTTAAAAAAAAGAACAGTTTATTATTTCCTATAATTTTGTAAGTTGATTGGGAAATTCATCTGCTGATTTTGCCTGGACTCACTTATGTGGCTGAAGTCAGCTAGAGGTGGCTGGGCTGGATGGTCCAAGTGGCTTCAATGACATGCCTGGGAGTTGGAGCCACCTCTCAGCTGGGGCACTGGTTTTCTGCCAGTTTGCTTCTCATCCTCAAGTAGGCTTGACTACACGCCTTCTAGCATACTGTATTTATGCATCCATCCATTGAATGACGTGTTCTTTTGATATCTTGGCTATTGTGAATAATTCTGCAATGAATGTGGGGGTGCAGATACCTCTTTGAGATGGTGATTTCATTTCCTTTGGACATAATACCAAAAGTGGGGCTGCTGGATCATAAGGTGGCTCCATTATTAATTTTTTGAGGAAACTCCATGCTGCTTTCCAAGTGGTTGCTCCAAAGTACATTCCCACCAACAGTGCACAAGGATCCCCTTTACTCCACATCCTCACCAACACCTATCTCTTGTCTTTTTTGCAAGTGAAACAGCATTATGTTTTAATGTAGGAAATTAGTTTTAATCTCATAGTAAATAAAATTTCAAACTTCTTATCTAAGTAGCATTTTCAAAAATTATACTTTGCCATGTTTGCATTGGACAAATTTTAGTAAGAGGATTTTCATTGTAGGGAAGTATGGAGCATGTTTAAATATATCAATTCTTTCATGAAGAGCTGTGCGACAAAGAACTCACCATTTGGACAGCTCTCAATATTGAAACCTTCTTCCTTTTACTGGAGTGAAATCTGTTTCCTGGTAACTTCTTTTCAGTATTTCTTCCCTAAGCACTTTCTAGAATAATATCCCAAATAGGACCCACAGCTCTCTATATTCCATCAGATGTTTCTTCCTTTTCTATGTGAAAAGAATAGTTTTGATGCCAGTGCTTATTCTAATGGTTTGAAAACTCTCATGATGGAAGCTGATTATGGTTCTCTGAACTTCTGAATATGCCCTTTGCTTTGGGCATATACTTTTAAAAAAAACTTTATTTTTATTGTTGGCACTATTACACATGTCCTCATTCCTATCCCCCCTCTTTTACCCACCCTCACCCATCCCCTGACCCCTTCCCTCTGGCCATCACTACACAGTTGTCTGTGTCTATGGATTATGCATATATGCTCTTTGGCTAATCTCTTCACCTTCTTTACCCAGGACACCCCTCCTACCTCCCCACTGACAGCTGTCAGTTTGTTCCATGTA
Organism: Myotis brandtii; assembly: GCF_000412655.1. Taxonomy (NCBI): domain Eukaryota; kingdom Metazoa; phylum Chordata; class Mammalia; order Chiroptera; family Vespertilionidae; genus Myotis; species Myotis brandtii. Next base: position 1,018,508 of record NW_005371198.1, read on the forward strand.
TGCATGCCTCTGTTTCTATTTTGTTTGTCAGTTTGTTTTTTTCATTAGATTCCATATATAAGTGAGAATATATGGTATTGGTCCTTCTCTGACTGGCTTAGTTCACTTAGCATAATAGTCTCCAGGTTCATCCATCCTGTCGCAAAAGGTAAGAGGTCCTTCTTTTTTATGGCCAAGTAGTATTCCATTGTGTAAATGTACCACGGCTTTTTCATCCACTCATCTATTGATAGGCACTTGGACTGTTTCCAGATCTTGGCTATTGTAAGTAATGCTGCTATTAACATAGGGGTGCATATATTTTTTTGAATTGGTGTTTCAGGATTCTTAGGATATATTCCCAGAAGTGGGATTCCTGGGTCAAAAGGCAGTTCCATTTATAATATTTTGAGGAAACTCTATACTGTTTTACAAAATGGCCTTATCCAGCCTGCATTCCCACCAACAGTGCATGAGGGTCCCCTTTTACCTACATCCTCGCCAGCACTTGTTTGTTGATTTATTGAGGATAGCCATTCTGGCAGGTGTGAGTTTAATTTGCATTTCTCTGATGATTACTGATGTTGAGCATTTTTTTTTTTTTCATGTCTGTTGGCCATCTGCATGTCCTCTTTGGAGAAGTGTCTCTTTAGGTCCTTTGCCCACTTTTTTAATTATATTGTTTATCTTCCTGATGTTTAGTTGCATAAGTTCTTTATATATTTTAGGAATTAACCCCTCATCACATGTATAATTGGTGGGTTTCCTTTTCATTTTGTTGATTTCTTTTGATATGCAGAAACTTTTTAGTTTGATGTAGTCCCTTTTGTTTATGTTTCCCTTTGTTTGCCTTATCATAGGAGATAATATCAGCAAAAATATTGCTACAAGAGATGCCTGAGATTTTACTGCCTATGTTTCCTTCTAGGATTTTTATGGTTTTGCAACTTACATTTAAGTCTTTTATTCATTTTGAGATTTTTAGTTTCATTTTGTTTTTTTAAGGTTTGTGTGAGGTTTGGGCCTATTTTTTGTTTGTTTGTTTTTTGTTTTGTTTTTATTCTACGGGGATATATACACCCTTGAGGTGATATTTAGAGCCTGAGAGATATTATCAGTTATATGATAACTTGTTACTACTCAAGATGATATCTTAAAATAGCTTCTTCTTAAGGAGTAGTTTATCAGTAGATAATTTGAGACATATATTAATTTTTAAAAGTCCTCTCTGAAGGTAAAAGGTTATTATTTCATGAAAGATCTATTTTAGATAAATCAACTGGATTTAATTAAAAATAAGAAATAAAGCTTATTTGAATGATTATGAAACCTAATGAAAGAAATGCTCATATAAGCACAACTTCTAGAGAGAAAAAGGTCAGATATACATTCTGGAAATTCAGACAAAAACATGGTTGACAATTCTTTTATCATTCCATTTCTTTCTTTTTTTAAAAAAATATATTTTATTGATTTTCTTACAGAGAGGAAGGGAGAGGGATAGAGAGCTAGAAACATCGATGAGAGAGAAACATCGATCAGCTGCCTCTTGCACACTCCCTACTGGGGATGTGCCCGCAACCCAGGTACATGAATTGAACCTGGGATCCTTCAGTCCGCAGGCCAACGCTCTATCCACTGAGCCAAACCGGCCAGGGCTCCATTTCTTATATTGGCCAGTAAAATTTCCCTTTCCATTTATAATTTAAAAAATCATATTCTCTTAAATATAATAAAGAAGATGACTAAACAGTAAATGGAGAATTAAGAATCAGCATCTTGTGTCCTGGACAGAATTTCTTGAAGGGTCATCAAAAGTAGAATAATGAAGGCAATCACCTTCTCAGTATTCCTAAAGACATGAGAGATTGATCATTTTCAATCTGAGCAAGATAGCAAAGCAAGATTGGAAGAGTATGAATAGGGCAGTCTAATCAAAACCTTGTACACACTAGTCTCTTTATACATATTACCTCCAATACTTATAAGTCTCATGAACACTCTCAGGTAAACGTTAGTCATCTCATTCAACAGATGAGGAAGTGAGGCCCAGATAACTAACATGCCCAGTTTACATACTCAACCAGTTGTGAGAAAGATCAGCTTGTTGGACTCAAAGGATCTACTGTTTCCTTGATACCACAAGCCAAGTTTTTGTTTTTCCAGACCCACACTGAGGAAAATCCAACAAATTCTGGGCTCATTTGTGGTTGCCTTAGCAGTGTTGCATGACAGCAAAGGCAACAGGCATTGAGTCAGGTGAACTGATCTTGAATTTTCCTTCACTGAGCTGGAGGTTTCCATGAGTCATTTTGCATCGTGGAATCTAGTTTTTTATATTTATGAAATACAACGTTTAAATTAGATGTTTCTAAGACTTATCCCAGATTAGAAGTTCTATGATTCTCACACACTTTTAAAGTTAAATTTTCCTTTTAAAACAAGACTTATCTGCATTTACTGTATTTACTTTACATGTCAGATATTATAAATATTTGTAAATGTGATGAAGGTTTTACTCTGCAAGATATTGGCACTGGACTGCAATAAACCTTTTAACATCGTCTTATGCTGATACCAGGTATTTGATATCAAGCTGAGCGATGCCTGACTGAAGGTCTTTTGATGTTAGTAATTCTCATTTTATTTGGCAATTGCAAGGTCCTTTGGCTTATATATGCAGTTAAATTTCTGAAGTAGAATGGCAGTGATCCATTTTATACATTTTATAAAATTTAGTGATTTGGTCATTGTAAGAAAAAGCTGACATTTGGTTAAAATTAATAATATAACATGAAATCTTAAACTTTTTTGAAAAGGAGGATTGTGCACATGTATATACATAAATACATGTGTATACATGTATATACACAAGCACACACAGGTAGGCCATCTCACTTTTTTGGGGTCTGAAATACCATATTTCTCATAAATTTTAAAGAAGTAAAACTAATTACACAAACTGTTCTAACACTAACATTTTTATGTCATTAAAATTAATTTTTACTTTGTAACTAAAAAGTAATTTTCCAGTCCCTCTTCCTATCATTATTTATTTTAAAATTATAAATTTTTAATTTTACAAATAGAAAATATAGCTAAACAGAAAGAAAGCTGCCTTTAACCCCCTAATATAAATATAACCAATTTCGTTGTTGCTTGTTTGTTTTATTTTTAATCTTTATTGTTGAAAGTATTACAGATGTCCCCTTTTCCCCCCTCTATCCTGCACCTGTACTCCCAGGCCTTCACCACACTATTGTCTGTGTCTATGGGTTATGCATATATGCATATAAGTTATTTATAGATATAACCAAGTTTTAGTCTCTTGATTCATATGCCTGTACTTCCAAACTTTCTCTAAGCATTTTTATATATAAATGCAATTACTGTTTTTTAAACCTGATTAATTTTGTGCCTATTTCATATGAACAAATAAATACAAATTAAAATAGTCAATGTCTTTAAAGCATTTGACAATATGGCTATAAGAAAATTTATTAATTCTTTATTATTCATTTAATGATTTTTCTCATTTTTATATTATTAACAATGTACAATAAGTATGAATATATCCATCTGTGTTTGACTAATTTTTCCCTTTAAATTAATTTTAAGACATGAATTTATTAGGCAAAATGGTGAAGCAGTATTAAGAAGTATTATACTTACTGTTGAATTTCCCTACAGATTTTTTTAAAAATCACTTTACATTTTTTTCCAACACTCTTCCAAACAATGAAACCCACTTCTTTAAATACTTTGACTACCTTAACATATTTCCATAAGTTCATACAAAACATACAACTATATGAATTATACAAGTATTAAAGACAAAGCCCCTCAATGCCTCCATTGATAATTATTTTGCCCCATGAAATGAAAGCCTACTATTTATTTATTTATTTATTTATTTTTGTAAGAGGACATTTATTGGGTAAATTACAGAGGTAGAAAAGGTAATTTCTAGAAGAAATAGGCTGTAGAGGTAAAAGAAGGGCCCTTGGAGCTTGTGAGTGAGGAAACAAAGGGTAAGGTGCCTGGGGCAGGGAGGAGGAGGAGGAAGGAAAGGAAGAGGCATGGGCATGCTCCCTGAAGGGAGAGCGCACTGGGTCCCTGTCAGAGCGTTTTAAGAGTGGAGATTTTAGAGGTGGTCCCAGGAGATCTCAATAGAATATTCAGTAGTTTTCAGGTATGTCCATTCAGAGTTGTGGTCTGCACTGATTGATTGGCCAGCACCAGGGCAGGCGGGTCATTATCCAATGCAGCTGGTCGTGACAAAAGCACACTATTTTTTTTTTTAATTATCTGAAAACCACTTTACCCTCTTTTGTTTTCCTGATGGGGACTGACCCACCCCAACTTTAATTCAGGGGTCTTGGTGGGGCTGGTTCATCCCTTGTTTCAGGCTGTGTATGTGACCCAGGCCTCCGCCAATCAATGCATTTCATTTACCCTTCACTAGAGATTGGTTTAGGGATGGGCACACTCCTTGATTTAGAACACTGACCATGAGGATTGGGATTTTGTTCAAATCGATGGAAGAAGAGAAATAGTTTGAGTATACTATAACTGCCTAACACAAGGCTGAAAGTTCTGTAGCCATCTTTCAACGCATGGATATGTTTGTCTGACTAAAGCCAGTAGAGTGGCAGCCAAAATCAAAAGAATGGGAAAAGTCAGGGCTTATAACCCATGCCTGGGTTGTGTAAGATCCCTGGACTTTAATCACTAAAATAGAAATTATCATTTGAGTTGAGTTTTTGTTTGCCTACAAGTTAAGGACACTAATGCCAACTGACATATGTTCAAATAAAGTTTCAAATCTTTAAAAATATATATATACTTTTTTTATTTCAGAGAGGAAGGTAGAGGGAGAGAGAGATAGAAACATCAATGGTGAGAGAGAATCATTGATCAGCTGCTTCCTGCTCACCCCACACTGGGGACTGAGCCCACAACTTGGGCATGTGCCCAGACCAGGAATAGAACTGAGACCTCCTGGTCCATAGGTTGATGCTCAACCACTGAGCCATGCCAGTTGGACAATTTTTGAATCTTTAATAGCTCAGTTTTCACTAAACATTTTCACCAATAGGTTTATTTCTAAATCTTCCAAAACGTGGTGTTTCCTTCTTGTTTCTTTCTTTATACAATTTGCGCTTCCAACCATATTAAAGATACACGTAGTGTTACTCACTGCCCTATCTCTTCTCTAATCTCTGGATACTAAAACAGTTATATTTCACTCTTGGTAAAAACACATAAACAAACAGCAACAAAATGACAACAACAAAGCCCTCAATATTTATTGCTGAACTACATTTATAAATTCTTCTAATTATCTCAAAATGTTATAGCTCCTCCACCTGCACACAGACTATGAGCTTTTAAAGAATAGGTTGTGATCCTTATATTTCTTTCCTCAGAGTTTTGCTTTTAGCAAAATGGGAACTCAATACAAAATGTGCTGATGGATTGGAAACAAGAATTTAATGACAAAGGGAAGTAGCCAAAGAGGGTTTTTTCATAGGATAGCAGAGAGCCCTAAAAGCACACAAATCCATATTAAAGATAAGATAAATTGAACAACCAAAGTCTGTAGGCCACACTGGCTATACGGTATATCAAAGATGAGTAACATCATGTTTCTAAATAGTCACACATAATATAAATCACCTTATATAATAAAACCCTAATATGCAAATCAACTGAACTGCAGAACAACCAGTCGCTATGACATGCACTGACCACCATGGGGCAGATGCTCAATGCAGGAGCTACCCCCTGGTGGTCAGTGCGCTCCCATAGGGGGAGTGCTGCTCAGCCAGAAGCCAGGCTCATGGCTGGCGAGTGCAGTGATGGTGGCGGGAGCCCCTCCTCCCTCTGCTGCAGGTGAGTGGTAAGGAGCGAGGGGTCCTGGACTGCAAGAGTCCCAGACTGCCAGAGGGATGTTTGACTGTGGACATCCCCCGGGGAGTCCTGTACTGTGAGAGGGTACAGGCCGGGCTGAGGGACCTCCCCTCACCCCCACCCAGTGCACGAATTCCATGCACCGGGCCTCTAGTAAAAAATATAATCAGAGAATTACGCTAACCCAATTCTATTTGGGGTATGTTATTTTATTCACTTGTCTTTTAATTTCAAAGTGTATTGCTTTTTCTTATCTTTGAAAATAGAAAAAAACAAATTTTACTGGAAGTCTGCCTTGGTGTATTCTTTACATTAAAATAAGTGAGTACTTCATATAAATAAACTCAATATGTTATAAAGATATTATTTATAATCATATAAATAATTTATATAAATAATTTATATAATCATATTAGTAATTTATATAAATAATTAGTTAATATATGTTAGTCTGTGTTTAAAAAGAGTTCCATTTATCCACTCTAAACACATATTTTTGGTAAAGGAAAGATGAAGCCTTTATTACAAGCACAGTGGGGTTTTCACAATATAGCAGGCAAGCCTCAGATTATCATCTGTTTTATCAAGACTTAGCTCAAAAAAAGTAGAAAACCCAGGGGCTTATCAAGACGTACAGAAGTGCTTTATGACTGATGCTGGAGTCAAATAACTGGTATGAAAATAAACCCTGAATGACAGGAGGTTTATATGAACTAATATGAATTCCTATTATACAAAATCTTCATATAATTGTGTGTAGCTTATGTACTGAGCATCATATATTTTATTTAAAATAAAAACAGTTTTATAATTTTACAATGTATTTCAAAAAGAAATCTATGTACTGTTAAACATTTTTTAATTAAAATATTTTTAAATTAAATTTCAAAATATTCATAATGACATGTTTTAGAGATAATCTTTGCTATACTTTAATGAAAACTTTCCAAAATGTTTCCCATGCAACTATGAGCATATTTTGACAAAAATGCATCATATTGTATATAATTTTGAAAATTGCCCTTTGGCTCCCTGAATCATTATTTTTTTGTATTAATGAATATTTTTCTATTATAAGGTATTAAGGGTCACATGTATCCCAATAGTGGGAGTGCTATTATTTAATGAATCAAGCAAATATTTACCTGTAATTAGCCTGTTAACATTTATTAACTATTAGAAACAAAACTTTGATGAATAAAAGGATAAACGTTTCCATCTCTCATTAATGAGACTTGCTTTTGTTTACCTCTGTTAAGTAGTGTGGTTGGTGGCCACCATTAAGCAGAATTTATGCAACCAGTTTGTCACTTACTCTACTTTTCCTTTCCGAAATGGTAACAGTAGTTTCAGGTTACTCCACCAATTACTGAGCAGCTGGCTGATTTATTCCAGGAAGGACAGAGCCTTTTATAGGTTGATCACAGTTCTCACTAGAGGCAGATTTACCTTGATGCCAGTGAAGGTTAAGTTTTAGGGATTCTCATTTGTACCAGCTCTTTCTAAGGTCCAGGGTGGGACCTGAGAAGGTGTTCCTATGTCTTATGCTACTTAAAATTTTGAAAAAAGAAGGTTTGTAACTGCTATTTCTTTCCATACAACTCTCCCTTTGTCAGCACCCTCCTTTAGGGTGGTATTGGAGGGATGATGAGAATTTTGGAGATATGATTATGAAAAAGTTAAGTCAAAGATACACTTATTTTGGGTTCAGGGGCACATATTTCTATGATTTGTAATCACTTTTACCTATAGCAGTGATGGCGAACCTATGACACGGGTGTCAGAGGTGACACGCGAACTCATTTTTTTGGTTGATTTTTCTTTGTTAAATGGCATTTAAATATATAAAATAAATATCAAAAATATAAGTCTTTGTTTTACTATGGTTGAAAATATCAAAAAATTTCTATATGTGACACGGCACCAGAGTTAAGTTAGGGTTTTTCAAAATGCTGACACGCCGAGCTCAAAAGGTTCGCCATCACTGACCTATGGCAACTGCTCACTGTTGACATGTAGCCATGCCTCCATGACTGTTATCACCAGGGACTAGGCCGACTGACCCGGGGCTGTGGCAGCCAGGTAGAGGGCTAGACCGTCTGGAGGTAACCAGCATCCCCTCTGTGTGGATAGTGAAAGAGAAACCCAGTTTGACAACTATAGATCCAGAGATTCAGTCTGGAATATTTCTTGAATTGTTATACCTTGTTTATAAAAGAAAGTTGATAAAGTTTTATTAACCTTAATACTAATTTTAAAAGTTTTTTTTGATGTTACTGACTATGAGTTGCGGCACATTATAAAAACAAGAATTATGAATTTAAAAATTTTGATCACTCAGGCCTAGCCAGTTTGGTTTGGTGGATACAGCGTTGGTCTGCAGACTGAAGGGTCCCAGGTTTGATTCTGGTCAAGGGCATGTACCTCTGTTACAGGCTCCTCCCAGGTCCAGGCCCTGTTCAGGGTCATGCAGGAGACAACCAACACATCGGTATTTCTCTCTCGCTACCACTCTCTCTAAAACTCAATGGAAAAATATCCTCAGGTGAGGATTAAAAAATCAAAATATTTGATCACTCATGCTAGAGAAAAGATCAAATTATCTTTCTCTTGTTTCTATGGAAACTCATATTTAAAAATTGTACTTAAATAAACAAGTGATCCAAAGTATAAATTCAAAAAAAGTTACAGAATAGCAGACACATGCCAAGCTATTAATAAATTAAAATGTTTCACTTTGTGATGGTTGAAACTTTGAGATATATCTCAGCTTTTTAAGATTTAAAAATAATCTTGGTCACTGTAAAGGAACGATCACTTACCTATGTAAATTTTTTTTATAGCTTTGTATTATGTTTTGTAGAGAGGAACGGCTACGTCATACAAGATTGTAAGTCCCACAAAATCTGGATCTACTTCTAGCACTCTCCCATTAGTGCAAGCAAGAGGGAAAAAATGACTAAAAATAACAGCATATACTCTTGCCCTCCTTCATTCCTTTATTATTACATGTATGAAGGAAAAATGATTAAGTGCTACAATGCACAGCTCAAGAGTGTAGCTAAGAATTACAGTACTCTTCAGGTAAACTGGCATTGTCAGTCTCCATGGAAAGTAAAAGGCTTTCAGAAGTGTTGTTAGGGTTGGAAAGTGCAGGAACATAAGACAAAATGATAATGTCTGGACAGCTGTCAACTTCTAAAAGCAGAAAATATGTTTCAGTGTTTCTTCTAAATATAAAAGTAATATAGGCTCTCTTAAGTGGGTTTAAATACTGAATGTATACAAAAGAAAGCATATGTGTATATACTCTGTTTCCTTTTAATCTATATATGTAAAAGCCTAATATGCAAAGTGTTAGCAGTCATTACGAAGTAGTGTTGGATTATTTTTATGCTTTTACTTGTCCAGAAATTAGATTTAAATATTGACTAAACTTTTCTATTTGATGTCATTTAACAGTAAAGCTAATTAGATTGGTAATCTATATTTAACTTATTTTAATTATTCAAATGTAAATTTTTTAATTTCCAAAAATATCTAATCACTAGAAGTATGCTTTATTTGATTTGCAGAAATGTTGAGTTATACCTGCATATAAAAATTGGAAAATTTTGTATTAAATTTCAGGGGTTGAAAAATTTGGAGTCTGGCCCTGCTGGGCCCATATCTGCACAAGGCAACAGTTGACTGTAGTTGGGTAGCTGCTATACTCTTTAGATTGGGCATGCATTTTCCAATTTGCCACCTTATTGTATTCTACTAGGTCCATTTCACTTCTCTATGTGGCTTGCCTCAACACAGTAATCATTTACTGTAAATTTTCATTTTTAATAATAAATTGAAAAGATATTTATAGAGAAGATTTACCAGGATTGACCTGAGCTTTGGTTTCCTTGTGAAATTGTGTTGTCCATGGTGTCTAGAGCTAAATGGGTTCCAATATATGTTGCATTAAAGTGGACATATAGTCTTGGCAGACCATTGTTATATATGTGGAGTGTGAGAGCTGTATGCTGGTGAATTTAGTCAAGATGAAGAAGTTACTGGAATATTGGAAATGTACAAGATTACTAGTGAAAAAAATCTTAGTATTGCACAGTCTTTAAAAATAAAATAAAAGGAACTTTTTAGTATAGTATCTGATATAGTATCGCTAGAGGCCTGGTGCATGAATTCGTACATGGGTGGGGTCCGGCTGGCCCGCCCCCATGGGGGCCGATCAG
>NW_005371198.1:1028642-1041291 GCF_000412655.1 Myotis brandtii
GAGGTTGGTCGGCCAGCCCTGCTCCCAATCCGACTGGGGTTGGCAGGGGGAGGGGTCGCCCCCGCCCCCATCAGGCCAGTTGGCTGGCCACATTGCGTCTCATAGCAATAGGTCATTTCGGTTGTTGTTCTGGTCATTTTGGCGTTCCAGTCACTTGACTTTTATATATATAGATAGCATGTGATAAGGTAATATTTTGGGGATGCACGAATGAGTAAATGAATGACTGAATGTCCCATGATTAGAATTTATTACTGGTGAGAGGAAGGTTACTGAGTGTGAGAATCAATGTGAACTGCCAGAGAAAATATAAATAGAACTCAGTAAGTGAGGAGGAAAATAGTGCAAAGTGACAGAGGAGCTGGCAATGCTTATTGTGCGTTTAACTCTGCAGAGTGACTGAAGAAACAAATTGGTCAGGAAATGTTATTGATACAAATGTTATTAGGTGACATTCCAAAAAAAAGGAATATAAGATATGATGTTTAGATCCCTTATGCTGATCTAATTTTGTGAGGAAGCTCATCAATCCAAAACCAGCTCCCTGTTCACCCTAAGAGGTATAGTCATAGTACATTTGACCATTTATTTGAGAGAATCAAACTTCTTTTGACATGTCAACAATGAAGTAAAATTTAGGAAAACGATTATACTAGACAACCAACAGTCCTCTTTGTAATAATTTTAATAGAGATGTATTGTCTACAGTTTAATAAGCACAAAATGATTCATACAATCTGAAATTTTCAGAATTCAAATGAAAAGCAGGCAATACCCACTTTCACTATTTTAAGTTCCCTGATGGTTGAAGGAGTGTTGTGGACACTAAGGCCTTTGCTTCCTGTAATATGCTACCCAGGTGTTTGGCTTCCTAACATCCCTGAGCATTTCATTCAGGCCCTTCTAGGACCGTGGCACGCCCCCCTCCCCGCCCCACCCCACCCCAGCTCAATTCTTCCACTCCAGTATGTATGCTCTGAGAGCCAGTTATCCAGATATCAGCATCTATCCAGCAGACTGGCCTTAACATTATGTTGGAATACTCCTTCTCTCTCCTGGGAAGACATCAAAGTGTTCTCCCCCACTCCTCCTCTACCCCTCCTTCCTTTTCTACTTTGCCTGTTTCTAAAGAAGAGACAAAAATCAACCTAGAAATTAATGTCTGTTGTTACATCACTTTACCACAAAATTGTTTAAATGGTCTTAGAGACAGACTCACTATTCTTTGTAAAGATCTACATGAAGAAGTATAATATATCTCCCTTCTCAGCTTCAGATAATTAGGAGAGTCCTGCAGGAGACAGAAACCAGCCAGCTTTCTATAAGTTACACATGTTTGCACACCTCTGGCATTGTAGTTGGGCTAGCAAGCCACCAGAAGTTTGAACCATTGAAGAGTTATTTATATTTGTTTTAGAAGTGCTGGACAATGCACCTAGAAAAGTAAATAAAACAAAGGAAGTACAATAATTTCCAACTTCCTTTTCATCCCATGCTGTAGACCGAATGGAAGGCTTGTCCACTGTCAGAAAATTATCTTAAATTCATGGATTTGACTATTAAGGACAGAATGATCCTAGAAATTAGAAAGCAACAATACTCTAGTCATTACCCTGGGCTGTCTGACTTGATGCTTATTGCTCTCGTGGGAATGAGTCCTCAGCCAGCAGTCTCAGTGACTGCCAGGAACAGTGATTTAAGCTCTGCACTAACCACTTCCTCCACAAGACTGCCTTTTAGGCCAAAGGTGCCATCTGGGACTGGAAAAGCCGATCTGTTTTATAGCATTAAAAGGTATTTTACAGAACTAATTAGAAGCAAAGAGCTGTCCATCTCCCTTGCTGGGAATGTAAGCTATTCAGAGAATTCATAAGATTATTCTTCTGCATCTTAAAAAATTAAAATTAAAAATTAAAAAGCTGAAAGAAATATAGTAATAATAAAAATGTAAGTACAGAAGACTAAAAGGCAGATAAAACAATAAAAGATTTTGTTGTGGTTAAAAAAATAGAAAAGTTAAAGGGCCAAGCAACTCCCAATATTTAAATAAACCAGCTAAAAGTTGTGGATCAATAGTCTATACACTTGTTATCAAAACCAACTCTCTTCAAAGGGGAAGACTTTCTGGTAGTTTCAGTCATCACTCAAGATCCCCAGGCAGAGTCTTGGACAGAAATGAGTCACCAGCTTGAGTCATAGCCCAGAGTGACACATTATTTAATAGAGGAAAGGAAAATGTTAAAATAGTACAAGGGTGTTTTCAGCTGATGCTGAGTCAGATCCTAGGCAATACTGGAAACACTTCTCTTCCACTGTTATGATGTCTTCTCATGAATAGAACTACAGTATAGTTTGCATGTTAATATCACTGTTAATTGTATTTTAACAAGAGGAAAATGAAATTTTAAAACTTTTTGGCAAGAGTACCTGTCTTCCATTTGGAAGCACTTTTAATTCACTCATGTCGAGTTTGTCAGTTTAAGAGATCCTCTAAATTCATCATTTTCTTTTAAAAAAATAAATGTTGATTGATTTTATAATATGCACTTTCAAATTCATGTTAACTTTGTCATTACATTATTTTATAGTAAACATTCAGAAATGTATTCCTTATAATAAATTGGTAAATAATAATTCAGCTAAATAAAATTTTTTCCCAATTTTATCTGCTGATTGAATGAATGAAGGCTCACATTGCCATAGGTTTTTATATATAAGCTGCAACTTCCCAGTTCAAAATACCTATATTATTATATTTCAGATCACACATTGCACTACAAATCAAGTTTGCATCCCTATATATACTTTAAGAAAAAAAATATTGAAATCAAACTAGAGCCCTAGCTGATTTGGCTCAGTGGATAGAGTGTTGGCCTGCGGACTGAAGGGTCCTGGGTTTGATTCTGGTCAAGGGCACATGCCCAGGTTGTAGTCTCAGTCCCCATTAAGGGGTGTGCAGGGGGCAGCCAATTAATGATTCTCTCTCATCATTGATGATTTTATCTCTCTCTCCCTCTCCCTTCCTCTCTGAAATCAATCTATAATAATAAAAGTGTAATATGCAAATTAGGCCGGACGTCCTTCCTGATGAAGCTGCAGCGGGCAGGGCCGAGCCCCTTGCACAAATTTCATGCATCGGGCCTCTAGTAAAAATATGTTTTAAAAAAGAAATTAAACTAGAAATCTTTGAATTCTCTAAGGATGTATTGATGCAATAATGTAATTTTCCTTCATAGTCTCTTTAATATGTATTTCATAATGTTGTTTTTGAAAATGAAAGCTTATCTATGAATCAAAGTTCCCAGGGTCACCAAATAAAGCAAAGGAGGCATGCTGTTATTGTGCTGTGGAAACCTTATTTAACATCTCTTGGTTTACATGTGAACTCTGCCTTTCAGCAAGTCACTTGACTTAACTAATCTTGCTTTTCTTAGGTGAAAAATTAGGAAAGCAATAGGATTAGCTATAAAGCACTGCTGAGGGGCTAATTAGGGTAGTGTACTTTAAATTATTTTATATTGAAACTAGAGGCCTGGTGCACAAAATTCATGCACTGCGCGGGGGGGGGGGGTTGTCCCTCAGCCCAGCCTGCACCCTCTCACAATCTGGGACTGCTGGCTCCCAACCACTCGCCTGTCTACCTTCCTGATTACCCCTAACCACTCCCCTGCCAGCCTGATCGACGCCTAACTGCTCCCCTGCCAGCCCGGTTGCCCCCAACTGCCCTCCCCTGCTTGCCCAGTCATCCCAATGCCCTCCCCTGCCGGCCCAGTCACCCCCAACTGCCCTCCCCTGCTGGCCTGATCACCCACAACCGTCCTCCCCTGCCGGCCATCTTGTGGCTGTGGGCACCGCCATCTTTGAGGGCGTGGCAGTCAATTAGCATATTTCCTCCTTATTGGTTGTGGGGCCTGCCATATTTGCGATGGTGTGAGGGTCAATTAGCATATTCCTGCTTTATTAGATAGGATTATTTTAGACTTATGGAAGACACAAAAAAATAGGTACTAATGTTCCCATATACCAGAGGCCTCCAAATATTTTCTATAAAGGGTCAGATCATAAATATTTTAGGCTTTGTGGAAGAGATAGTCTCCTATTGTTTGTTTGTTTGTTTGTATTTTTGACCATTCTAATAGGTGTTTAGTGCTGTTACTTTGTGGTTTTAATTTGCATTTCCCTAATGAATCATGTTGAGCATCTTCCTAAATGCTGTTTGCTGTTTGTGTGTCTTCTTTGGTGAAGTGTCTATTCAGATTCATTGTCTATTTCATTTTTTGAATTGACTCTTAAGTTCTTTATATATTTTGAAAATAACTCCTTTATTAAATACATGGTTTCAAATATATTTTCTCAGTCTATGGTTTGTCTTTTTATTTTCTTAAGCATTGTATTTTGCAGGGAAAATTTTAGTTTTAATAAACTGAAAGAAAATGTCTTGGTTTAAATTTTTGTTTTGATTTGGTCGCTCTCAAAAGTATAAGATCAAGATACTATAATTTTCTTCAGAGTGAGGACCATGATGTTTCTTTCATCCTCTGAATTGTAATACAGGCACTATGGTTTTGCATTATTTTTTTTATGGAAAATATGAGTTTAAAACATTTAAGTAAATAGTTCATATTAACAATATGAACTAATTCAATAACAATTTAAGACAAATTACTACTATATTATGAGGCATGCATGATATTTTAGTGTAGTATTTAAAATTACTATGGAAGGAAAATTGTTCTAGGAGTATTTTATCTATGAACAGAAGTAACAGAATCAATGTCAGCATGAAACACAAAATTAAATGTTATTCTCACCTTGGTTGAAAAAAACAAACCATATTTTAAATTGCAATTGCCAAAATACTATATATTGAAATATATTCTATTTGCATTTTCAATTTTTTAAAATAAAACAATAATTATGAAAACAAATTTTTATTGACAGGTTTTCTCATTAAATTGTAGTCCATTTTGGAACCAGGAAAATCAAAGAGGATCTAATGTATTCATAATCTTTACCATTTGTTTATGGATAAATATTTTTCTCTATGTTTTACTAGCTTTGGACCAATTACTTTGCTTGATGTAGCAAACCAGAAATCTTGTATATTTTAAATAAACAAATCTCTGACTAAATTTATAGCAATGCTAGAAAAGGGGAAAGAGAGAGGGAAATGTCAGTGAAAACAATAAAAGGGGAAATAGTCCAAGATTGTCCTTTGGACAGTTGCAACATCTTCCTTTCCCCAGTTAATCACATATTTAAATAGCTGTGGCTGTGATGGACATAAAGCGAGTTTTTCTCATTTTAAGTCCAAAGACACTGAGTTCCAGGGTTCAGTCAAAAGCAACCTCCAAGTTTACAGCATCCAATCCTGACAAATCTTCACGAGTGTCTTTGTCTTTGCTGTAAAGAAAATTGTTTTTCTCTTATCCTGTCCTGTACATTCATGAGCACTTATTTCCTCTCTACACTGACAGTAATGGCTTGGCTCCTTAAATTTATTTTTCATTATTTTTCAAGCAAGCACTAGTATATAGGAAATTACTGTAATGTCTGCACTGGAATCTGAAGACTAGAGGACATGTGCTGCGTCTGCAAAAGGTCAGTAGACTGGTCACGTTAGAGTCAGGAACAGTACAAGTGTGTCCATTCGATTAGCATTTATTTGGCAGCAGTTACAAGAATGTGATGAGGAAAAGAAGTAGGTATGAAAATCTGAAAAGAGGGATAAAACTAATATTATTTTTAGATGATATAATTGTATATCTAGAAAACTCAAAATGAACTGAAAATCTAATATAAACAGTAAAGATTTTGATAAAGTGACTAGGTATAATATTGGGACACACATACACACACATCCAAATAGTCTTCATATAAATATAAAACAGTCAGTTATAAAATATAGTGGAAAAAACTGTACTTAGATGGGTACATAAAAAGATAAAATACCAAAGTAGAGACCAATAAGAGGGATATAAAGGAAAACTTGGCTATATAGATAGGAATCCGAATATTATAAACATGTTTATTACAATTTCAGCTAGACAAATTCATTCTAAAGTTTGCATGGGAAAAATAAGTATACAACAGTAGTGAGGAAATATTTTTAATACACGTAAATAAGGGCATATTATCTTAGAAGTTATTAAAAACATTTTAAAATAATAATTAAGAGTATGGCGCTGGCACATGAATGGATAACCCAATAGGTGAGTCTATAAAAGCAATCAGTAGAGCCAAATATATGTTTACTGAGTGATTTAATTGGCATGCTGTATCAGTAAAGAAGACATGCTTTTTTTAATGTAACTGGTTTTCTGGAAAACAAGTAAGATCTATACTCCCCCTTACATAAAAACACATGAAACCATAATAACCATAGAAGTACTAAGAGAAAATGTAAGAGAATATAAGTGCAGAATAGTAAGAACATAGAAAATATAAAACCTAGAAATCATAAGCAAAGATGGATAAATTTTATCATTCCAAATATAAAACGTTTAGCACAATAAAATCAAACAAAACAGCTGTAAACTAGCTGGAAAATGTTTAATATAAACATGATACCCAATGGGCTAATTTATTAAATATATACAGAATTCCTACTGATCAAGAAATACATCAGCAATCCAGTAGATAAAAGAGCAAAAGGCATGAGATGTCATGGCATAAAGGTAATATAAATAATATATAAATTATTTCTAAATATGTGAAAAGTCACTAACATCCAATCTTAATAAGAGATATTCAAAACTATGTGATGTCAGTTTTCAACTACAAGATTGACAAGCCCCAAAATTTCAAACACACTGCATTGGCTAGGATGTAGGGAGACAAGCTCCCTGATGCATTACAGATAGAAGAATGACTTCATACATCTTTATATTTAATTGAGCCACCACAATTTTAAATGTGCATACCCTCAACCAACAATGCCACTTTAAGCATTCTATTCTAGCAACTTTATTTTGCTCATGTGTGCAAAATATGTGTTCATTGAACATTGTTTGCAATAGCAAAAGATTGGAAACAACTTAAATGTCCACTAAAAAAGATTTACGTTTCACCCTTGATATAATTTCAGAAATACTTTTGTGAAAAAAACAAGATGCATAATGTTTATATAATTTAGTAATTGTTATGAACAATGTGTATGTGTATATACATACACACCTACACCATATAAATACATATGTGTATATATATATATATATATAATATGTATATATCTTTAGAAGGTTACACAGCAATAGCTGCTAACTATCAGCAGTTATTCTGGGGAGACAACCCTGTTGTAAGGAGGAAATGACACTAAGAGGTAAACTTTTATTTCTCTGTATGCTTGTGCCTTTGAACTTTCATTATATGCATGTATTAATTATTCAAAAATAGTTTAGTGACCTAAAAATTAAGTCACGGAAATGGTTGGGAAACCAGAGGGCAGGAATGAGAGGTACCAGAAATTTCTCTTACTGGGGTCAGACTCTGAAGGCAAAGGCTTATTCTTGTGTAATGACCTGCATATTTTCTGGAGACAGCATCTGTCAGAGAATCAAGCTGGGAATACTGGGAACTGGGAATTTACTATAAAATGTGTAGTCTTAACAGCTAACTTTCCTTAGTGCGCGTGGTGGGAAGACTAAAGAAATTCAAAATGTTAACACTCTGCTAAGTCTATGGCGCTCAATTATCTTCGTGGCAAGAACTATTCACAATGCAAGCAAAACAACTAGAGAGAAATAAAAAGTGTTAGTTTTAGGAAATGATGGTTCTGCTGTACTGGAATAATTTGGGGAGGTCTTATGGGGACATTCAAATACAGATATTAAAATTTGGGAGAGGTCCTTTCAGGGAGCCATAGCAGCATGAGTCAGGGGTTAGAGAAAAGAATGCATTGCTCTCCATAGCTTGGTGTTTTGGAGAGCAATGCAAAAAGTATTTTGAGTTATGCAAATATTTTGGATAATTTTAAAATGTTTTTGGAATTCTACATTCAAGCAAAGTATACTCTAAAATGATAGATCAAGAAGGTCAGAGAGAATGCAGACTACACTAAAAATGACAATTACATATACTTTCTTCAATTGAAAATATAAATACATACTAGTACAGTAAGTTAGATGACTTGTAAATATACCCTACAACATAATGGTTATGAAAATCACTCCTGGAATCAAATCAGGGCTCAGATCTTGGCTCCTGGCTCCATCCCTCAGTAATGCCTTAATCTTGGGCAAATTACTTCAAATGCCTTAATCTTGGGCAAGTTTTGAACCTTGATTTCCTCAATAGTTAAGTGGAGATAAAAATAATGGTTACCTCATAAAGCTGGTTGGAATGATTTAGTGAAGCAATATTACATGTGAAAATGCTTAGTGTTTAATATACAGTTGAGCCTCCATGATTGCTGCCAGTGGAGTGTGGTTGGCTCTGAATTCAGACTGTTTAGGTTCAATTACTGGCTCCAACACTTACTAAGTTGAGACCATGGGCACTCTACCTAACCGATCTGTGCCTTATTCCTTCCCTCTAAAAAGGGGTAATAATAGTGATCTATTGTACTATTTTTTCCTTTCTGCTTACCAGGTTATTGCAAATTTACCAGATTTAAACACCACCAATTTATTAGCTCACAGTTACATATGTCAGAAGTCCAGGTCAGGACTTGACTGGATTTTCTTCTTTGGGTCACACAAGGCTGAAATCCAAAGTTTAATCCAAGGACATTTTGGATATTAAAGAAAATAAAGTTTTTGAAATGCAAAACAAAGTTTTTAAATGCAAAAATGATAAAAAAAAATCATAGTACCAAGTACCATTTGATAAAATAATCTAAGACTCTTCATGTACTTAGTTTATTTATTAATATTATTCAATAATTACAGAAATAATGAGAAATAATACATTTAGTGTTATTTACTGTTTGACAAATTAAAAGTTGAGTTTAAAATTTTTCGATAATTTAATGGAGGTGGTAGATGGGGAATGAAGGTAATTAGTTATTGAGATAATTTTTTTTAATTCCATAAGTGATTATTGTCTTACTCATTTTTCCTCCTCCTTCTCCTCCCCCTCCTTCTTCATCATCATCTCCATCATCACCATCATCACTATTGTTATCATCATCATCATAATCATCACTGTGAAGCCACTAATGGGCTAGGCCAGTGGTTCTCAACCTTCCTACTGCCGAGACCCTTTAATACAGTTCCTCATGTTGTGGTGACCCCCAATTTCATTGTTACAAATTGAACATAATTAAAGCATGGTGATTAATCGCAAAAACAATATGTAATTATATATGTGTTTTCCGATGGTCTTAGGTGACCCCTGTGAAAGGGTCGTTTGACCCCCGAAGGGGCCACAACCCACAGGTTGAGAACCGCTGGGCTAGGCCCTTTTGGGACAATAACCTATCACTACTAGTATGTGTTTAGTACTTTTATTAACTCCATTTTACAGATTAGAATAGTAAGGCTTGGCAATTACTGGACTTGCCTACGTTAAAAGTTATAGTGGTAGAGACAGTATTTCAATTCATATATGTTCTGCTCCAGAATCCAAACTATAAGCAAATAAGAACAATTCTTGAAAATCAGTAAACTTTACACACTTCCATTTTTGTTAGTTTTGCTGATACTCTACTAGTATTCTGCTTTATTTTCTGGCAATGTTTTCCAAGTTCTTTTCCTTGTAGCACTAAGTGTACAATATGTTAACAGGTGTTCTGAGAAAAAAACTTGTCCTAGTGAAAAAAGAAGTTTACAAAATTCTGAATTACACATGTCTGGAAAAGTTTCATAACCACAGGACCTTTCAGAGTTTCATATGCTAGTGTTCACCATGAATCCTCAAGATGCTGCTTTGATATGCAATGTTACCCAAATTATTGGACCATGGCAAAATTTGTTTTTTTCCTCAGAAACCTATTAATATCTTGGGGGAAGTAAACTTGCAGAAAATATTTTGGAAGTGCTGTTTTCAAATGATGTATAGATTCATTTTTGGTATTTTAGGCACATATTTGCAGAAGCTATAAAATGTAGCCTGGATCATATATGCTTAGTAAAGGATCCTTAGCATTTTATGTGAGCTAAAAGATTCATAACAGATTTTTATCCTTTTATTTTTTCTTCTTTTTACAATCTATATCTTTTGGTCTTCTAACATTTCTTCTATTCCACTTCTGAAGAGGCTAGATATGAATTTAGTAAGAGTGAAATGAGTGCTATCAATGTAAATTAGGTAAAGTGCCTGGAACCTTCAAAATGAAAAGCTGATTGGTACATGATCATTATCAATAAGTGAGAAAAAGGGGGTAACTAAGCACAGGAAGCTATGGATCTAAGGCTATGTATCAATGAGATTGGAAATGGGACTTGTGGAAGTAGAGGTATTAAACTGGCAACATATATTACAAGTTGTCTACCAGGTTAAACAGAATGGCATTTATAGTCACAATTCCAGGTATTTGGTCACAGAATATGCATTTAATGTAGTTTTATGCTCTCTTGGGTTTTTTTTTTAAGAATTTAAATTAGAATGAGAAAACTTGCCCAGCTGGTGTGGTTCAGTGGTTGAGTGTAGACCTGTGAACCAGGAGGTCACAGTTTGATTTTGGTCAGGGCTCATGCTCAGGTTGTACACTCGATCACCAGTAGGAGGCATGGAAGAGGTAGCTGAGCAATGATTCTCTCCCATCGTTGATGTTTCTAACTCTCCCTCTCCCTTCCTCTCTGAAATCAATAAAAAATATATTTAAAACATAAAACAAGAAAAACTTTTAGTAACATACACTGTAGCAAAAAAAAAATTAACTTTCTAACATGCTTATTAAGGTCAAATATTATAAAAAAAGTTGAAATAAATGGGAATTAAATAGGAAAATAATACCTCATCACAGAGACACTGTTTTTCATTTTATACTTTTGAGATTTAGTACTAACCTTTGAAATAATACCTTCACACTAATACTAAACATCTCATTTCAAAAAAAATAAAAAGGTCCCTTATGGTAGACATGCCATAGCATGACTGAAAGCCTACTTTCAAAATTCAGTAATAATGATGTGCTAGAAGGTTGGAATATCACTGTTTAAAACTTCTTTGCTGCAACTCTGGACAATGATGTCTTATTCTAATATCAGTGGCTTTAAGCATGAAAATAGTGAATAAATGATTCTCCCTCTTTCCCTTAGCAAAGTCATTTTAAAAAACGATTCCTTTCACCAACTGAGTGAAAAAGGAGCAGGCATTGAGATGCACAGATTGGTAATTACAAAATAGTCATAGGGATGTAAAGTACAGCATATGAAATATAGTCAATAATACTGTAATTATGTATGGTTCCAGTTGAGTATTGGAAATATCAGAGAGAACACTTTGTAAAGTATTTATGATTGTCTAATCAATATGCTGCACACCTGAAATTAATACAGAATAATATTGAATATAAACTGTAAACCCTATTCTTTTACCCTCCCACCAAGCATATGATCTGAACAAACCTTGTTTTGAAATAATTTTGAAATGCCATTGTGTTTTATTTGCCAGCGGTACAATACCTTAACTCCTCCATAGCAATATATAATAATACTTTTCCACCAGTCTTTTATCCTTGATCTCACTTCAAATTCCAAAAAAGAAGGTAGAAATTAAAGTTTAAAGAACCCAAGCAGGCAAAAGGAGATGGAGTCTGCATGGCCAAATACCCTGTTATCCTTTTCTTAGTACATACAGTCTCCTTTCACATCCTTGCCTTCAAGAATGTTCCCTTCAATTTTTCTGTGCCTGTGTTTCTATCTCTCTTCCTACCACCCTCTCTGGAAGGAAAGAAGAAAACAAAACAAGTGTTTCATTTTGGTGCCTGCAACTGCCGAAACGGAATCCATGTACACTAAGCAGTCATTCTAATCAGAAAAAGAGGAGAACACTATTGTAAGTCAAGAGCTATATTTTGGTTCAGCTGTTTCCACTGCCCAAACCAGTCCATTTATACTGTTTTGGTGGGTAATAGGGTGATTTGATCCACTTTAGTGAAGCTTCAAGAATCTGTCATTGCCCGGCCCCCCATTCACCCCAATGTTTCTCATCTGAAACAGATGCAGGTCTCCCATTCCCTAGCCCCAAGCCTTCACCTTTCGGTCCCCTTGAAGAGATGAGCCCTCCACCCTCTGCCCCAGCCCCAGAGCTAACGGAAGTGCAGACAGACAGTGAAGCAGCCCCATCTTAGCTGGATGGAGTCTCGCTGCTCAATCGGTCGCATTTCCTGAGAATCCAGGACAAGTGACTTTGCAGGGTTCTGTCTCTCCAGCAGCTTTGTGCCCCAAGAGCTACTTTTCAGAACCTCTTAACTTCTTCTCCTGGCTGTACTGAGAAAAGGGCTCCGGGGGAATCCTTAACGTGGTTAATGATAAAGTCGGTGCTGGAAACCAGGAGGCTCTCAGACACCAAAGGTGCCTCCCTTAACCCCGCGCCTCTGGGGCGCGTGGACACGGTACCAGCCGCCCAGGAAGGTGGGAACTTCAGAGGCGGCGGCAGGTGCCAGGGTGTGGCTGCGGTTGTCTCCCTTTTCCAGCAGAAGGAGCCACCTCCGAGTGAGAGAGACAGACCCACAGAGTCAGAGAGGGAGGGGGACTGGGTGGGG
>NW_005371198.1:1041682-1041991 GCF_000412655.1 Myotis brandtii
GCTGCCAGAGCTCGCCCACCTCTGCGCCAGAGCGCAGGCGAGAGCAGGAGAGACAGCCCTCCCTTCGGGCACCCACTCTTCCTCGCCCTCTCCAAGAATTTGTTTGAGGAAGCGCTGCAGGAAGAAGACATCTTCCTGAATTCACGGTCAGGGGCGGGGTTGCTGCTGCCCTGCGGTGCTACCTCGGGCACGTGCCCGCCCTGCTCCATCGCCTGCCCAGCCGGGGTCAAGTCCCGAAGAAGGATCATGAAGCACTCCGTGGCCGCTTGGCTCTTGGTCGGGCTCAGCTTCTGTGTCCCCCAGTTCTGC
>NW_005371198.1:1042025-1044122 GCF_000412655.1 Myotis brandtii
CACCCCACCCGCGCCGCCACCACTGGGTGCAGGACACAGGGGAATGCCGTGCCTGGCGCTGGAGGTGCTCCCCTGGACTTGCCAGGGGTGGCGGGCTGCGCGGAGGAGGCAGCACGCCCTGGGTTCTCCCGAAAAGTGCCCTTAAAGTCAGAGCAAGTGCGTGGGGTTGAGCAGGAAAGAGGGTGCGGTACGGAGGTGAGATTGAGGGAAGAAGGGAGGCAGGAGGGAACGAACGGCGCTCTTGGGCACCACAGATTCTCACTCGGCCCGCGTGAGCCCTCCTGGAGCAGTGCCGGCCAAGGACAGTGCTGTCCGGAGCCCGCTAGGCACCCCGGGTGGGCATCCCTGGGCTGGGTCTGGGCTCATCTAGGTGAAAAGGGAAGTGGCTGGAGAGGCGCGGGACTGTCTGCCCCGGGGGGGCAGAGCTTTGGCACGAGGCTGGGCTGAGCCTTTTGCAACCCAAACCTCACACCGGGAGTTGGGGCTGAGAGTGAGATGGAGAACTGTCGGACAAGTCAGTTCTGCTTTCTTCCTCCCCTCCATCCTCGGAGGCAGCCTGGGCTTCAGAAAACCCCGGGGAAGCCACCTCTCCTCTAATCCTAGGGGCCTCAGGCTTTGCCCAGCCCTCCCTTCTGTGCAAGCTTCACTCTTGGAAATGGAAAATCATGCGGTGCGAGATGACCCTCCTGTTCCGCCCAAGAGCGGAAAAGTTGTAAGAGCTGGCCTGCCTGTGCTTTCCATGATTTGTGTGAAATGAACCAGCCTGTTGGGGAGAAAAAAAAAAAGAGGACCAGGACGAGTCTCCTGCTGAGTTGTGACTTCCAGGTCCCTTGCGAGGGGTCGCTTATCAACACAAGCCCTGGGCGGGCCCCCTATCTCTGCAGCGGTGGGGGCTGAAGGGGGCGTGGGAAAGGGGCAGAGGGCGCAGTGGGGCTCTGGGGAGGCCGGGGCAGGGGTTGCCCCCTCTGCACTCCGGCAGCCCCTTCTGAAGAGTCCGCAGGCTGCTTCGCGAAGAGCTGAGTGCACTGCCTGGTTTAAAATACTCTGCCTCTAAGAATGGAGAGTTGGATGGAAAATGTGTTGACTAGAATTCATGTGAGGTTGTATACTGAATGAATATTCTGCACCATCCGTGCATGCACCCGTCCTTCCATTTGTTTCGCAGGACAATTGTGTGCTCTCGGGCTACTGTTCGCCCGCGTTCCTGGCCACATGCCCTCCCCGCCCGCCAGTAGCGATCTGCTGCCTCTCCTTCCTCGGCCTCCTCCCTCCCTCTCCCGGAATGAGGCTCTTTCCCCCGCGGGTAGGCGTATGTGTAGGTATGAACCTCGCCTGCATTTACCCAGTGCCCTTCCAGGGATCAGGCAGAGGCAGCCACTCCGCTGAAGGTTGCGGAATGGTAATGGCTCCATAGTTGCTCGGTGGAGTCCCCAGCGATACGAAAAGATTGTGTTCCCACCACCAATATTTCCCCTTTCTCTTATTTCCCGTCTGAATTGCTTTTGTACTTTGATCCTTTAGCTGGAGGGAGAAAGGGGGAGCTGCAGGCACTTGGTCTTTCCTCCTCCCTTCCCCACTTCCGTTCCTGCTCCAAACACGAAAACACACACATTCACCCACTCACACGCACCTACAAGGTGCCACCATCTGTCCCAGCTCCGAGGTGGAGGCGACGGTGCCTTTAGCATGTGTGGCCACTGGGCCCTTGTCGCCTTGTTTGGTCGGGGTGAGGAGCCCTTGGCAGGATGAGTCCCAGCTCGCTGCAGCCCAGAGCGCTGCCTCCTAGGTACCAGGGTTAGGGCACAGTTTAACCCGCCAGACAACACACCTTGGTGAGGTTGCCTGGTCTCCCCATTCAGGCTCCTAGACAATGCCCGCAGCTGTGCACTCCAGAATCTTCAGTTGGGTTCTCTTGTCAGCCAGCCTGTAGGGAGAGGAATTTAGGAAAAAACACCATTTTCCATGAGCAATTTATGTTAAACTTGCACATTTCCACTTTATTCTCCTTAAGCCCTGCAGAAGGCAGAGTGCAGCTTGCATGACAGCTCCAAACGATTAAACTTTGAGCAAAGTTATTAAAGCTGGTGCTAACACTAA
>NW_005371198.1:1044154-1083435 GCF_000412655.1 Myotis brandtii
ATATATATCATTTATCCAATGTATGCCTTTTAGAAATTGGAGTTTCCCTGTGTGGGTTGCAATTTCCGTGCATTAATGCCTGGGATTTGATAAGGACGTGTAATTCCTTTTATTAGTTATTTTTATTTTAAAATTAAACCAATGGATCAGTCAGATTGAATATTTTATTAACTCTTAAATTATTCATCGTTATGGGTTGCTCTAAAAAATCCAATAACATGCATACAGTTGCAGCAAGCACGTGACATCTTATGCAATCTGTCCCTTTGCCTGCAGTTTGTGCTTGAAGTCTTTAGCAAATGGCACTGTCTAAAGATGTCTAGACACTTCCTAAATACTCTGAATCATTGGTATTTACATTTCCTTTTTAAGTAAATGGTGATTTTTAGTTAATTCTATGTGAAAATAAATTAGCTGAGCAATCTTACTGGAGATAACAACACTATGCTTAGTAGCTGAGCAATCTCACTGGATAACAACACTATGCTTCTATGATTATACTAGTATAGTAATATTTATGCTGAAATAACAGTTTTTTATGTGTTTAAAATTATTACATATTAGTGTCTTCATTACCTAATTTACATGACCATTCATTTTATACTTTAAAGATACATGCTAACTTTAGATTCCTGTTGAAACCTTTAAAAATAATTTTGAGATGTTGAAGTAATAATTAAGGGAATATTAAGTATCCTGCTGTGACTATTTCACACTAATGCAAAATCTTGGCCATGTCATCCACTGTCATGGTGCAACGTACATTTTCCCCCCCTTCTGCGCATGAACATTTTTTTCCTGAACATTATTGTTGAAATATTTCCTTAGAATTGAAATGCATTTTGTTTTAAATTTATATGATTTTGGGAAAACATTTATAATAATACAAACTAATGGTTAAAAAATTGAAATAGCCTATTCTTCTCTCTAGGGTCTTGAAGTAACAAAGATCTTCAAAACCAGGCAAATGTATAGCACTTCTCTAAATTAAAACTCTGTTGTATTTTTCTCAAATATCTTAAGATCATTATTGATATAAAACATGTATTCAGGATTTAGGATATTTTTAATGTTACTAATAACATTTGCTTTCATTGCTGGATACATATGATTTCTCCTCACAAAATTATAGCAGCATAAAGGGATAAAGTATACATGACTAAAATAGCTTGGTTACTCACAACCATTACAAAATATAAGTTAATAGTTTTGACAGCCTACATTTGTAGCCCATACTCCTAATTTCACTGATATTAAGATAAAAACGTTAATTAGGTAATTTATTTTTAAACTTTTTATCTTTTGCAGGGTTTTGAATGGGATGGACTGTATATGTTATCATTTGTGTACTGTTTTAAAAACTTGCTAAATTCAAGTTTCTAAAGCCCAAGAAACTAATTCTGATATTTGGTCTTCACTGAACACACTTGCAGGTGCAATAGCATTGAGTATGATTTATGATGTAGTAGGTTCATTATACTGTATCCTGGCCAAAACAAAACAAACAAACAACAAAAATGCAGGATTCAGAGCACAGTTCAAACCAGAGTAAATCAAAATGAATAGGTAGTGAGTAACAAATAAATTTTGCAAATATGTAATCAATGGTATGGCTTCCATCACAGCTAATAAATTTACTCTTTATATAGTTGAGTTTATTTCCTAAGTAGTTTGCAAACTGGCATTGTATGTTTGTGGCAGGGGAAACAGTAGAAAATCAAAGCCAAGCCATTCCTATTATTCAGTTCTCATCTGCATTTTTAATGAAGATGCCTAGTATGTTTTCCTTTTGTAAATCATTGCCCATGTAATGACTTTAATATCTGTTGGTTAATCAAAGCAAACAAGTATTTATCTACAAAAAATCAAATGG
The DNA here is from genome assembly GCF_000412655.1 of Myotis brandtii. Taxonomy (NCBI): domain Eukaryota; kingdom Metazoa; phylum Chordata; class Mammalia; order Chiroptera; family Vespertilionidae; genus Myotis; species Myotis brandtii. The sequence goes on from NW_005371198.1 coordinate 1,046,028, forward strand.
TTACCCATGTTGAGTATTTTCTCATAGTTATGCGATAATGCTAGAAATTAAGTAAATACTTAAACTGAATGAATCACCACTTAATTGTCAATTAAAATACCTCCAAGAAGTCTGATTTGAGAGAGTTGTCAAAGGAAAAGTAGATTGGGATAAAGTCTGCCCTTGCCAGCAGGTGTCAGAATAATCAGCGAAGATCTTTTAAAGGAAAGCCGGATAAAATAAAAGAAGTAAACTAGTAAATGCTAATCTGCAAATCCACATAAAGATAAAATGTCCCACACTCATTTTGTTATATAAAGGGCATATGAAGTAATAGGTCAAACTTAATTGTATGAAACTTATGTTATTAGTGCTCCCCTGAAAAAGAGGACCCACTGCTTGTACCACGGGACTTCAACTTGGAAACAGGGTTGCTGTTAGTGCCACAAACAAGCCCATGTCTAGGTTAAACTGCTATATCTCAGGGGTCTCCTGAGTACATTCAGAGGAAATGCTCATAGATTTTATGAGGTGCTTACAGCAAAACAATTATTATTGAAATATTTGGCATGCTTTTAAGCTTGTTCTCCATACCAACTGAATGTATTATAAATAAAAATTCTGCTATAATGACTTCTAGCTATATATTATACATATCTATAGTCCTGGCAAGAGGTACCTGCATATCCTTTTCTATCACAATGATGAAGTGTATGTTTTCTTAGAGTTTGCAAGTTTCTAAATAACGTAAGTCATGTGCCCAAAGGAGACTAAATGACATGAAAAAGTTTTATTACCCATTTCGGCCTGTATGAAACCTTACAGTTGTGCCTATTGTGTATCAAGGTGTCAGTCAGTTGACATCATTTATTTGTTTTTAATGGATCCTTGCCTGATAACCTTTTATTCTGGCATCTGCTGATACAGCCCTTAAAACCAGGTTACAGATTCACCAGAACACCATTTCTACAAGTTCTCTCAGTTTCTTATACGGTCGCTGACACCATGCAAACAGCCTGTCTCCAGTGGCATCTTTTCTGTCAGAGTCCTCCTAAAATAAAAATTCTTTCTCTCCCTCTCCATCTTTTCCCCTCCTCCCCCGTCACACCCCCAATATTTCCTTGCTCGATAGCATCTCTAGGGCATAGTATTCACTATAAAATTCTGTCATCATTCTTAAAAGGTCGCAAATATCCCAGACTAGAATTTGCAATTTATTCTCTTGTGAGGGGAAGAAAAAAGATGACAAGATGAAGCCTCTACTACTAAATCCTGAGGTTTGAAACATAAATGGAAATAAATTAGGATCTGAATTACGGAGCAACTTAGGATTTCACACCTTGATTTTGAAATGGAATTTTTGGACTGGAACATGCGGTGTTCCCCTGGGCAGACTGGTTCCTGGGTTCTTTGTCCATGGGAATCGAAGAATGAATCCACGGACAGAAGGTGGTATAGCAAAGGTGGATATTTATTAAAGAACAAGTACAGATTCCCACATGGGGAGGGGGAAGAGTCCCACTGAGTTCCTGTTTCTATGGTTTATAAAGGCTGTAGATCTTGGTGCCTTGATATTCCCTCTGATTGGTCACTATTTCCTTGGACTGGTTACTATAGTACAACGGTTCTCAACCTGTGGGTCTCAACCCTTTGGGGGTCGAACGACCCTTTTCACAGGGGTCACCTAAGACCATCGGAAAACACATATATAATGACATATTGTTTTTGTGATTAATCACTATGCTTTAATTATGTTCAATTTGTAACAATGAAATTGGGGGTCACCACAACATGAGGAACTGTATTAAAGGGTCGCGGCACTAGGAAGGTTGAGAACCACTGCTATAGTAACTTCTGAGCTCAAAGGTTAAATCTCACATGGGACATGTGAGGTTCCCCCCCTCTTTCCTTATTGTTTTCCTATTCCCTTTGGGGTTTCTTCTTCTCCTTTTGGATGAAGGGCTTCCTTCCCTTTATTTTGTAAATATAGACCTTTTGCTGTTTCCAGCTCCCTCATTCTATGGAAATGTACCTGTTGAGGCTTTTGGCTTTTCAGCTTCCCTATTCCAGCTGATCTCGGGGCCACCAGTGGTCCCTGGACCACAGGTTGGCAACCGCTGCCCTATTCTATGGAAATATACCTTCTGCTGCTCTGCAGCCCTGTGCTTCTTCCATTGGTCCTCTTAATTTCTAAAATTTCTAAATCTGTCCTTTTCATCCCTAAAAATTCCTGTTTCAATTTGATCACAGTGACCTGCCTACATTTATCAGCTGGGCAAATATTTATATTCACTGTACTTGTAGTGAAGTTTTCTTGTTTTGCCTGTAGCTTTGATGCTTAGCACATAGCTAAGAACCTAGAAGAAAATAAAAAAAATTCTGATCACCTCAAATAGTTACAATATTTAGGCCTTAGATCATATAGAAAAGACTATTGCTCTTGGTTTTTAAGTTCCTGGGCTCTCTTTCAACCAGATCCAGAGAATGAAGGGCATATGAAGTAACAGGTCAGACTTAATCAGAGCAATAAAAGGTGGCAGCTGATACAGGAGACTGAAAAAGTATATGCAAAAGCAGTGATAGCTTGCAGGGTAAAAAACTGGGGACATTTGTTGGGGAGTGGGTTTGGCTAAATTTAAAGGCCGAAAGGCATCACTGTGTAAGAATTTCATAGCATTTGGGGCCGGTATTGGTCTTGCATTCTAGACACAGACTCACTGCAATGTGTTTAATATTTTGCAGTACAAAGGCAGTAAAATGTATGCATCATTGAAGAGATTTTGTAAAAAGTATTTAAGCTTGAAAACCTGCCTAATGGTGAAAGAGACAGAACTCTGAAGAATTTGGATGTTTGAAAACTTTGTTTTACCATCATGCCAGAGAAAATGTTATTATATATTTTGTATTGATTAGCCCCCTACAGTAATGAATGAAGGTATCACAAAGCATATTACTCAATTTTGTAGAGAAGAAGTGGACCTCAGAATGCAGATAAAATGTCCCACACTTATTTTGTGATATTTTAGAAGTAAATGTACTGTTACTTTGTTGTGAAATATGCATTATTATATTGATAGTAACTGCATAGGATTTGTTCAATGGAAGATTTAACAGTGCATGAAGTGGAATGGGAGATTTTGTGTACAAGAATTTAAGTAAGGGTTTTTTAAAGTACTAAAGCACTTTTGAATGTGATTATTAATATGGAGAAAGATTGACTCTATATCTTAGCTTTACTTTTTCAATTTTTTTAAAACAAGCTTGTATCAAACTGATTGATTTCTTTAAAAATAATTTAATATAGTATAACAGTGAATAGATTGGAAGGCCAAGGTTTTAATCTCTTGTTAGATGATATTGTGTTTGATTTGAAGGTAATCTCTTTAAGGTTTATGCTTGGTATTTGATAAAGTCATTTATTTGGGAATGCAAAATAATCCTCTTAAATCTCTTCTTGTACTGAGGTCAGGATGAACATTTACATTCTACTGATACTGGAGATTATATGAAGACAACCAGGGTAAAATGGGCTCATGACTCTTGAGCAGAGAAGACTAGAATAGTCAAATGAACCTTAGAGGATGTTTGTATTTGAAACAAGTTGACAAATCTCTCTTGGTAATGGCAAGCAGTCTCCCACCTATGTGTCTTCTATCTGTGCTCTCACACCTTTGATGCCGTTCTGTCCTCACATTTTTCTATCCAAATGTGCATTGAACTCATATTTTATCCACACTACTTTTCTTGTTTGTTTATCCACCTTTTTCCTTTCCATAGTTTAACTTTTGTATTGTAGACACAAGCTTTTTTGAAATGTTGTCTACAGACAAACAAAAAGCAAATTACCACTCAAAAATGCTTTAATATTTATATGCCAAGTTCTTATTTTATATTTTGTGCTTCCTACAGAGCCAGGGCTTAGAACAGTATCAGGCAAAACAAACAACACAACTAAACAGTGACAACAAAACCCAAAAGATACATTCTATATATTGAAATGAATGGAGCTACCCTCTCTCCCCCAAATCAGTGTTCCGTAAATATACATACATTTTAAACAGAAGTATATTTTTTATATTAAAAGCCAAAAGTAGTTTCAAGAACTTTGTTTTTCAGTTTTTACAACCTGTGTTGTAGATGAACCTACTTTGAAAATGCTGCTCAGAGCTCCTGCGAGAGCTTGTTTAAGATAGTGTTAACATACAGGCATGATATGGAGTGCTTTTTATGTTCATGATGCATCATCAATTAAAGAAAAGCTACCGCTAAGTGATAGATTACTTTGTTAGATACAAAGTTCTGACATTTCAGCTAACTTTAATTTTGAATTAGAAATTTTTCAGGTATCAGTTTCCCTTTTCCTTTCTTCTCTTTACCTGGGGACTCCCCTATATCAGGTTAAATATCTTGCTAGACAAGTTAACAAGGGGCATTCATTCTGATATATTTATAAGTACAGTGAATAAGTATAGTATTTATTGAGTGCATGTTATGTGTTTCATCTTAGATTCTCACAATAATTCTGAGGCAGGTATTATTATTATTTACATATGAATGGTATAAGGAAGGGACAGAGAGGTTAAATAATTTCCTAAGAGAACATAACTACTAAGTATCCTGTTAGAATTAGAATCCAGTTTAAATCTAAGCTTATTCTCTTAACTACCAAACCACTCTGAGTGACACAACCTGTGTGTCATGGGTATATTTTGTTAAATAATATTATGACTTATAAAGCACACATTATGTCTAATAACTATGGTAGGTTATTTTGGGAGGGGTAAATTATACTTATTCTCTTGGGACAATGTTTCATAATTTTTCAAATTTAAGTTGGTAAAATGTCATACTTTTCACATTCAGAAATAAGGGTTGGAGTATACTCTGATCAGAAAGAGGTAATGTGTCTTTCACAATAATGTAACACTAGTAAGAATATGAAGATGGGAGAGATAAGAGCGCTTCGGAAGTGATTCAAAGCACATTGTCTTCAAAATCTTGCTACTCAGTTTTATTTCAACATGGTCTTTATGATTTGTTTTGGTTTTCTGGGCGGCCAGTGCTCCTCGGCATTGTGCCGTTGTTATTCAATAAGATGTGTAGAGCTTGCTTTCTCTGTTTTCAGATACATAATGTAGGCCAAAGTGATCTTAAAGGTTAACAGGGTTTTTATTTCTGCTGATTTAATGAAGGCTTTTAATTTGCCTCACATCCCGTCCTCATTTAATTTGATTTCTATGTAATTTATTAAGAAGTTTTAGCCAAACAAAAGCACCAAAGAGTCTCAAACCACATCAGCTAGAAAATTACATTTTCTAGTTTATTTTCATAATTACTTAACCAAAATATGGTTTATTTTTTAAAAACTAGAATTGGATTAACTTGAAACATTTTATAAAATAATGAAAATTGTATCATCTAATAATAGATCACCTTATTAATATCTTTTGTATAGTTGATACAATATTTAATAGTTGAAATGGACTTCCAATGTTTTGTTATATTTATTTCCCAATAGTAGTAGTAATAATAATAATAATACAATAGTTAACATTTCTTAAGCATTTCATATTGTTATTCTAGGGAACATAAATAGAGAAGGCATTCTTTGTCTTTTTTCTTTTTTAAATCCTCACCTGAAGATATGTTCATTGATTTTTAGAGAAAGAGGAAGAGAGAGATAAAAACATCGTTGTGTTGCCTCCTGTACATGCCCCCTGCCTGCCTCTACCAGGGATTAAACCTACAAACTAGGTGTATGCCCTGAGTGGGAATTAAACCCGTGACCTTTTGGTGCACAGGAGGTCACTCCAACCAACTGAGCCTCACTGGCCAGGTCCAGAGAAGGCATTCTTTTTTTTTTTTTTAAATATATTTTATTGATTTTTTACAGAGAGATAGAGAGTTAGAAACATCGATGAGAGAGAAACATCAATCAGCTGCCGCCTGCGCATCTCCTAATGGGGATGTGCCCGCAACCCAGGTACATGCCCTTGACCGGAATCGAACCTGGGACCTTTCAGTCCGCAGGCCGACGCTCTAACCTCTGAGCCAAACCGGTTTCGGCCAGAGAAGGCCTTCTTAATCTCATTTAACAAACAAGGAACCTGACCTTCAAAAAGTCACATGACCTATAATTCAGCATGACCTGTAATTCAAGCAACCAATGACAATTTGAACTTGACTCTACATGTTCCGATTCCAATTTATTTTTGACTCTTTTCTGTTATACCACTTTGCTTGTGTGAATTATAGTTGTGTTTTTTTCTCAGTTCTTGGACTCACAAAACGAGAAGGAGGAGTTGGTGTACTGCTATTTGCCTTTTAGAAAAATATTTCAAACTGCTCCTCAGCCCAACATTAGCACTTTTTTTGCCATCAGCTTATACCACTTCCTTTCCTCTTGGGAGCCCAAGTAACCATCATGATATCTTGAACTTCCTCAGTGACTTCAAAACCTTGTTTCTTCTCTAATATTTGTTCCCTTAAAATTTTTAACACATAAACTTGTGACCCTTATAACATCCTGGTGTTAAACTTCATGGAAGTTCCCAACACTAATGATCCCCATCTTCATTTTTAGGTACTTACTGGCAATGCTATTTCTTAGATTTTCTTATCATGGGAGTTGCTCAGGTACCAGTACTTTAAATTCCTCAGATTTTCCGTCTCTTAACAGAATCTTCTTTCTACCTCTTCTTACCTTCATTTCTATTGAACCCATCTTGTCACTGCTCTAATTTTCAGTCCTCCTTATCCCTCTTCTTTTCCAACCTAGTCTCTGTGGCAATCCATTTCAAGAGATATTCAACTATTTATGAATTTCTCAGCTGTGATGCTTTTACCATTTCTGCTTCATTAAGTTCCAAACTAAGGTAGTTTCCAAAGAACCTTTCCCATTTCTGGCACCAGAAAAGTGGAGTGCTGTCAAAAGGTAGTAGGATCCATTGGAAACCCTGGTGGAACTGAAAGGTTAAGTTGGGCTCATAAAGGAAATGAGCAGTAAAGATAGAAAGTAATGGTATGAGGAGTAAGATTATGGGGGATTGAAGTAATTACACTGTAGTTACAATTATTAATAACTGTATATTTTGGAGTATGATCATAGGAGTTATGATTGAGGGAGGGTAGAAGATCTTTGGAAGAAAAGAGTCAAGACACAAATGGCCAGGTTTTGGAAAAAATTATCTATGTGGGTATTGAAATTATGCCAGGAGAAATGTTGGAGAGAATGACAGTGAATTGGGAACAGAAATCTTCAGGGAATGAGGGCATATGGTACAGAAATCAGGAGATAACTATAATACGGTGGTAGGTTTGGAGAATAGAGGTATATGATGTGAGATTAAAACTGTGTGAGAGAACCTTCAGGAAGTCTCATTGAGGAGCAAGAGGGACCTATGCCACATCTCAGGTCTAAAAGCTATGGGAGAGAAACTGGTATTTAGTTAAGAGGGCTACAGGGTAAGCAGTGACCCAGGGGAGAGCTGAATTCCTCTAGAGCAGGAACACATATAATAGCCCAGTCCCAGGCATCAGGCTCTTTGAAGGTCCTCATTCTACAGCGTTTAACACATTGAGCTCATTATAATAACTGATATGTCTCACTAAGAGTAACACATTTCAGCACATAAAATATGTTTTCGTATACAACAGCTCTTTTAAACCTCATAACTACCTCAGGGGTCATTATTTTCCCCCTACTTTACAGATAAGGAAAAAGACAGAGAATAGAATAAGTGATCTGCACTAAAACACACACACACACACACACACACACACACACAAAACAAACAAACAAACAAAAAACAAACAAAACGAGGTGTATGTCTTACAGACCGAAGTCCAAGACTCTTTACTATAACACAGCTATGGGAGGATCCCTTCTAAAGCTCAGCTGGGCTAGGAAGATTCCTGCAGTTGTGTCCTGACCTACTTTGTCCTGTTCAGACAGGCCTCTAGGTATTTTGAGGTCTGCATAGTTTAGGTTACTGGGAATGTCAATGTCTGCTTGGTGGCCTTCATCCTTGCCCATGTTTGAATTGCTTGTGGTCCTGATTGAAAAACAACATTATTACTAGGGGAATATTTCTTTTTCAGTTTTAACATACTCATAATTGTGCAACCTATTACACAAAGGATTCTTTTTCCTCTAATTTACATGTTTCAAATACTTATAAACCATGATGTTTTTTCTTTGGTGTCTGACATGCTAAAGTCATACATATTTTTCCCCCTTTAATCTGGCCTTGTAAGCCATTCCTTTCAACATTTTAGTTGTTTCATTTGCAATCTGTCCAAGTAGCCTACATATTTATTCAAGAGGCTTGGGAAAATCTCAACAAAGAATTCCAGGGATGTGTTTCCCTAAATAATGCCACACACACTAGTCTGTTTTATTTTGCAAATATATTCTTAATTTTTAATCTGTTGCTTTGCTAATTATGTCTTTCTATCAGAACACATTTTTCCAAATAATACTTGTCCATGTCTTTTTTTCATGACTTTATTTTGCATTCTTTCACTGGAATTTTACTTTAATTTTCTGATTCTGTATTTAGTATAATAGTTGTTACTATTATATGGTGAATGCTCTGCCCACAGAATCTCAGAATAATTGAACTTCATTTGCTGACAATTATACTAATTCTAGAGGCCCAGTGCACAAAATTCATGCACTTGGGGGGAGGGTATCCTCAGCCTGGTCTGCACCCTCTCTCAGTCCGAGAGTCCCATGATCGATTGCCCAGCAGAGGGAGGCCCCGCCCACCTGCTGCAGCAGCGCCGGCCAGAGGCCTGGGCCTCCCTCCCTCTTTGGGGCAATCACAGAAGCCCCCCCAGTCGATCACCCTGGCAGCTGGTGGCCTGGGCCTCTCTCTGCAGGGCAATTGTGGGGCGGTGGCATGGCCCCCCAACCAATTGTATCGCACCTGCCTTGGCTGGTCTGGCGCCAGTGCGTGTCATAGCATGGTTGTTTGGATGGTCGTTCTGCTGTTTGGCCGTCCAATTGATTTGCATATTATGCTTTTATTATTATAAATGCTATTTATTGCTATTTTTATATCATGTACATAAATGCTCGATAATAATTTTTAATTGTTGGTGGGGGACCTGCAGGGAGCCCTTTGATCAGCTAATTTCCCCAGTGCACCCAGTTGTAATGCACACATTCCTCCCCTTAGTTTCCTTTTTTACATTTATTCCTTTTGAGGTCTTTAAGTACTTATTATTTTCTTGAATCTATCTTCTATCTCTATTTTTATTTTTTCCTCCTTCTATATTTATTTCTAGCTATCTCCTTCTGTATGTTGCCATTGTCTGCCCATAGCTTCTTTCTCAGTTGAAACTACACACCTCCACACAATCTAATACCTTTGATCACTTTCTCCAAGTAATCAATGCTCCAACACATATACATATACACACCATATACCCTTTACTCTCTATAACTCTTTATCTTTTAATTATAGTATTTTTTCAAAAATCATAGTGATATAACCACTTTTGTATTAGCTTCTTTATTTTCTGTCCTGTTTCCAATGTTTTGTAAACTCCACGTGGGCAGAACGGACATCCATTTTGTTTCTTAATATGTATTCAACTCCAAACATGGTGCTGTGCACAGGGTAGGTACTCAAATGATATTTGTTGACTGAATTTACACATGTATCAATGAATGAAAACCATGAATGGAAACAACGATGCTGGTATATAAATCTTTCCCTGGTTAAAAAATATGTTCCTTTGATAGATCCATTAACTTATTTAGTACCTTCTTATCTGTTTGATGCACTGATGCACTGACCTGTGATTTATGGCACAAGCGATACACTTTGAGAAAGCAATAAATACTTTAGTAGTGGCAAACTCTAAGAGCTGACTGAATAATGACCTACCTGTTTCCATAGCTGTCTAATTTATAAACACCTTATAAGCAAGATTCAGGTTGTACCTTAAATGAGCAAATTCAACAAAATAGTTGCAATTGTATATAGAAGATAGTAAGGTTTAAACCAGTGGTTCTCAACCTTGGCTGCACATTAGAATCACCTGGGAATCTTTTTAAAATCCTGATTTCTGGGCCTCATCCTCCAGAAATTCTGTTTCTTTGTTATGGGGTGGGGCCACAACATTAGTAACAAAGAAACAGAATTTCTGGAGGATGAGGCCCAGAAATCAGGATTTTAAAAAGATTCCCAGGTGATTCTAATGTGCAGTCAAGGTTGAGAACCACTGCTTTAAACTGTCATTTTATTTTCAAGGGTTGACAAGAAAAATATGTGCAACAAATTCAAAGCACTTGGTATTTTTAATTGTCAGGTGGGGGACCTGCAGGTAGCCCTTTGATCAGCTTATTTCCCCAGTGCACCTGTGATCAATCCTATACGCTCTACCAGCAATAACTGCCCTCCAACCGTAACTTCTTACCCTCCTCCCACCGTGCATTCACACCTGCTGAACCCAGATGTACTTGGCAGAGGGGAAAAGACAGCACCTGGGAGCTGTGTCTGCTTGGGAGCCTCCAAAGCAGTGTAATGACGGTGTTTATGTCATGGCAAACTGCTGTGTATTCCCCTTTGGGCTACTACACATCTACCTTTCTTAAATGCCTCAGTGGTTCTAAAACAGTTTGTATGCTTGTGACCCCAGTAATTGTGTGATTTCTACTCCTAGCCTGAAAGCTCTGAAAGCGACATGTCTCTCTTTAAAACAGCCTATACAGCCAGGGATTCTGTCGAGTAAAAATTGTAAAATCGAATGCATTGCTCCTTTTTTATGTGATAGGAAAGAACTGTTGGCAATTTATTTTGAGGAGCAGTTAATTTCTTATTCTTGTTCTAAAGCTTTAATTACTTTTAAACCTATAAATATATACTCATTGAAGAAAAGTTTTAATGGTAACATTTTGGTATCTCTATTTATAGAGACTTGCTTCAAGTAATAAATATCTTGGACGGATCATGCCACATAGTTGTATGATTTATTTACCCAACAACGTTTATTGTGCAGAGATTGATGCCAAAGACTGTTCTGGGTGTTGGAATTACAACAATAAACAAGACAGACCTAGGTTCTTTTTCCCAGAGAGCTCACATTCTAATGAAGGGAGCAGAGAATAAACAAAGGGAGTTAGTAGGTTACAAGGAAAGGGTAGGGGTTTCAGGAGTGGATTTAACTCATGTAGTTGTGCTCAAGTCAAGCCTCACTATTCAAAAAGTTAAAGAAGTGTGGTATATGTTGCAAGTATGTTGTCTTAAGCTTCATTTGTCTTTATATTGTATTTATTATTTTATGTGGTGTAAAATAAATTTATTTTGTAAGATATATTAATATTTTTCATTATGATTTGCCTTTGGCATCATATTTAAGTGCATATAAATTGCTCTTTGTTTTTCCCACTAAATGGTTAGCTATGTGCCCCAACACAAATTACATCAAATGTTAGGAAATGAGGCATGTATCATATATTAAATTCTATGATATGTTTGCATCAGTTCAGAGACTTACCAGGGTGCTTCTCTATTGGTGTGACAGTAGCATATAGTTTTAATTATTCTAAATTTGTAATATATTTGTTCCATCATATACAGTTATTTAAAAATATATCTGAATATGGTTTGCTAATATTTTAGTTGGGGTGCTTGCATATATTTTCATAAATGATATTTTAAGCTATGTGTATCAGGCTCGGTATAAAGAAAATGCTAAGTTGGTAGAATTAATTGGGAAATTCTGTTCCCTGGAAGATTTAAATATTATAAGAGTTTTATGTTTCTTGAAGTTTTGAAATAACTCAGATATTAAACAATCTGATCTGCTTGCTGGGTATTTTTGTGAATACTACTTCTAGGGTCTTTCTTAATCAATAGAGCACTCACTTGTTATCTATTTTCCATGTTTGATGATTTGTAATTTCTGATACAATAGAATACTTTAAGGATATCTTCTAGTTGATTAGCATATGTTATATATAGCATTAAAATGTTTGTGAAGAGTTTCATATTTATAAAAACAAAACATAATACAGTAATCTATATATAATCTGATCATTACAAAGCAAAAAAAGTAAGGGTAAAACAAGATCAAGCTCATAGGCTCAGGAGTTAGGGTTTCAATTTCAACAGATAACTGACCTTGGTTTTTGAAAAAGGAGAAAAAAACGAGGATTATAATAATAGGGCCTGACTCTTAGTGTTATTGTGAGGATTTAATACAGGTTAAGTGCTTAGAACAATGTCTGTAGCCCAAGATGGGCCATTATAATGATTAGATCTAACCCATATAATATGCTTATAGATCCTGGCACAATATAAACCCTCAATAAACTCCAGGTATTATTTTCTTAATTGTGGTTGTGGCTATTACTGTAAAGAGGACAGTTACCATAGGACACATTAAGAGGAGAATGATATACTAGTAAGGAGAGGGTGGGGACTTGGATCAGTTTGACAAATTGGCTGATCATCAAAGTTGAGCAATCCTTGAATTTATCTTAAATATATTTTGTTTAGGTTCTGGCTTCAAAATATTTAATTTTGGGATATTTGGTTGCCATAGTACATTAGGGTTTTAATAACAAAAATGCCATAGACTGGGTAGATTATAAAAAACAGAAATTTGTTTCTCATACTGCTGAAGGCTAAGAAATGCAAGATCAGTGTGCTGGCAAATTCAGTGTCTGGTGAGAGCCTGCCTGCTGTGTGTCTTCACATGGTTCATGAGCCAAGGGAGTTCTCTGAGGCTTCTTTTATAAGCCACTAATCTCATTTCTGAGGCCACCAGCCTCCTGATGTAATCACCTCCCAAAGGCCCACCTCCAAAACCCACCACATTGGTGAATGTAGTGCAAAGAGGTCCATAGTATTGTCTTTAATAGAATATCCTTCAACGTCTCCTAACTCACCAGGAGGTCCTTGCTTCCTTCATATTCTTCCCACCTATTTGCACTGATTCTCTACTCTGAATATGGGCTATAGGTGTGTCCTGATTTATAACCTGTAATAGAAACTTCTCCACTATTTTAGGTTATTTTTATTTCACAGTTTGACTTAGCAGTCTCAATTGTAAATACTGCATATAAGAAAGCTGACAGCCTGAAAGCTCTTTGTAATCTACTTATTCATGACTAGAGTGTGTATGGTCAGTACTTAGTATTCAGAAAACTCTGCTATTTTTTTTCCTTTAAGCAGTTCAAAAGTGTTTAAATATTTTTACTCAAAATAGATAAAATTAAGTTGATGTTGGGCTAAAGGTCTTAAAATAATAGAATTCTGTTTGCATTTTAAAGAAGTGACTATTATTATAGCTCATCCCCCTTCTGTTTCAGCAACAGCAAACAAAAATAACTTACTATTGCCGAAAACCGTTTGACTCAGTGGATAGAGCGTCAGCCTGCAGACTGAAAGGTCCCGGGTTCGATTCCGGTCAAGGGCATGTACCTGGGTTGCGGGCACATCCCCAGTTGGAGATGTGCAGGAGGCAGCTGATCGATGTTTCTCTCTCATCGATGTTTCTAACTCTCTATCTCTCTCCCTTCCTCTCTGTAAAAAATCAATAAAATATATTTAAAAAAAAAATAAAAAATAACTTACTATTAAAACAAGACATTTAGGTCAAACACAAGATATAGATATGCAAACATGTGTTAAGGGTTAGAACTGTTAAAACAAGACATTTAGGTCAAACATAAGATATAGATATGCAAACATGTGTTAAGGGTTAGAATAAAACTATATGGTTTTTTACAGAATGAATCAAGTGATTTAGATGAATTAAGAAATAAATGATTATTCAGCCCAGCCAGCATGGCTCAGTGGTTGAGCTTCAACCTATGAACCAGGAGGTCTGATTCTATTCCTGGTCAAGGCACATGCCCAGGTTGCAGGCTCGATGCCCAGGTTGCAGGCTCGATCCCCAGGGTGGGGCGTGCACCCTCTTGTATGTGCTCAACGATTCTCATTTCCATCTCTCTCTCTCTCTCCCTTCCTCTCTGAAACAATATATATATATATATATACACACACAATGATTCAGGGTAGAAGACTGCTAGGTCAATTTGAGTATTACAGGAGTGTCTCCATAAAGGAATAATTGTAGCATGCAGATTCAGGATTATATCCCCATTTTAAGCTAACTTTGCATTGAGAGGTATCAAGAAATTGCTAATTCAAAATATTAGTGATGATTCATAAATAATTTTGAAATTGATCTTTACAGAAACAAAATAAAGCATGCTTCTCTAGAAATAATGAAATTAAATAATACTGAGTAGCAATCTTAATTGCATACCAAGTCCCTTTTGCAATAGAACATAACATACTTAATCGACATAACACCAAAGGGTAAAGATCATAGGACAAGAATTCCACTATTATTTATATGTACAATCTCATGTAGATACAGGTTTATGTAACTCTTCATCTGTATTAGTACTGTGGACTAGTTTAGGTATCAAAAAGCTTAATATTGGCCCTACCAAGAACTCACCTTGTGACTTTAAGCAAATGAGCCTAGTTTTCTTTTTTGGCAAAAATTGAGATAATAGCCTCTATACTATTTGAGAGTTGTGTTTGTTTTTACTTTTGACTTATTATGATGATCAGAATGTAAATGAAGCCATATGTAAGGAGTGATTTTGAAGCCTGAAAACTGACATATAAATTGTCTGTTTTGGTGGTAGCTTCAAATTCTTGCTTTGTTTTCTGTGCTTTTATAGAATCAGCTAATACTGGAATTCATGACAATTCCCAGTTTTTATATGATAGTCCCTTCATTTATCTTTGCATGTTTATTAAGCATATTCTGATGCCATGAAAACATTTTTTAATTGATTTGAAAAGAGAGAGTGAGAAAACACAGCTTTGCTGTTTCACTTATTTATGCATTCATTAGTTGATTCTTGTATGTGCCCTGTCCAGGGGTCTAATCTGCAACCTTGGCATATTGGGATGATACTCTAACCAACTGCGCTACCCGGCTAGCTCCTCCAGGAAACGCTTGATTACAATTATTTGGAAAAGGAGCATAAACACACTTAAAAAATGGTGACAAATCTGACACTTAGGTAGTCACTGCAATGTGGAGAGTTTAACTGGTGAAGATCAGACTATGGACAGCTCTCACATGTTAAAATGGGCGTATCTCTATCTGATGTCCCTCAGTGCCCATGATTTCACTCCCCCTTTTAAACCTAAATTGAGAAATAAAGTGACTGGCTTAGAAAATTCTTTTTTGTTTATATAAATGTAGAAACTTAAGTTATTCTTTTACCCCCACTGACAAAATTTCTCTCTCTAGACTAGAGGGTCATCTTTTCTGTTATGTTCCTGCAATCAAAAACTTCAACTTCTAATCCCAATGCCATTCCACATTATGAGATTAATACAAATTTCCTTAAATATAACTATGTCATCATAGTGTTAAATATAACACTATTTAAAATATTTAACTAGTATTATTTAATTACTTCTAGAGAAGCATGCCTTATTTTGTTTCTGTAAAGCTCAATTTCAAAATTATTTATGGACCCTCACTTATTTTTGAATTAGCAATTTCTTGATACCTCTCAATGCAAAACTTAGCTTAGATTTCAACACCAAAATGCATTCACATTATTGGGATCTCTCCCCCTCCTCCCCTAGTAACTGTAATGTATATGTAGTTATAAATTTCTAATGCTTTATTATAAACTAGAGACCTGGTGCACAAAATTCATGCACAGGTAGGGTCACCAGGCCTGGCCGGTAATCAGAGCCCATGTGGGGCAACCGGTGGGGCAATAGGGGTGCCCCTGCTGGCACCTGCCTTGGCCAGCATGGCGCCGCTTGCTTGCTGGCTCCACCCCCCACTGCCACAGCTGGTCACCTCCCTCTGCAGGGCAATCACTAGCACCCACTTTGGCCAGCCTGCCACCACCTGCTCACCAGCACCACACCCTGCCGCCTCCGCCAGTCACCTCCCTCTGCCGGGCAACTGGTGGGGCAATCAGGGGCCCCCCCGTTGGCACCTGCCTTGGCTGAGGCAGCTCCTGCATTGAGCATCTGCCCCGGACAATTTGCATATTAGTCTTTTATTATATAGGATAAAAATATTTAGATAAATTAGAAGAATAAATACCTTAATTAAATGATCTCTTTAGTTATAGTTAGTAATAGAATTCATATGGTGATTGCTTTAAAAATAACAGTTTTTGGAAACCAAATTTACAAATAAAACAAAAATAGAAGCAAAATTGTTGCAAAAAATAATTTCTGCATGTTCTTTGGGAAGTGGCAGAGATCAATTTGAAGAAAACTTTGTTGATTATTTCTAAAGGGGTTAATTTATTTTACTTTGTATTTCCCATAATTCAAGAGTGTCTCAAAGTATTTAAAATGTTCTTGCTGATAGCAGCTGTATAGTAAACCAATCTAAGGTTGGAGGTTTTGGGTTGCTGATTTAACTTTAATTGGGAATATGTTATAAATTAAGTCAATTGACTTTGGAATAATGAGAGGCATGAAGAACTCTTCCAGGATTAATTGTTTGTGAAAGCAATTACTATGAGCAAAGCCTAGAATCTGAGCCCAGGCAATTGGAGCATACAAATTTTAACAGTGACTTCTCAGGCTCGTTTACCTTGGTATATCAATCTGAAAGTATGCATTTAAATATGTAACTGCATTATAGAAAACTTAATATTTAGGTAATTTGCCAATATTAGAAATGCAAACCATCACTCCATAACATTTAATAGAAGGAAATCATACTTATGCAGTGTAACTTGGATCAACCATTTTTTTAATTCAAGAAATTGTAGGAAGATACAACTATGAGGAAGATAGAACTTAACAATTTAAAGCTTATTCAGATGGTTCAATGGTTCCCTGACTCCTAAAAAAAGAAAATTAAAGCAAAATGAATTGCTGTATAATTTGGTTGCACTCCAAGAACTTAAACACTATTGTTTTTTGTTGTTGTTGTTGGAGTAGTAACAAAGGTATGCAGTAAAGCAAAAAGATACTGTTATGTTCTTTCAAAGCAGGCAATTCAGAAATTAAAGTGGAAACCACTTCAGAACACTTATTAATAAATGTGTATAATTAAAACTTGGTTTCTTTGGCATTGCTGCTCATTTGGGAATTTAGTTTATATGTATTCTACATTAAATTCATTTTGTTATATGTCTATATTCTTTTACTACAGGGTGCTAGTCAAACTGCAGCTATGAAATAACATACAGGAAACTTGCATAACCAGAATATTTATGACTTCCGATTTAGGTTATTAGACTATTATGTTGAGATGCTCAATATCGGTTCTTTTGGTTTATGAAAATCACTGATACATCTACAATGACAAAATGGTACTATAAAATTTTAGAGGCATTATTGATATGCAAAACACACTTTCTACTTGTTTAGTTCAACGAGTTTTAAAAATTGTATCTCAGCACTATAGAATGTTTCCATAATACTAGAAAATTCTCCCTTGTTATTAGAGTACATTTCTTTATTCCTGAAAAGTGTTTCCTATAAATATACAACAATTTGTTTATCTGTTCTCTAGTTGATGGATGATGGAGTTGTTTCCACTTCTTAGTTATTATGAATGAGTATAATCTGAAAAATCTTATAGAAAATATTTTAATATAATTTAATTTATATTAAATATATGTAATTTTATTTCTCTTTGGTAAAAACCTAGGAATGGAGTTCCTGAGTCATAGGTAGATATATGTAAACTTGGTGAAAAACTATTCAGCTGGTCTACAAAATGATTGTGTAATTTTGTCCCCTTTTCAGCTATGTATGAAGTACTCTGTTGTTCCATATCTTCACCAAAATTTGTCATTATTAGTATTTTGATTGTAGCTATTATACTTGATATGAAATGGCAGCTCACTGTATTTTTAACTTGTTTTTCCTAATGATTAAGGATGTTGAGAATATTATCATGAGTTTATTGACCATATCTGTTCTTTTGTGAAGTGCTTAATCGTTTGCAAATATTACTTTTTTGTTATTGTTTGGGTATATTACAGGTGATTTATTCTGTATACATCCTGAATATGGCTACTTTGCCAGATATATATTACAGATATAATTCCTGGTCTGTGGCTTGATATTCATTTTCTTAATGGTGACTTTTGATGGTATCTAATTTTAATTAAGTACATTTTATTGACTTTTTTTATTTACAGTGTTTGATATCATACAAAGTCTTTGTCAGTCCAGTGTCACAAATATATTGTCTTTTTTTTCTTCTAGAACTCTCATATTTCTGGTTTTTATATTTAGGTTATGATCCTTCTTGAGTCAATTTTTGTATATATCACAAGGGATAATTTGAGGTTTATTTTTCTAATAGGGTGAATCACTTATTTCTATACCATTTTTGGAAAGAATGCTTTTTCCATTGCATTGACTTGCTACCTTAGTTGTATCTATTTCACATCTTTAATCTGTTTCTCTGTCTTTATACTAATACCAGGGTGTCTTGATTACTTTAACTTGGGTAATGTATTAATTCTAAATTTATCCTATTCTATATCTTTTGTATTTTTGTTTAAATTTTAGAATTGTCAATTTTTTCAAAAAGCTTGCTGGTATTTTGATTAAAATAGCATTAAGTTTATAGGTCACTAGGAGGGGAATGGACATATTAACAATTATATCTTTTAATAGATTAAGATCATTTTTAATTTTATTGATTTCAGGGAGGAAGGGAGAGGGAGAGAGATAGAAACATAAATCATGAGAGAGAACCATTGATTGGCTGCCTCCTGTACACCCCACACTGGGGATTGAGCCGGCAATCCAGGCTTGTGCCCTGACTGGGAATCAAACCGTGACCTTTTGGTACATAGGTCAAAGCTCAACCACTGAGCCATGCCCGTTGGGCTAAGATCTTATATCTAGTCATTTATGTATCTGTATCTATCTATATTTAATAATAAGTACAAATTCTTTTTAATTTTTACATGATTTTATAAAATATAAAGTACTTCCACATTGATTATCTCATTGTTCATACTTTCCCTTGTTTTAAAACAGGAATTGAGTGTAAAAAGTTAAGGTCATTCAGAACCTTAATATGCTTCACAGTGCTTACAAAAGCCCTGTGCACATAGGTTATATTTGATAGGCAACTCGAGTTCCAAGAAAACCTATTATTAATATTTTTATAACATGATAGACATTGCTGTCAGAAAAAAAGATCAGCATTTAAAATGTGAATATTTTAAAACTAAAATAAATATATAAATATTCAAGTTTCCAGAAAAATAAAATTAGCGTCAGACCCATTAAAGGCTGGAATAACAAAACCTTTAAAACACTGGAAGTAGATAACAGAATCAGAGATGTTTAAAATACCTATGATCACTTTATTCCCCTAGAAGTAAAGATTGTACTTAACTTTAGTCACTTTGGTTAGATAAGTGACTCTTTTATTTATAAAGATACTAGAGGCCCGGTGCACGGCATTTGTGCACTGGGGGGGGGGGGTCCCTCCTATGCCCTTTAGCAGTCTGGGAGCCCTCGGGGGAAGTCCGATGGATGGCTTAGGCCCTGGGGAGTGGGCCTAAGCCACAGTCAGACATCCTTAGCACTGCTGCAGAGGCAGGAGGTAAGAGAGGCTCCTGCTACCACCGCTGCACTCAGCTTGTGGCTGAGCGGCACTCCCCCTGTGGGAGCACACTGACCACCAGTGGGCAACTTCTGCATTGAGCATCTGCCCTCTGGTGGTCGTTGCCTGTCGTAGTGACCGGTACATCTGCCATTTGGTTGATTTGCATATTACCCTTTTATTATATAGGACTAGGGGCCCAGTTCCTTGAAAGGAGCTGTGGGCCATGAGGCTGCAGTAGGCACACGGGCGGGTCTTAGACCATTCTCCACGCCCCCACCCAGCCCCTCCCACCATGGTCCTCAGTCCCTTGTCTTTCAGCAGCCCCACTCCCACCACCGCTGCTCCCATGCGCTGACGGTGCTGGCCCCACTTGCACCCACTGACGGCGCAAAGCAATTGGGGCCAGCGCCAACAGCAGGTGCAAGCTGAGGTTGCTGCCCCGATCACCCCTCAGGAGCAGGGGGTGGTGGGAGTGGGGGGTGCAATCAGGGCCGGCAGCCGCCACTCGCACCCGCGGATGGTGCTGAGTGATCGGGACCGGTGCTGGGCACCGACAGTGGGTGCAAGCAGTGGCTTTGGCGCCAGCTGTGGGTGCAAGCGCTGGGTGGAACCACAGCACATGGGAGCAAAGAATTTTCAGTAACCACCAGAGGCTTGCCACAATGACAGTGACTGGCGCCCCGCCTTGGTCTGGCGTCCCTGCTCACCTGCTCCACCATCCCGCTGTGGCCAACACCTTCCATGTTCCACATAAGCCCCCTGGTGGTCAGTGTACATCATAGTGACCAGTTCTGCCATTTAGTTGTTCCGCCATTCAGTTTATTTGCATATTAGCCTTTTATTATATAGGATAGGATTGGTAGTTATGGTTATTTCTAGCTTTTTATAGACTAATCAGGCTCATGAGACAGGAAGACATTGTGCAGAGGCTTCATCTTGCTTTAAAGCTTAAATAATGTGCTGTGTGTGGGTGTGCGCGCGCGCACACACGCCTTTTGATGACTATATCCCAGAAAGGTGTTATCAGAAAGTTTTTGGTTCAACTAAATCTTTTTAGGTTCACATCTGAAGCAAGTCCAAACTAATGAGATTTTCTTTTAAATGGGTTAAGCAAAACCCAGTGATTAGCTATCTTTTTATTACTGCTTATGTTGCAGAATTGACTTAGGAAAGTGGACTAAAGCTATACCAAAGAGCAAGATATATGCTTTTGAGCTATTCACTGCTGGCATTTTGTTAGCACATTAAAAAATATGTAATATGTTGATATGGTACCTACAACATTTTAGGAAAATATATTTTAGAAGAATCTTGCTGTAAAACTCTAAGCCACTCCCCAAGTATATTATTTTTGCTATTTTATAAGACAATTGATAACACTAGATTGGGTTATTGAAAAAGGGAGAGCATTCTTTGCACTTGAGAGGCCATAATTAGCAGCATAATTATATTCACTGCCTCATCCATGACTTAGATACACCGTACATGATTACAGTGAATTGAAATAAAAATCTTCTAAAGGATCACTTTTTGCCATGCCATTCTGGTAGGATTTCTTAGCTCTATACCAACTTCTACTTTGAAATGTGCTTAGGTTTCTTTTCCCATCTGTGTTTACTGAGGTTTTCATTGAGATAATTATCATTCTGGAGGTTATAACCTACACAGGTGATGACATTATTTATTTCTTCTTAAAAGTCTAATAGGAAATGACTGACAAAGGGCATTCAATTTATCTACTCATTTTATATTAGGAGATGTTTCTGGGGGCAGTGAATTTATTCCCAGGTTTCAAACACCTTGGCCTTTAAGTTGTCAAACTTCAGTCTTTAAGTGAATTAGCTGGGTTCTGACTGAAGTAATTGAATTCAGAGAAGGCTGTACAAATAGCTGTTCCTATATTTTCTCACACATTTCTGTAAGGTTCAAATGATTGGAAAGCAATTAGCTGCTGAATTACTCGGTTATCCTTACAACACCTGTTCTTTGACCTCAGAAAAATCTCCACGTTTTCTCTCTAGGAACCCTTTGGTCGCCTTCCCTTACTTTTATGTTCAGCTTCTATCACTTTGCCCCTTATATTAACCACTGTCTTGTGACTCTTCAGCTTCTCCAATCGATTGGTCTTGAGCTTCTCCTTGTTGGTTGTTGTTCAAGAAACATAGTCCTAGAAACATAGATGATACAAAAAGACACATGAGATTTCTGGTCAGTTCATTCACTCCTTGTTGATCATGGAATTAGAAGAGAGGCATTACTTACTTGAACAATTTGAATATTTAATGGTTAGAGACCAAAATGGTCTGAAGACAACAGGGACACATCTGTCCCACAGTCTGAGCTGCAGTCCCCATTCTCCCAGTCAGTGGCCAGTGCTCGGAGGGACAACAAGGTTAGCTTCTACCTCTCTGGTTTGAGTGTCCAAACTACTGGCTAACCTCTGCTCCCCCATCCTGTTCATCTACTGAAGCGCTTCTGACTAACATATACTTTCTTTGGACATGATAATACATTCCCTTAATTCCAAGTCAACTCTTGCAGTCCTAAAAAGTCAATCTTTTCTATCTGTTGGGATTTTATCATTTAACCATCAGATGGCAGCTTTATTTTTTTCAGGCTGCCAAGTTCTTAGGGTAGTCCTAACCTGTTCAGAATTATAACTTTGGTGTTCATGAGCTATATCACCAAGACTTAAATTGTGGTATTTAAGTCTTGGGTTTGTTATTTATTTCAGAAATAAAATTGCATATTTTAGAAATGTATTTTGTACTTTTATGTTTAATGATTAACAATGTGTTATAATAAATAATTTATCTAATTAAATGCTTATCTGACCACATTTTTGGTAAAAGTTGGGTATTAGAGAGGACTTTTAGCCAAATCCTTGCCGTGTTGAGCATGGCTGCCTTGCATGTTTTATGATAATGCTATAGAGGCAGACATGCTGGGTAATGTTTTATTCAATCAAATGGTTGATTTAAAAATTTTATTTTTCATGTTTAAGTCATCTTAGACTGAAACAACAACTTTAAAATATAAATGTTAATTTGTATGGGGTAGAACAGGAATAACATTAAAATTGCAGTTTTTAATAAAGAAACTCAAATTTCCATACCTACATAAGTATTCTCCTTCAAAGTAATTGCCCTGAGAGGTTTATTCCCTTTCCCTTTTTTTTAAAGCTATACCATGATTGTTCAGTTGGTATATTAAACTCCTTTTGAAACTGCCTACATAGCCATAGGGTAAAAATGGGTTCCATATTTCTCATGTCTTCATGATAAATACAGTTAGCTTCTATCCCAAAACTGCTTATCTTTAACTAGTTTACTAGGTTTGATATTGAGAGATGTTTTACTTCTTTTAAAAATTGGATGTAATATCAAATGACCAAAATCTACAACTGTTTACATTTTTTTCATGTATTATAGCCAAGCTGTGAAAGCAATTTCAAAAGGGAACTTCTTGTCACCTGCTCATATCACATTGTTGTAGATATTTACAATTATGACTAACACTTGTCTGTAGCCTTTTGACTTACATAGGATTATAGGAAACTGGCCATTTAGGTATAAGGAGAAGAGAAGATGAATGAAAAATTAGATAAGATCAGGTGTATTTCCAGAATGCAGTATCCTTTGTAATGCATTCACTGGAACTGCCCTCTAAACCCCCATATTATGCGGTTCCAGGGTATACCAGAGCTAACTATTGCTTGTGTAGAAAATTTGTTGGCTTTGTGGAGGATTTTTGTGGTTAATCCAGGTTTTCTGTGTGAATTCTGCTTTTCTTGTGGCTACTGTCACTGATCCAGCCCTGGAGAGAAATAACTGGGTGAATACTTTGTCAATATTCCTAGTGATTCTATATTTCCATTTTATTCACCAAAAATAAGAACCTGATGGGAGTTCTGGGATAGGGATGGAAGGCTACAACAAGAAATGGGAGCATACATCAGAAAGTTCTCACGAGGCTCAAAGAGCTTGATACTTGAAGAATCAATCCCTGAATTATTGATATAGTGGACAGTAGAAGAAAATGAGCATGATGGGTTAGATCCGAGATTATATGGGAGAGGAAATAACAGCACGGTATTTATCTGATGTGTTAGGCAGAATAGTCCCCCAAAGATAGCAAGTGAAATACCTTAAACCTGTGAAAAAGAAATTTTGCAGATGTAATATAAGGATCTTGAGATGGGGAGATTTTTCTGGATTATCTGGTAGGCCCCAGGGTTCTTAAAGCGAAAGAGAGAGGCAGGACATTCAGAGAAGGAGATGTGATGGCTGAGTCAGAGTCAGAGTGAAGATTGTGACTTTGAAGATGGAAGAAAGTGGGGGCACAGGAATCAAGGAGTGCAGGTAGCCTCTAGCACAGGGGTGGGCAACCTTTTTGTGAGTGCGTGCCAAAACCAGCAAAATCTCTGACTCAAAATTCTTCTGCGTGCCAACCCTAATTTTTTTGAGAACATGTTACGCCTACTTGATATCTCTTAAGGTGTACGTATGTGAAGAACCTTGAAGAAATAATAAAATTCATTCGAGCGACAAAAACACAGTAAATGATGATGAAAAATACATTTATTTTTTAATGTATACATGTACACTGATAGTCCGACAGAAAACTTTATGACTCCGTTTGATATTATCAGTGGGACTTTTGCTGCTGCATCACTGATGACAGAGATTTTACATCAGGTTTATATTTCGTGACCTTCAGAGATATGCACGAGCTACTACTTTCATCCGTCAGGCTACTCCTATTACGAGACTTAACAAAATTCATCACTGAGAACAAAGATTCACAAGTGTATGTGGATGAAACCAAAACACTGGTCGGATCTAGGAAGGCAGGGAGAGTTAAGGCCAGAGGCATAGAAATTGCTCTTTCCCTCTCTCGTCAATCCATGTCTATGGTCTTTAAGATAGCTTGTTATGTAAAATTATTTATTTATCTAAGATGCACCTACACTGAATTTATCTGAAAAATAAAAAAGTCGATATTAAGAAAAAAAATGTAAATGGAAGATTATAAGAGAGGGTTTTGCGTGCCAGCAAAAGTTACTGGCATGCCATGTTTGGCACGCGTGCCAGGAGTTGCCCACCCCTACTCTAGCAGCTGAAAAAGATAAGACAACAGATTTGCCCCTAGATTCCTAGAAAGGCATGCTGTCCTGATGACACCTTGATGTTAGTCTAGTGTAGCCCTTTCATATTTCAATATTATAGATTACAAAATAATAAATTTATGCTTAAGCCATTACATTTGTTCTAACTTGGCACAGCAACAATAGAAACTAATATACTGATGCAAGAACTTCTCTCCCAGTTATATAATCCTAGCCATTCCTCCTTATCAGCATCCTTGCTTTGGCATACTAAATTAGGAGATAGTTTATTTTCACATGATTTTTTATGCAACTGGTTAAGATTTTTAAAAAACACTCAAAGAGTGAATTCATCTGAATTAAAAACTAATTTAGAGGACAATATGTTTAAAATATGTTTATCAATTTATTTAAGAGATGTAATAGTGGTGGTGAACTGCATTACAATTTTCACCCAAAAGTGATTCTTTTTCTTAATTTTGATGTGAAATTATGCTTTCTAATACTTCTGTAACTTCATTAAAATTATCTTGAAAATTGTCTATATAATTTAACAGTACTAAAATAGAATATGTTTATTATAGAGATAAATGGGCCATGTGCTCAGATTTGGAGCTTTTATTTCATGGAGAGATCTATCTATCCAGAATATCACTTTAACAGAATTTGATATGTGATTTTTAATGCAGTGATTAAAAAATATGAGGCAAACTTGAACCTAGCATTAGTACTATGATAGAAAAATTCTCATAAGGAAATAAAGAAAAGTATTAAGATATGAAAATTATATAAGATATAAAATAGAATTCCACCCTAAATTATGTCTTCAACATATTTTGGTTTTACATACATATGTGGGGAATTGTAACATGTAAGCCTCAGAAAATATAAAATTTATTTTTGTTTATTTTTTCATTTATATTTATAATTTACTGAGCACTACTTGGGCCAAGCACTGTTTTAGGTGCTCAGGATACAAACAATCAAAGTAAAGGTAAATCCCTGCCTTTAGGTAGTTTGCATTCTGCAGGAGGGGACAGATAACAGTAAGCAATATAAAGAATAGCTATATATATAAAAGCCCAGCGACCGGAACAGCAGAACGACCAGAATGACCAGTGGCTATGATGTGCACTGCGGCAGCCAAACAGCCTGATCCAGGCCCCGATCGGCTCCCAGCTCCCTGATCAGGGATGAGGCAGGCCAGCCAACTGCCTGCAGCCTCTGCCCCCCGCTGGCCCAGCCCAATGGGTCTCCATCTGGCCGGACCCCACCCATGCACAAATCCATGCACCGGGCCTCTAGTCCTATATAATAAAAGCCTAATATGCTAAGTGTCCAGTCGTGTGGTTGGCCATTCAACTAATCAAAGCGTAATACGCTAATGATATGCTAAGGCCACTCAACCACTTGTTATGATGTGCATTGACCACCAGGGTGCAGACAGTCGACTGGTCGACCAGTTGCTGTGACATGCATTGACCACCAGGGGGCAGACGCTCCAACCGGCAAGTTAGCTTGCTTCTGGGGTCCAGCCGATCTGGACTGAGTGAGATAGGTTGGACATGCTCTGAGCCCTCCTGCGGTCCCTCCCCGGCTGGCCAACCTCCCGCGTCCCTCCCAATCGTGTACCGGTGGGATCCCTTGGCCTGGCCTGCGCCCTCTTGCAATCCAGGCTGAGGGACACCCCCTTCCTCTAGTGCACAAATTTTGTTCATCAGGCCCCTAGTAAGTAAATATTGTGTTGTGTGGCATTATGTGCTAAAAGTAAAACAACTCAGGGAAATGTACAAATGGCAACACTCTCATTTTAGATAGGGCAGCAGCAGATGGGCTGAGAAGATACAAAGTGGCCCACACAGAGATCTGGAAGGAAGCCCCAAGCAGCAGAAATGGCAAATCCCTGAGACAGGAGTGTGCCTGACCTTCAGAGTGCTGAGGCGGCTGGGCCACTGAGGAAGAGGAGCAATGGGAGGAGTCAGTAGGACCTGAGGTGGCCACGTGGCATGGGTCACTGTACTAGCCTTGGTTTTTGTTGTTATTGTTGTTTGTTTGTTTTTAAATATATTTTTATTGATTTCAGAGAGGAAGGGAGAGGGAGAGAGAGATGGAAACATCAAAGATGAGAAAGAATCACTGATTGGCTGCCTCCTGCACACTCCCTACTGGGGATCAAGCCTGCAACCCAGGCATGTGCCCTTGACAGGTATCGAACCCAGGACCCTTTAGCTTGTAGGCCGACACTCTATCCACTGAGCCAAACCAGCTAAGGCCTAGTCTTGTTACTAGGTAAAATGGGAAGCCATTGGAGGATTTGGAGCAGAAGAGTGGTAGCATCTGACCTGCGATGGAAGGATCTCACTCGGGCTGGATGGAAGAAGTACTCATGTTTTCCTAATTTTAACATGGCTACCAGAAAATTTAAAATTGCATTTGTAGCTCATTTTCTATTTCTATTGAACAGTGCTGGGCTAGAATGAGAGATAGCTGGGTGAATATCCAAATCAGAAGTGGAATATCTGTCCAGGACTTCTTTTGTTTGTAAGTTTAAAGGATGCATAGTATAGCTGTCCTTTAAAGACAATTCTGGATCATTATTATGTAAAATGCTAGATAATCGCATACTATTATTTTAGTAATGTTATTTCAAGACTAAGTTTTATTAATCTCTTGTGGATTGTCAGATAAATGGTGGCCTATGGATTAAGTATATACAAGTTTGAGAATTTTAAATATACATACAATTGTCCTAAATCTTTTAATTAAATCCAAAACAAAACTCATTTAGGTTAGGTGCTCATTTCCCACAACAAGTCATCCATCTCAAGGGACTTTAAAAGACATATTAAAAAATATTTAATTTCACTAGTAAGTAGCAATTCAGTTTGTATAATATATCTTTTGGTATCTGTCAGTAAAGTAAAAATTAAAAGTTTGATAATATCTAATGTTCTGCTGGTCATGGTTGTTCTTCTAGGTAGATATAAATTGGTTCAAATTTTTTAGTGGGAAATTGACATTAGACACAAGAGTTTAAAGAATTTGTTATACTAACCAAAGGTGAGACATAATATTGAGAGAGAAATAACTGCTAATCACTAATTACATAATATTGAGAGATAGATACACTATGATAACTTACTACTGTGGGTAAGAACACAAATCCTAGAGCTGGGCTGCCAGTTAGACACCAGGATTTTTCACTTAATATCCGTGTGACATTAAGTTATGTACTTACTCCCTCTGCACCTCAGTTTCCTCATCTGTAAAATCAAAGCAATAATAATAACTACCTGGTAGAGCTGTTATCAGGATTAAATTAGTTAATACTGCTAAAGTTTTGGAACAGTTCCTGATGCCCAGTAAATTGGATCAATATTTTCAAGTTAGTCAAACATATTTGTTATGATATGTGCACATAAAAATCTATAATATTGCATGTAATATGATAATTGAGAGTAGGCATTTAAATGATTGCTATAAAATAATATGCAGTCATTACAATGATGTGAGCTGTATTTATTGACATGGAAGAGTGTTGATGGTGTCTAAAAGATAAGTTGGTCACTTAACAACTTAATGTGTAGTTTCATTCTATTTTATGTTATTAATGAAAAATGACTGGAAATGTGTGAACATGATTCCTTTGAAAATAGAATTTAGCTTTATAAAATTTGCATGTTTTTATTTTTCAAAATGATCCTGAATTATTTTTATTACCAAAGTATATTTTAAAATGGAAGTCATGAAACATTAATTCTTTTCTTCAATAATGAATTGTGTACTGTAGAGTCAGCAAATGGTTAAGTACATGACTATTGTTAGTTACCTCTTAGAATAAGAGGGGTGGCTGGTTGATCTACTAAGTAGATCAATTCATTCCAATCATCCCTAACCTGTAGCTCTAGGAGGAAGGAACAAGCTGCTGCAGGTCGAGCAGGGCCAGAGAACACCGGTGGAAGGGCTATCACTAATTAGACTCTTCTAGACCACGAATTTTCCACAACACAGGCTGCAGAAATGTCTGGTGCATTGTTGCGCTGACACCCATGCTTGGGAAAGCAAGCTGTGCTTTTCTCTTTATAAATAACAATAGTAGAACATGTTTCTGAATTTGGTCATAGACATTAACAAGAATATTATTTAGCTCTTAAAAAGGTTGGAATGTTATATAGTACAGAGAAGAAAAAGGAAGCTATATTTTAGATGAAATTTTGAGGTATAATGTGCAAGAGTCATCAGGATTTTGGACAGGGCTATATATATATATAAGTAGGATGAATGTTTTTATTTGTTAAAATAATGATTGACTAAAATGTTTTAATTTTCATAATCTAAGATGTAATGCAATATGATTTTGTTGTTAATCCTCACCTGAGGATATTTTTTTCATTGATTTTTTTTTTTAGAGATAGTGGAAGGGACGGGGAGAGACAGAGGGAAAGAGAAACATCAATGTGAAAGAGACACCTCGATTGGTTGCCTCCTGCACACACCCTGACCAGGGCTGGGATGGAGCCTGCACCCAAGGTTCATGCCCTTGACCATGCCCTTGACCAGAATCGAAACCGGTACCTTTTAGTCTGCAGGCCGATGCTCTATACCAGTGATGGTGAACCTATGACACGCGTGTCAGAGGTGACACGCGAACTCATTTTTTTGGTTGATTTTTCTTTGTTAAATGGCATTTAAATATATAAAATCAATATCAAAAATATAAATCTTTGTTTTACTATGGTTGCAAATATAAAAAATTTTCTATATGTGACACGGCACCAGAGTTAAGTTAGGGTTTTTCAAAATGCTGACACGCTGAGCTCAAAAGGTTCACCATCACTGCTCTATACACTGAGGCAAACCAGCTAGGGCTGCAATATGATTTTTATGTAATAAACATAAAATATATTTCAAGTGTAATGTTGCTACACAAACACTAGCTAGAAATTTTAATTTTGTAAGAGTTGAGGTAGTACCTTAAATATTTTGAAAACATTAAGATACTTATACCTTCAATAGACATTAAGGGCATTCTTTGTGTTGGTGAGTTTTCTGGTTATTGTGGCTAAAGAAAAAACTTAACACATTGCACATTTGTATCTTTCCACAATGCCAGATTTATTAGGGGAGACCTCCTCAATAAGCCAATAGAGTCAGACACAGGTTACACACGGGGGGTTATTAATATATTTTAATTTATGCATCTTTAATTCAACTAGCCATGCATCTCAAATTCACAATTCTTTTGTGTGTGAATAGTTTTTGTTTTGTTTCCTTTTCCTTTTTGGTTTTGTTTGCTTTGCCACAGAGGAACATAAACAATGCAAAAAAGAAAATCAGGTGGGGGGGGCGTTTAAATTTTGTTAAATGGAAGAGAGAGAATCATTGAAGGTTAATTGGATAAAAAAGTTTAATGTTGAATAAGAAATGCTGATAAAATAGGTGTTTTTGTTGTTGTTTAGAATATTGCACAGAGAAAGGAAAAAGAAGAAAGATGGATGGATATAACAATAGCAGACACTGTCAGTCCCTTGCCTGCATTTTGGGTGCTCGGGGATGATGTCCAGCTGCTGGGCCATTTCTGTGCCTAAAGACGTTTTCTGGAACAGTGAGAGTGGAAATGGCAGATAATTAACACCTCTATAGATCAGTTCCACAGCGACTGTAGGGAGTTGGTGTATGAATACCCCTGCTCCCGTGCTCCAAGTGGTATTCATCTCTGAAGTGTGTTGTCCACCTTTTGCAGAGTTTCTCTCCCTCTGCCCCCCTCCCTCCATGACATTAAGTCCAAGTCACCTACTAAGTCCAAGTCACCTTGTGCTGTGGCTTAGTAATCACTCTTTACTGGCTGCTCTTTCTTCCATGAATTATTTCCCCACGCCTTCACCATTGATTCTTGTACCTGGGCTTGGACCTATTATCAAGTTCTATCTCTGGGGAACCTGAGGGACAATATCGTAGTGGCAGGAGATTTTTATCTCATTGTTTCAAAATGGTAGTGCCTGCCTTTCAAGTCTTTATGATATAGATCTGGGCAAATGTATCTGAATGTATCTCAAAAAGAAAAGTAATTCAGTTAAGTAGATATTGACTCCTTTCTAAATGGAAGGAACTATGGTAAATCTGCAAGGGCTAACACTTGTGATACATTATCTACCGGCAAGAAAACTGAAGTTTAGTACTGGGTAAGAAGGTGAATATGAAGAGGACTATACGTGTGATATGAGGAATCAAGTGAAACAATTACTCCCATTATATGGCTAGAATTTTCCTCAAAAATTAATCCAATCCTGTGTTTAAAAGTTAATAGATTGTATCTGAGATTATAAGGAAAAAAACTAAATATAGTTATGTACATTTAGATAAGGAAGATCAGTAAAAAGTCACCTGCATTTAGTTGTAGTTACTATAATTAATGAGGTGGGCACAGTGCATTATAATAAAATTAAAGGCAAATATTATTGCAAATGTCAATTAGCTATTCCCAAATGGAGCATAGCATTTCTTTCCTCTTATGCATACTCAGTTTTTGTCCTCTGCATAATGATATAAGAGCTGTAAATTTTTTAGAGCAGTGTGGGAAGGGAAACTTTTCCAATAAGAGAACAGATAAAAATAGGACTTTGCGTTTCATGTGATTTGAATAGATTCACAGTTTTACTATCTACTTAATGGAAATACTCATGAAAATACCATGATTAGCAAAATTAAATTAGCAAAATCAGTAGTTCAAAGACAGTGCAGGAATCAGCCAGTTATGACCCTTGAGCCAAATCAGCCTTCACAGCCTGTTCCTGTAAATAAAGTTTTATTGGAACACAGTCAAGCCCATTGGTTTATGAATCATTTCAGGCTGTTTTTCTACTAAACAGCAGGGTTGGGTAATACCAACAGAGACAGTATGACCCTCTAGTCTAAAATATTCTTTATCTGGCCTTTTATAGGAAAAGTTTGGTGACTCTGAAATAAATATTTAAGAGAAAAATGATAGAATTCAGT
The DNA here is from genome assembly GCF_000412655.1 of Myotis brandtii. NCBI lineage: Eukaryota > Metazoa > Chordata > Mammalia > Chiroptera > Vespertilionidae > Myotis > Myotis brandtii. The sequence continues at coordinate 1,077,721 of NW_005371198.1, forward strand.
GGATCCACTTAATAGAGTAAATAAGATTTGTACAAGCATCAGTTATTTTTTTTTAATTTAATTTTATTGTTGTTATAAAGTGTCTCCCGTTTTCTCCCTTTTTGCCCCCCCCTCCACCCAACCACTGCCTCACCCCAGGCCTTCCCCATGCTATTGTCTGTGTCCATGGGTTATGCATATATGCATATATGTTCTTTGGTAAAATTCTTCCTTTCCCTCCCCTTAACCTCCCCACCTCCCAGGATTGTTATTCTGTTCCATGCATCTATAAACAACAAAATAGACAGTGTTTTTGAACCTATTCCAGGAGGCAATCTTTTTAAATCATCCTCTTCTGTAGTTCAGGAAATATGCTGTGGTTGCATAGGGATTTGCTGAGTGAGATTCTCCCATACATTTGAGGTTATTCAATCTGTACCTATTTTTAGTGGTTTTTGAACCAGCTTTTACTAGCTTCAAATTTATCTCTTTCTTTGTAGTTGAATTTGACTACATTTTATTTTTGAAAGTTTTGCAAAATGCTTGGTTAATTTTACCATATATTTATATATGGCAATATATAAATGATTACAATACATAAAGATACTTTTTCTGGCCTCTATTCATCTATCATATAAATGAAAAATGGAACATAGCCCTGGCTAATGTGGCTCATTTAGTTGGACATCATCCTGTGTACCACAGGTTTGCAGGTTCTCTTCGAGGTCAGGTCACATGCCTGGGTTGTGGGCTCAGTCCCTGGAGCAGGCCACACAGGAGGTGGCCAATCAGTGTTTCATTCTCACATGTATGTTTCTCTCTCTCTTCCACTCTCTAGCTCTTTCTCTAAAAATCAATTAAAAATGTTTTAAAAAAATGGAACATAAACACATTACCTCTTTCTGTACCACCCTGAGTCCCACATAATTAGGGAGCAATTAATAATGTTATGATCTTTTTTTAAAAAGTGGGGCTGTCTATAGGAGATGCTCAGATGATTGATATTTTGTTATACAGTGACTCAAAGTCAACATTATAGTCTGAGAGCCATAGTTCTACTTTAATTCATGCCTTAAACAGAACCTAATTGATAGATTTAAGTTGGAAGAGTATCTGGCTTTTTTTGATAACTTATATTTTATTATTGCCGTTTATTTTCCCCCACAAAAACCACCCTAAGAATAATAGATATTTTGAAAAGAATATTTGAGTAATTCCTCTTTTTTTCTTTCTGTAAGTAGGAGAACTCAAGAGGACATTTCCTTGGCAGAATGTGTTTCAGAGGTCTCTAATCAGTAGGGTTCCGTCTTTCTATGGCAAGAAAATTAGTGGCATGTGTTACGCAATATTATAATTACAGAAGGATTTAAGTGGTTAGGTATTTCCTCTGTGGTGAAATTTTAGCTATTACAAAAGAGATTTATACTGTCCTGTAGAATTTTATCTGTGTGAGCCAAGAAAATGAGCCACAGGAAAAGATGAGAGAATAGCAGCTTGGTCTTTCAAATGTTTATGTGAAAATAGATAATCCTTTTAAAATACTTTGTAAGCAATTGTGAGAGTTTTTAGAATGGCACCACCAGCTTGCTTTAAGTGTAAGATAAGACTGATTTTTTGAAAATGCTATTATAATTTTGAAGCAACATAGACTATTTAAATCAAGAGCCATAGTCTTTGACACAGTACATGATTTATTATTGTTGAAGGCAGCTCTATTTAATAGAAATGTATAATTTAAATCTTTTAGTAGCTACCTTAAGAACACAAAAAATGTTATATTATTTTAATAATATATTTTAATGGCAACTATAGTTGATAATATTTTGTTGTATAACCCAATTTGCTAAGAAATAGAACTGAAGTGTTCTCGCAGAAACAAAACCTTAGGTAACTATACAAGGTGGCAGACTCCATGGGGGTAGGGATCCTTTTGTTATCAGATAAATGTGTGGATGGTCTTTCTCTGTTTTTAGTGGGAGTGGAGTTTTGGGGGTGCTGCTGGAATAAGCATTTCTGGAGGTCCCCCCAGGAGGATGAAATGTGGTAGAAAGCTTTGTTTTCATAGAATTGTATCCTTGGGCTTCTAAAGTCCATTTCCCTTAATCCAGTCCTGGAAGATATGCAGCTGGAGATTCATTAGAGCTAGAAGCAAAGTCTGCATCCAGAGTTTGCTTTCCATGGTGGAGCTGGTTCTAGTGCAGCATTCGGCTAGTTACAGTCCATCAGTCCACTGTGTGGGCCCCATGGCTGTGAGCCATATGGACTAATGCAGGGGAGCCAGGAGAGTACACCTGCTGCAACAAGTGTCTCAAGAGCCCCACAGGAACCAAGAGAGAGAACTCCTTTGTTTAGGAGCTTAAGTATCTCAAATGTTCCCATGTTTGCAGTGGCCACGCCTACTGTGGCCAGTGACCTGCTCCCAGGTATGACTGGCAGACAAGTACTTTCTCTATTTCACCCTGACTTTACTGGCCATGCATCTATTCTTCTTCTGTCCAGTCCCTTCCTGGGGAATGTTAAACTGAAGCTTCCTGGCAAACAAAGGTACACAAATGGCATGCCTATATTACTTGGCCTTCCCCTTGCTCCTTTCCTATTAATTAATAACTGGGTTAGTTACAACAGGATCACTTTCAAATGTATATGTAAATCAAATCACCACATTATGCAATTACACCTCAAAAAAAGCTGAGAAAATAATGTATATTTTTTACTTAACCCATTATGTAAAAAATATACTCATTTAAAAACTTAATAGTATAAAATTATTGATATATTGCATTCTATGTTTTATTCTTGGTGTTTATAATCTGGTATGCTTTACATTAATAGTGTACCTTGTGTTTAGATTTCATAAAATTTACATTTGAAAAAGCAGAATCACATGCCTAAGCTGTTGTTAACATTTAATTTTTTTCTAATAGCTAGATTAAATATTAGATTTTTATTTAACTTAAAATTTATAAAATTATCAATAAAGTAAAAAATTAGTTCTGCTATCTCACTAGCCACATTTCAAGTGCTCAGTGGCCACATATAGCTCGTGGCTACCATTGGACAGTGCAAATGTAGGTCATTACTCGGTCATCCAGGTCAGAGTTTTCAAATACTTGTGATTTGTTTGCTTATAATAGTGAAACATGCCTCAGAATGGCTACAATGTGCCACTTTTAGCAAAATACATAAAAATGAATCTCCGCACTCAGAATTGACTGGCACATGTTCTGTGGGCATTTTGGATTTTCTAATGCTGGATCTGTACCAGGTCACCTTTTTCTCCACATAGTAGCTTCTCGTCCACATTTGCAGAACCTCTGCTCGCACAAGTTTCAGAGATAGGTGGGCTACATTCCCTCCCCCTCCAAAAATATAGAATTACTTCACTGAATATTTTCCGAATATTAAAGATATAACAGTTTTGATGTTAAAATCTTGGTGGGACCTCAATCTGAAAGTTTTCCTTAGCTTTGGCCATAGAGTGACTCTTCAGTAACAGAGGGAGAAGGCCTGGGTCTTTAGGACCAACCCGAGAGCATCTCCTACAGGAGAGAAGGGTCCTGCTCGGGAATGTGAGTGAGAGTGAAACCAGAGTCCACAGAGAGCAGTCTTGATTCTGCATCTCCTATGGACGAATACGTATAAATAAATTTATAGCTACTCATGCAGTATATATGGAATAGACTTTAATGAGTGCTTGTTTCAGGTTGACATTCTAAAGTCATTAAATAGAAAAACAGTTCTTATGGAAATATTACATCACTTGGTATTTCTCACAGTTGTCTCAAATTAAAGTGAATCTGAGTATATTTCCTGCTCCAATATAGATGAGCTGGCTCATCTGAATATAGATAAGCTAGACAATTTTGTTCCTCTAAAAAAAGGCAATTTATTAACAACATAACATGAATGTCAAGAAACTATTTTTATTTCAGGTTGAAAGGACTTAAAGACCTGACCCATTGTACAGCAAAGCAGTTCAGGAACATAGCCAAGAATAGAAATTATGCCACCACATTTTTTTTTTCTCATTTTAAATGTACTGAGAACTCAGCTCGTGTTAAATAAAAGAAAAACAAGTAATTTCCTAGTGATGAATTTTGTCAGATGAAAGTTTTTAACTTAGGAAAAAAAGTACCAGCAGGCAAAGAAGGTACACATGACATTTTAAATGGGCCAAATGTAAATGACTTCTCCCTTTCAGTTTCTCTCTCAAGAAAACAGAAGACAGGGAAATACTTTGTTCATTACATTTTAGTCATTGAAAATTTCAAGCATATATTTACAATGAATCTGAATATTGAAAATGTAGAAAGATAGGATTAGGAATCATGAAGATTTAAAATAACTTATGAGAGTGGAAATAATTTGGACAGGGAATTTTAGTCCTGAGTTTGTTTTCAACACCTTGAGTAGAGAAAATTGTAGAAAGAATTCATGGCTACTTAACAGCTGAGAAGTTCAAGGCAAATATTCTTTTTTGCTATAGAAAGTACTATTAAAATTTGAAGGAAATTTGATTACAGTTGTATGGGTAGATGATTTCTACATTTACTTTTAGCTCTAGAAGTTTGAAAGTCTCTGATATAAGAGGGAAACAGTGAAATATGAGGAATAACATTCTGGCCAACAGCTTGATCCTAATCAGTATTTGAACTTAAAACTGAAATGTAATACTGAACAATCATGAAGGGTAGAGAATTCATCATACAAAGATTGGCTTGCTGTTCTGTGTTCAAAAAAAGAAATGCTTATTTTTGAGGAAACTGAATAATGGTGGCCCATAAATTCTTTGATAAAATTTCTTTCAAAGAGAAGAAATCAATTCACCCTGCTTGGCCTAAAGAAGGGTTGTAATCCTTCTTTATATAAAAAAGGGGAGAAAGGCTGGTATAAGGGAAAACACAGGCATTGATAATGCATTTGATGCATATTGGGCTTCTAGGGACAAAGAAGCTGTATACAAATGAACTGTAATATTTGCATTAAAGTCCTCTTTATGACAGTGGGACATATGGATACAAAGAAAGTATTTTATACTATGCTCAGTTGGGTTTTCCATATGAAATGTGACTGTTTGCCAGTAGCAAAAAGAAGGACAGTTCCCAAACTCCTTAATCTACTAGATAATTAACATGATTTTAAAAGTAATTAATTGAAAAGGGATGGATTTCCTAGTTGATCCTATTTCAGATTATATTAGTTTGCTCTGATCATTAAATATATTTTTAGGGTCTAGTCTCTGAAGGATTTGAGGTGATTGTGTGAGACTTCTGACCTGTACAATAACATGACAAAGGAAGCTGTTCAAGCTTACTTTTAAAAAACCATAGAAGTATATAACAAAACCTTGTAGAAATATCAGCAGCACCTATCTTTCTTTGTTAATCTGAATTTTTCCTTATACATTCCTTTGGTTTCTAGGAGACTCAGCTCTGTTTTGATCATTGTAAATCTTTTCTTGTATATAAGCAGGCATAGTGGCCAAACAGCTACTCATTAGAATATAAGTTCATCAGAGCAAGGATTGTTGCATGTTTTATTGACTGTATTCTAGTATATTGCACATAGTAAGAGGAGATTCAATGTTTGCTGAAAAATGTGGAAGTCATGCTATGTGTAAAATATTGAGCTATGTGGGAAATAAAAGATAAATGTGTCTGATAATAAGTAGCCTCTTATACAATACTAGAGGCCTGGTGCACAAAAATTTGTGCACTGGGGGGGGGGGGCCCCCCG
>NW_005371198.1:1085148-1088863 GCF_000412655.1 Myotis brandtii
AGTCTTCAGTCTTCGATCTGGCTGGAGCCTTCAGTCTTCGCTCGGGCGCCTGTGTATATGCAAATTAACCGCCATCTTTCTTGGGTTAATTTGCATAATCATGCTGATTGGCTGGTGGATGTAGCGGAGTGACACCAATTTGCATGTTTCTCTTTTATTAGTGTAGATGGGAACGTAGGTTAGAACTTTGTCAATCATTTCTACTGTCTCCCCAGTACCTACCACAGTTCCCAGCAGTTAGAAAAGCAAGGGAGAAAAGAGAGGGGTAGGGAGGAGTAGAGAACTGTAGGTCCAGCCACATACTGTGTGGGGCCCAATGCAAAATGAAAATATGGCACTCTGTTTACAAATGTTAAAGACTTTTACTACAGCAATAGAAAAACATCAAACCATGTGAGAAGCACTTTAAAGTGTGACTTCACAGGTCACATGCCCATGTAGACGGATTTGGGGAATTGCATTAACTTTGAAAATAAAGTTATTTCTTTTCCTAGAGAAAGGTTTTGGTGGATTGGATTATTGTTCTCAATCTGCACTCTCTCCTGTTATATGACCTTACAATGCCTGAGAGTGAGAATTTATACTTCCCCACCCCAGGGATGCTGGGTTTTGTCATGAGACTTATTTAGCCAAAGGCTAAAAGTGACAGTGTGCTGGTTCCTAGCTAAAGCCCCAAGACAGGGCAAGTTTCATATGGCCCTGTCTTGGTCCACCATGAGAGGAACATGCTCTGATAGTTCTGATAGCAACTGGTCTAAGAACTTGAAAACACATAAATCAACCTGAACCTAATCTGCAGCTTACAGTCTAAAGCCAAAGGCCTGGGACTTTCTCCAGCCTAGTCAAAGCAACCTGCAGTCCCAAAAGAGAAGACAAAAAAACCCCACAACAATATTAAGCCAATGAATTTTAGTTTGATTTTTGTTAGTGTTATGTCAATAGTGGATGAAAATGTAGCTGTGATATTGATGGTGGGAGAAAAACTGGATGAATTGTGGGCGATGTCATCTGGGAGACTAATCTACTGAAAGTAAATGTGGGTGAAATTAGAGCTGAATTTTATTGTGTATCTACTGTAGTGCTGAGCACTGGGCTGGACAGTGCATCTCGTATGAAGAAGTGTGAGGTGCTCTTCTTGCAATGGAAAATAAGACACACCCTTGTAGCTAGCAGCAGTGCGTTACATGAAATAAGTATCAAATAAGTAACAAAAAAATGTATAATGGAGTTGAGAGTAATGTGAGAAGAAAAACTGACTCAAACAGTAAATCACGTCAGTTTTCTTTATTAAATCTAATAAGCCAAGTAGGAAGCAAGAGAGAAGAAAAGCAAAATCTCCCAGGTCAGTTAGCCTGGGAGCAGCCCTCCCATCTAGCACTTCCTATCTAAGGTGCTTCTGAAGCTACAAAAGTTGGGGGATATGGTAATCAAATTTGACTGCCTCCAATAATTGCATACCAGCAAAGAGTCGGGAGGTATTTGGATAAAAGTACTGCTTCAATAGCTTCACCATGGAGCAGAGCCAGGGCCAATCTGCCTGTTAAATTGCTTATGGGAGGTAAGGCATTTAAGGCACTATGCTAGCAATTTTACATATTTTATCTCATTTGGTTTTGGTATCATCATCATGAATCAATCATTTTTCTTTTGTACAAATAAGGAAAGTGAGATCCAGAAAAGTTAAATTTGTTGATCAAGGTTATATGGCTGTTGTAACAGTCAGCTATTGTCAAACTTAGCTGCATAACAAACTCAGCAGCTTAAACAAAGAAACATTAGTTTTTTGCTCACATGTCTGCAGATCAACTGGTGTTCAGATCTACACTGGGCTTAGTTGGGGGGCTCCTCTTCCTGCTATAGGTTGTCTGGGCTTGACCACAGGCTGCAATTTCAATTCATATTTACTTCATGTGCTTTTCTCTTTCATGGAATGGTCTTCCCATGGCAAATAGCAGGAGTTCATGAAGCCAGTTAAACAGCACAGCACATTTTATAGTTTCTGCTTATATCACACCTGCTTGCATTCTGTTGGTCAAAGGAAGTTACAGACCCAGCCATATTCAGTCAGAAATGGGCTAATTAAGAAAGCATGTCTTTAGTCCTTCCTGTCCTCTCCAGAATTAGTATAACACCCAGTGGTGGATGATTATGGAGATTCCAGCCTGAACAATATCAGAAAAGAAAATAAGATTAATTTTAATTAACACAAATCTAGAGTTAGCTTTCTAAATACGTTTTTATATCCAAGTTTTTGATGATTATATGTATGTGAGTAAGTATTGAACAACAGAGAAGCATGGAGGCATGCTGCAAAGAGAAAAGAAAATGCACGTTCTTATAAAGTGGATGATCGATAGCCTTGTATTTTATTATGGTACACAAAAGGGCAACCTCATAGCTTTTGCATGGTCTTGCATATGATTATGATTTCTTGTTCAGTGTGAAATTGGAGATTATAGTTCTGTAATAAAAATGAAATATTTGCATCATTATAGAAGAAATCACTTTTCTGATTGTGATTCATTATTTACCATTGCCAAAAATAGTTGTGGAAAATATTGAAGGTCAGCCTGAATATAGTCATTTAGTCATAGATTTGTAGGCAATATAAAATAAGACCTAAATGGTATCAGAAAAGGGTTTCATTCTTTGTTATATCTGAATCCTATTCAATGTGAATTTGCTTTAGAGCCGTGCCCTTGGTGTGGATGTTTTTCTTGCTCTGCTTTCAGAGCAGTTGTGCCCTGGAGGAGCACTATATATATTATATTGCAACATACATATTGTACTTCATTTTAGTCATGCTAGAATAACTACAGTTTTTATTAGTTGCTCATGTTCTCTAATTTGGGGATGCAGTTACCATTTGGAATTGAGTACAGGAAATTTCCAACTCAATAGTTTCTTACGTGTAAATTTAACATTACTCCAACCTCTTTCCTTCAGCTTTGGTTTCCAGTTAACTGTTTTCCAAAGCAGATCAATGTTTACCCTAGATAAAGTTCTTAAGATATAAAGGGCAAAGAGAGTCAGTCACATCAAGACAAGGTGACTTTGTTACCTCTGTGCAAATACCAACAATTTATTCCTCTAAAATGATAGAGCTCTGAGGGTGCACTTTTCTATGAATTGGGAAAAGGCCCTTCTTCAAAGTTTATATGCAGGCTTGGGTCAGTGTACAGGGCGAAGTCTGGAATCCAGTCCTCCGAAGACCAGGACTTAGTCACTTGTCCTGGCACCCTTGTGTGAGAAGCAACTTGTGCAACTGTGTGGAGTTCCTGTGATTAAAATCTATCCCCATCTAGGCGAGAATTAGGTTGGCTTTCCAGCTCTGCTACTTACTAGGAAAATGACATTGTGTAAGTCCCTTAAGCTTCAAAGATTGTTGTTTGTTTGTTTGTTTTTATCTTAGGGTCAGGACATAAGATGTTACTTCAAAGAGGAACTGGAGATATGTCCTTGACATTTTTTTTTGTCTAAAGTTTTATATATGTCTCCTTTTTCCCAGATTGGCACCCCCTCCCCGCCATTCCCACCCCTGAGGGCAAGCCCCCACCATCCAGTGTCTGTGTCCATTGTTTATGCTAATATGCATGCATACTAGTCCTTTGGTTGATCTCTAAACCCCCCACCTCCCCTGCCATTTATCTCTGGATCTATTTTTGTTCATCAGTTTATGTTGCTCATTATATCCCACATATGAGTGAGATCATGT
>NW_005371198.1:1089375-1093516 GCF_000412655.1 Myotis brandtii
GATGATTAGTGACTTTGAGCATGTTTTCATATGTCTCTGGGCCTTCTGTATGTCCTCTTTCAAAAAGTGTCAATTTACATCCTTTGACCATTTTTTGATTGGATCATTTATCTTCCTTTTGTTAAGTTGTATGAGTTCTCTGTAAATTTTGGAGATTAAGCCCTATCAGAAATATCGTTGGCAAATATGTTCTCCCATGCAGTGGGCTTTCTTGTTTTGTTGATGGTTTCTGCTGTGCAAAAGCCTTTTATTTTGATGTAGTCCCATTTATTTATTTTCTCCTTAGTCTCCATTGCCCTAGGGGCTGTGTCAGTAAAGATATTGCTACGACATATGTCTGATATTTTGCTGCCTTTGGAGTCTTGTAGGATTTTTATGGTTTCCCGTCTTACATTTAAGTCCTTTAGCCATTTTGAGTTTGTTTTTGTGTATGGTGTAAGTTGGTGATCTAGTTTCATTTTTTTTGCATGTATCTGACCAAATTTCCCAACACCATTTTTTGAAGAGACTGTCTTGACTCCATTGTATGCTCTTGCCTCCTTTGTCAAATATTAATTGAGCATAATAGCTTGGGTAGATTTCTGGGTTCTCTGTTCTGTTCTATTGGTCTATATGTCTGTTCTTGTGCCAGTACCAGGCAGTTTTGAGAACCGGGGCTTGGTAATATAGCTTAATATCTGGTATTGTGATCCCTCCAACTTTGTTCTTTCTCAGGATTGCTGCAGCTATGTGGGGTCTTTTTTTATTCCAGATGAATTTTTGGAGAGTTTGTTCTAGATCTTTGAAATATGCCGTTGGTATTTCAATGGGGATTGCATTGAATCTGTAGATTGCTTTGGGTAGTATGGACATTTTAATGATGTTGATTCTACCAACATACAGAAAGCCAATAGACATCATTCTACCAATCCATGAACATGGTATGTTCTTCCATTTGTTTATGTCTTCCTCTATCTCTTTTTCAATGTTCTGTAGTTTTCCAAGTACAGGTCTTTTATCTCCTTAGTTAAGTTTATTCCTAGGTATCTTAATTTTTTTGGTGCAATGGTAAATGGGATTTTTTTTTTAGTTTTTTTCTTTGAGTTCATTATCCTATATAATAAAAGCCTAATATGCCTAGTATCCAGTTGTCCCGTCAACCAATCAATGCATAATATGCTAAGGCCGCTCAACCACTTGCTATGATGTTTCTTTCTTTGAGTTCATTATCCTATATAATCATTATCCTATATAATCAAAGCCTAATATGCCAAGTATCCAGTCGTCCCATGTCCCATCAACCAATCAAAGCATAATAGGCGAATTATATGCTAAGGCCACTCAACCACTTGCTATGATGTGCACTGACCACCAGGAGGCAGATGCTCTGACTGGTAGGTCAGCTTGCTGCTGGGGTCTGGCAGATCGGGACTGAGCGGGATGAGCCAGACCCACCCTGGAGCCCTCCCACAGTCCCTCCCTGGCTGGCCAACCTCCCGCATCCCTTCCCAGGCCGATCGTGCACTGGTGAGGTCTCTTGGCCTGGCCTGCACCCTCTCACATTCCGGGCTGAGGGACCCCCTGAATGCACAAATTTCGTACACTGGGCCTCTAGTTAGTGTATAAAAAGGCCATATATTTCTGGGTGTTAATTTTGTATCCTGCTACATTGCCGAATTCATTTAAGTCTAGTAGTTTTTTGATGGAGTCTTTGGAATTTTCTTTGTACAGTATCATGTCATCTATGAATAAGGACAGTTTTACTTCTTTTCTAATTTGGATGCCTTTTATTTCTTCTTCTTGTCTGATCACTATGGCTAGCACTTCCGGTACTGTCGAACAGGAGTAGTGAGAGTAGACATCCCTGTCTTGTTCATGTTCTTAGGGGAAATGAGTTTAGTTTTTGCCCATTAAGTATGATGTTGGCTGTAGGTTTGTCGTGTAAGACTTTTATTACGTATAAGACTTTGATTATGTTGAGGTATGATCCCTCTATTCCCACTTTGCTGAGAGTTTTTATCAAGAATGGGTACACTTCCAGTACTATATCAAACAGGAGTGGTGAATTTGGGCATCCCTGTCTTATTCCTGTTTTTAGGGGAAATGCCCTTGACATTTTGTTTGAAACTATATTTGCATTATGTAAGAAAATGCTACAGAATGTGGTTATTTTTATAGTGATATTTGGCGTTCTCTCAACTATATTATGGATTTGACATATCTAAGTTAAAGACACCACCATCCACTGTGTGGACCACGCCTGAATCTAAAGCTTCTGTATGAAACACCTTCCACACTCTCTTTCCCCTCCAATCATAGTTACCTAGCCTGTTGATGCCCTTTCTTAAACAATTATTTATATTTTAATCTCTTCTCTCACCACACTCACTGCCTTGGTCCAGGCTCTCATCATTCCTTCCCTGGATTATTGTAATTACTTCCCAGTAATTTTGAATCAATTTCTGTTCTCCCTAGTCTGCTCTCCATACATTCCCAATAATGACCTTTACACTGGCTGAATCCTTCAGTGACAGACTGTAGTGCACAATAGGAAATCTCAGCCAGAGCTTCACATGTGTGCTTTTCATGCGCGGATCCCTGTTTGCTTTTCCAGTCTCATCTTCCGCCCTCCTGTTCTCAATTGTAGAGCAGATACATGAAGCTTTTATACTTCTGTGCCTTTGAACATGCTAGTGTCACTGTCTCAAAAGCTGCACTCTCAGTTCCTGTGTCTTAACCATTCATTACATTTTTATTTCTATATCAAGGATCAGTTCAAATATCCCCTAACCCTTGCTTCTATTCTCCACTTCCTTCCTGAGGCCTACCCCTTTCTTGTTTATAACAATTAATGTCACTTGCACTGTAATTTTTTAGGTACAACTTGTAGTCTCCATTGAATTGTGCAGACTTTGGGTTAGAGGACAGGCCACAGTTTCCTTTTAATACCTGCAGATTCAGGAAGGTCAACGCCTGAGTGCCGGTCGCCATTACTGTTCTTGCAGTGAAATGATGTTGCACATGTTTATATAGTTTGTGAACTGCAAAATAGTTACTATTTTTTGTATAGGTATATCTGAAAATGTCCAGTTTAACAGATTCTGGAGGAAAAATGTCCCCAAACAAATCACTTGCCACTAAAATCACTGGAAAGGAGTCGTGTTACAATGATAAGGGCTGGCAGTTTCCAGGGACTTACATGTTAGAAGTTGCATTTAGATATTTACAGGAATCTTCTCATTAATTCTCACACCTCTCCATGGTTGTTAAGGTTTATTGCTCCCATTTTCCTGAAGAAGAAGCTGAAGTTTAAACAAGATAAACCATTTATTCCCAACCAGGCAATATGTGGTAGAACATGGTGAGCCCAGACTGTTCACCAACAGGCTTTACTAGAAATCCATACGCCAGTGAATGACATGACTGCTTGATTTTCTGTTAAGCCACGAAGATGCTTGTTGTGAGGAAAGTCCTTTTACATTGACATTCCCAGCGCTGGACTGCATTGGGTACAGTGTCAGTAACCGCCAAGGACCAGGCTGTGATTACAAATGGACCTTTCCTGGAGGCACTCTGCCTGCAGGGCCTCTCTCAGTCACAGCTTCTTTCCCGGACCACCTCCCAGGACTAATATCTGCTGGTGTTACAATTAGGGAGGACCAGCTGTGGACTCCATTGGCTGGGAGATTATAAGACCTCTCCTCAATTTTGGAATAACTGAGAGAATCATGAGTGAGAATTACAAGGAAAAGTAATGAGAATTACTTTACTTAAAATTTTTATTTATCTCCCAGCTATTGAATGTTCTCTGATCTGGAGAAAGAGCCGGAAGAGATTTAAGACTCCTTTGACCCAATTTTAATTTAAAATGTTATTGCACAAAAAGTCATGTGAATCAAATGGTTTTCAGTGGTTAGTTAGATTGTTAACAAAGAAAAAGAGAAAACAACCAGTGTCTCTTAAGGAAGGATTTAAAAAATGAGATGATTTTACGAAGATGTGTAGAAGGTGACAGTTGAGGCAAAAATAAATAAAATTTATTTATTTTTATTTTTTTGTTTTTTTAAACCTCTGCAATTATTAGTTTATTAGTATCATCCAGGACTCAGATGTTCAGTATTCCTCCTGAAATTACATAAACAAATGCAAATGAAAATATCCA
>NW_005371198.1:1093700-1094531 GCF_000412655.1 Myotis brandtii
GACAATTCAATCTGTGATACAAAGTTTACTTCCCTCATGTCTATTTGATTTTATAAAGGGGAAAACTATAATTTGGAAAATATACTCAATCTTAAATGTGGTATACAATTTTAAAAGTTGGCCCAATTAATTAAAAATACCTTTAATGGAGTCTCAAGTTTCCTAAGCAATCCATATTTAGATAAATAAAAGACATTTAGTCAGCACTTTTTTTTCTTCAGAGCCTTTGCTAAGACTAATGTCAACAAAAAACTTCATACCAAAGTCTTGTATTTGAAGCTTACGCTTTTGGGGATATATTCTCAGGCCTTCTTTAATGTGGGAACTGCAAACATAACTGCCATTACATGGTAATGGGAGTTAAAAAAAATGTCAAGTCCTCATGTAAAGATTAGAACATACTTTTCTATTAGTCCTTCAAGGACAGACTTTCAAATGTTTGATTCTAATAATCCCATGCTGTGAGTAGAGTGGTTACTTTTCACTTTGTAAATGTGACTGGGCTATGTGAAAATTATCAACTGACCAAGACTTTGAGTTTGTTATGGATGAAAACTGTCTCAATTCAACTCTCATTACCCTCATCACAATTATGCAGGGTGTGTAGACAAAAGCTTTTTATCAGCTAATTATAGGAAAAGATAAACACTGTAATAATTATATGATCCAAAATGGGCAAAAGCAAGACTAGCTTCCCCTCAAGAAGAAAAATGTCAGACCTATGAAAAGGACAACAATACTAATTAAAAAATTGTATTTACTTAGAAGCATTCAGAATGTCAACAAAAGAGCTGCAGCTTTTTTTGCAATTACAGAGTGGTATTCAGTTAA
>NW_005371198.1:1094921-1098510 GCF_000412655.1 Myotis brandtii
CAGTATGCAGCAATATCCTTTTCATATTTCTCCTTCAGCTTAGCAGCCTTCTTTTTATAAGGCTGCTTGTCATCTGCAGCGGTGTTATTCCACATCTCTCCTAGCTTCTTTGCAACATCACCAATGGATAGGCCAGGATGCTCTCCTTTCATTTTTGACTCCTTTGACCTATATTTAATTTAAAATGTTATTGCACAAGAAGTCATGTGAATCAAATGTTTTTCAGTGGTTAGTTAGAATGTTAACAAAGAAAAAGAGAAAACAACCAGTGTCTCTTAAGGAAGGATTTAAAAAATGAGATGATTTTATGAAGATGTGTAGAAGGTGACGGTTGAGGCAAAAAAACCTTTAAAACCTTTAAGGGTATCATTAAAAAATAATGGGATTTCATGATAGTGACATGTTAAGGTCAATGAATTCAAGAGCCAGGTTTGTTTTCCCCATATTTGCCCATGCCCTTGCAGCTCATAAAATGCGTATTTGACGAATTAATCAAATAGGTATGTGTCTCTGAACAATAGGTAGGAAAATGAAAGCTAAAGATTGAAAAGGCACAATGAATCAGGGCACATTGGCGACAAACTCTGAATGGAATGCTTGGATAGAGTTTAAAATGAAGGAGGTAATAGAACTTGGTTTCTTATCCTTGAAGAAAAATCTTCCCTCTTTTTTAAGTTGCAGTATTTGAAGAATAAACTATTTCCTTCTTCTCACATGGCCCGTGTGCAAGGGCACCGCTCTTACAAGAAAAGATTCAGGATGAAAGACATTCAGTGACTACTGATGTCTACTTCTGTTCTTCTGGGCAGGAAGAAACATATTGCAGAGTTATTGCACTTTTTAAGTCATGGCCTTGCTCCGTTTCCCCAGGCACCTGAAAGGTTACATCCTGGGTATCTTTGGTTTCTTTATCTTCCATCAGGCAGCATTCAGAAATTCTTCTAAATATAAGCTCTGAATCTTAATACATTTCTGATACGTATTGATTAGTTTTTGAGAGAAAAGTTTATATCAATATAATTTTCCTATTTAGTAAATTACAATGGGAAATGGGATATATTGGTATAATATTTATTAATACTTTACTTGAATATTTGTATAACAGTATAACAAGGCTTTTTGGTCCTATTGATTAATGAAATGTATATCCTTCAAATATTGAAAAACATAAGACAAAAAAAACAAAAATTTTAGAATGAGAGAATTTTATGCTCTAAAATTATTTATTTTTTGACACAGAAATTTATCTTTCAATATGAAGTAACTCATCCATTAAGTTTGTGCTTGATCTTTGTGTGTGTGTGTGTTTAAGGAATTATAACTAATTACTTTATTGTGAATATTTCAGCTTCTCGGGACTATTTTTTAAAACGATTTCTCAATGAAATATTAATTTTATGCCCATAAAAACCTTTTTTGTTCCCATTTAGGAAGCTATGAATTGTCTTTTTATTATCTACTTCATTATAATAAATTTCAATTTGCATACACAAGTAATATATTATTTGGTGATATTTTAATGTTTATAATTATTTCACTATTGAATTTTAATGGTTTGAGAATGCATATAATTTATCTTCAAAAGTCACTTTAGAAATAGTTGTTAGTGGTCTGACTAAAAAAATACACTAATCTCATAATGTTCATTTAGAAAAGGATGAAAATTTAAGAATATTGCACAGATTTTTTCTTGTATGTATGTAGTTATATTATTAGCTTGTTCCTTTGAAATTAAGCAAGTAGAATATGTGTTAATGCATTTATTTGTTAGAAATCTTCATTAATTTTTTACTCAAGTCACTTTTTATTCTTAATTTCCTCTATCAAAACCTGAACTCCTCTCAACTTCAATCTCAAACGCTAAATTATGTTACTTGTCAAGTGGGGATAAATTATGGTGTTTAAGCAAGTGATGTGTATAGCTTTAGTTGCTGTTAGGTTCTTATTATAGCTTCAGCTCTGGGTGATCAGCCATACTGTTTACAACTTACATATAAGAAATTCATTTTAATTACTAATAATTCACAATATGAAGTAAGACATATCAAACTACATAATCATATGTCAGCAGGGAGTTTAGCCCTAAGCTTCATAGTTTTGTGTCCTCTTTTCATAAGTCTTTTTTTTTAACTTTCTGTGTTCTTACTGGCCACTTTCTTTTCCCTCTATACTTCTCAATTCTCCTAATTATCTTCATATATGTATCTTTCTATCTATCTATTCATCTATCTATCTATTTAGTTATATCTATCTATTGCCTACCTACATAACAGTATATTATCTGTTTATGAATATGCATGCACCCACTTAAAATAGCCTATTTCTTTCCTCAGTGCAATAAGAAAGAAGCACACTGTCAGTTTCACCCCCATTCTGCAACGTGCAGATGGGAGTTTCAAAGTGATCTTTATCATAGAAGCTCTTTGTGTTCATTATAGCCTTTTGAGAAACCATGGATTTATTTATGAAGCTGTACCTCTGCCATTAAATGTTTTTATTGAATCAATGGCAAACACCAATAATGCTATTATAGCAACACTGTCCCTAGACCCTCCTCATATACGACCTCATGTATCTGCCAGTTGAGATCCCAGCCTGTCTTCCACGTGCTTCCAAGGAGAAGGTCCTGTTAACTCCAGTAAGGAAAGCAGCCCCTTTGAGCTTATGAAATCGTGCACTGAAAACAGAATCAGTGCACGATTCTATAATCAGTACTTTATCTTGAACTCTGTAACGGCTTTCAACTTTAACCTGAGGTAGGAAATCAATTACTGCAGTGTTCTGTTCACTTTATTTTCCTAGAATGAGTCTGATATTAGATTGCCTCTTGGATGGAGAGGCTTTCATGGAGTTTTCTAATGGGAGCATGTATCCAGCCTTATAACATATTTGCCAGTTTGCCTCAAACTCCAGAGGTGAATAATTTGATTTCTTTGAGCTCATATAAGTTTACTTCTTTATTCATTAAGTATTGACTGAGAAGTCATTGTTCCAGGTCTGAATATATGTAAGGGGATACTGAAAATATATATAAATGGATAACTGCTATATCCAGGCAGATCCTACTGTTAAAGAGAGAGTATACAGAAAAACATTTATTTAATAGTTCTTATAAAGAATATTTTGTCGATAAATATCAGTGAGGAAACAAAATGAAATAAAACAACAGAGAAAGTTGCTGTAAGGGCTGGAATGCCAACCCCTTCCTGATCCATTTTTCTTTGCTTCACAATATTCTCAGAGCACAGGACCAAGTGCCCTCTGTATTGGTTTCACTGTAGGCAGCCCTGCTCCACAGGAAGGGTGATTTGACCACAGGCATGCAGCCCTGGGGGAGCCTCCTCCATAGCCCTGTCTATGTAAAAGATAAGCAGAGCTGAGAGGCTAGATTGTAAATTACATAAAAAGGACTATGAAATTTTACTGATAATTGATCTCTCTGTTGTAAATGTTGGTCACATCTATCTACACTAATAAAAGACAAACATGCAAATTGACCATACCTTCGCTACACCTTAAGCCACGCCCACCAGCCAATCAGAGCAACTATATGCAAATTAACCCAACCAAGATGGCGGCTGGCAGCCAC
>NW_005371198.1:1099613-1117736 GCF_000412655.1 Myotis brandtii
TAAAAGGGTAATATGCAAACTGACCCTAACAGCAGAAAGACTGGGAATGACTGGTCACTATGACACACACTGACCACCAGGGGGCAGATGCTCAAAGCAGGAGCTGCCCCCTAGTGGTCAGTGCACTCCCACAGCCAACCTCCCTTGGCCTGCCAACCTCCCCACCCCAATCAGCTCTGGGCCTCTAGTTTTATTATAAGCATATACCTTCATCTAAATGATATTTTTATTGACTTTATCATTAAACACAGATAAAGATAGTTGAATGTGAGGAACCATACTATTAATAAGGATAATATTTTTTTTAAATATATTTTATTGATTTTTTACAGAGAGGAAGGGAGAGGGATAGAGAGTCAGAAACATCGATGAGAGAGAAACATCAATCAGCTGCCTCCTGCACACCTCCCACTGGGTATGTGCCCGCAACCAAGGTACATGCCCTTGACCAGAATCGAACCTGGGACCTCTCGGTCTGCAAGCCAATGCTCTATCCAGTGAGCCAAACCAATTAGGGCAAGGATAATATTTTTTAAAAATCTATGCTTTTCAGTTTGTCCTGCTGGGGGTTGACAATATATAAAATACATATCTTCAGTTTATTTAAAAATAAACTGCTGCAGATAAATTTGAGAGCTAAAATTTACTAAATCTGTCATACCAATTGTACAGACTAACTGAATTTCATTTTTTTTTTCATAAAGAGTTTTCTGACTTTAAAGAAAATAAAATACATAAAAATGTAGATTGTGCTCATTTAAACATTGAAATTAACCATGTTAAGGCTTTATTCTCTAAATCATCTGAGTACTTACACTCAATTGGCAATACAGGGTCGTGAGCACTGTCGCCTGTTATACCTGTTACCTGTCTTACTCTTGCTTATTTGTTGTCATCTAGATAATGGCAAAAATGCACTCTTCTACATTTCTGAGTTCCAAGCATTACAGACTAGTTTTAGAACTAAACCTTTTCTCTTTGCATTGAAAGGAAAAAGGAACTCATTACTCCAGGAGAAACTGGTGGTTTTCTAGGAATCTCAGGCTCTCTGCTCATCATACTCACTCATATTTCATCTGTTTGGCATGAATTAGTTATTTGCAAGTTAATGTTAGAACTTAATCTTCTTTAAAATATGGCTCTGGAAAACTATATACTCGCTTTCTAGAAAATCACTTTAGGTAACTAGATCTCTAAGTATTTTGATATTTAAATTGGATATTTGGAAATCAATCTGCTGGTAAGTGTGTACTCTCTGAAGTGGAGTTTCTTCTTAAAAATGTATAAGTAGGTATATGAAAAATTACAAATTATGTAAATTTGGACAGATAATTCTAAGTCTGTGTGTTTTCTTTTGTGCCAAGGCAATAATAGCCTTCTCTTCATATTTGACAATATTTTTGTAAATAGGATACATAAAAATGCCTTGGCAAATGCTAATTATTATAGGTTTATAATTATAATTCTTATTTTCAACATTATCTTTTCCATTATTTAAAAAATACTGATAAATGGTGATTATTAGAAGAAATTGGTGAATAATTTATACAGTGGAATAAAGAAGCAAAATAATAGCAATAATAATTCATGAATTTTGAAGTAGCAACAGGATATCAAACACAGAAATAGAGGCAAGCAGTGTACACAACAGGTGGTATAATCATTATGCTAACTTCTAAGCCACTCACATAAATTAATAATGTGGCACAGTGGCGTAGAATGCAGTCAGATGAGCTGCACATCTCTGGAAGCCCGACATAGCAAGCACCATGTAACAGGAACTGATGTAGTCTTTATAGAAGGCATCTGAAGCACATAGAACTTACATCCACAGCATTAGAAAATAGAGTTAACATGTTTATCTTGAGTATTCAGGAGAAATCAGTATTGCAGAAAAGCATCAGTATTCACTTAATGGAAATCGCCTGGTTTTTACTTCACTTTTATTTATTTCCTTGTAGTATAAGATGCTGATAACATCCAGCTAGCATTTAGGTTTTATGACATTTAGGTTTTCCAACAAAGTGTACTTGCCATGGAAAAGAAACTCTAATGGCCATTTTCCTTTTCATGCCTCTCTATCTTATTATCAAGAAAAAAGAAACTTAATAGCAATTTTTCTGTTCTCAGTGCAGATATGCTGTTTTGCATTTACTATAAGAAGGAAATGTGCAGAATAGGGGTGCTTAGCATAAATCATTTAGTATGCAGATAGTGAAGTTTCATAAGTGGTTAGAGAGGTTCGTGCTGACAGCTTTGTAGCCGGGGTAGGACTGAGGGTTGTGCTGGAAAGAACTGTAGTTCTTTCAGAAGATGATCTCTCTCTGAAGGGTCAGACATCCAAGTTGAAAGTTCCCTGAGGAAAATTTTAAGTATTTGTAGGAAACTTTACAAGTATCTGCCTCTTCTCCTTTTCCCAACTGAAACCATCTCACTGATGCAGGGAAAGATAATATGAACCCCTGACAGTTCCTTGAATTTTACTTCATTCAGATACTGCATTTCTTTTACTGATGGGATGATAGGAGGCATTTTACATCAGCTAAATTCTGGTGTTCTTGGAGCTGAAGGAATTTGCCATTTTCTGCACTGAAGCAGAGGCATGATAAGGAGATTGTGGGGTGAACTTTGTATCTCTATAGAGCAGTGGTTCTCAACCTTGGCTGCACATTAGAATCACCTGGAAATCTTTTTAAAATCCTGATTTCTGGGCCTCATCCTCTGGAAATTCTGTTTCTTTGTTATGGGTTGGGGCCACAACATTAGTAACAAAGAAACAGAATTTCTGGAAGATGAGGCCCAGAAATCAGGATTTTAAAAGGATTCCCAGGTGATTCTAATGTGCAGCCAAGGTTGAGAACCACTGCTATAGAGCCATTTATAATGCACACTAGAGGCCAAATGCACAAAAATTCATGCAAGAGTAGGCCTTCCTTCCCCCGGCTGCCAGCACCCGGGACCCGGGCGGCTTCCTGGGACCCGGCAGGCACCTGGGACCCAGCAGGCACCTGGGACCCCGGCTTCGCTCTGGCCCCGGCTTTGTGTCCAGAATGATGTCTAGAAGGACATCTGGTCTAATTAGCATATTACCCTTTTATTATTATAGATGGGGTGACCAGGCATATAGGAATTATTTATCCATTTCAGAAATATGTGATTCAGGTTTCAGAGATCAAAAATCACCTACCACATTTGTTTTTAGATGAAGGGCACCGTTCAGTGTGGATATACAAAGGTTTATTCCCTTGAGGATACTAGAGCTCATTCCATTATGGTAATAACCACACCTTTCTAGAGAAAGTTGCAGCACAGAGATGGAAGAGAGGTGGGCTGTGGTGCTGGGAAGGATTTTCTGCATAGCCAATATCACCTGGCAGAAATGTTCATAGAGTCTTATATGCTTGGACTGATCCCATTTCAAGACACAGCTTTAAGAAGCATGTTCTATATATAGAACTTCTAGTTCTACAGCAGAGGATTGCTGAGAAAGGCTGAAATGTTTAATTGTACATGACATGCTCTACAAATATGTTTTAGAAAAGTTTCCATGTTACCCATCTTTTTGAAAAAATATTGTTCATTGTTGGCTCCTTTCTTACTCCAATGAAGCAAAAGGAAATTTTACTTCTAAAAAAACATTAATCAACATTATTTAAGTACTAATTTAATATTGGAAATAAATTCTCTTTGAAAGGCATTCTTTCCTTCTGAAATGACTTAGACTACTTCCAGGCTTCCTTGGAGTGCTCTCGTGTGCTGCAAGGCCTCCACGCCCTATCCCCACAGAAAACTGAGATGAATTAAGGCTATTCCCTCGATAGGATAAGTAGAAAGAAACCCAGCTTTCTTAATATTGCCAGTCAGTGGAAAGAGGTAAAATAAGAAAAAGAAAGAATCTCCGTGAGAAATCCTGCTTGTGGGCCCTCCTTCATTGTGCATCAGGACTGCCATTCACACCAGCGGTATGACTCCCAAACCTCTAACCCTAAACTTTAATATAAAATGGTCTTGGGAAGAATTGTTGTCTCAAGTGTGTAACTGAACCAAATGCAAAACTTCTCTGTATGAAAAAATGAATTTTAAGTATATAATGCTAAGTGTTCTCACAGAAACCGTTCCAAAGAACATGAATTAAACCAAATAAACAAAACATATAGAGAAATAAATCACTATGAAAAATGTTTTAAAAGTGCAGAATCAAGTTTGCAAGACTGTACAAAGTGAAATTGTTATATGAGGACTATATCTTTAATCTCTTTAAACAAATAAACCAAAAAAAAGATGAAGTTGAAAGTATGACAAAGGCAATATAAGTGGCTATAAAAGTATATGCCTATATATGACTATAAACTATGACAAGTGACTAAAACCTGGTTAGTTATATTTGAAACAGAACTAAAATAAACTTAAAGAAATGAAAAGAATAATAACTAGAATTCTTTATAATAAATGGGATTATTAAACTGACAAACTCAGTAGACACAATTGAAGAGATATTTGAGGAACAGTTAGATATAAGTAAATAAATTTTCTAGAGTACAGACAGTGAGAAAATGAGATGAAAAAATTGAAAGAATTAAGAGTGAAAAATAAATTATGAAAGATTTGGGACACACAGGAAACAAAAGAAAAGAAGAAGAAAAATCCATGTTTAAATGCACCATAATGAAACTACAAAATGCTTCACAAAGAGATCTTATAGGTAGCTACCAAGAAAATACAAAGGACCAACAACAACAAAAAAGATTAGATTTATTTCTAACTTTTGATGGCAACAATTAAAGTCAGAATATAATGGATTATATTTTCTAAGAGCTAAAAGTTCTTCCAATCTATAATTATATCCTATAAACTTACCATTCAAACATGAAGGCAAAAGAAAGCTATTCCCAGAAAAATAGAAACTGAGAGAATTTAAAATAACCAAATATACAGGAGAGAAACTTCTAAATTATGTACTTCCAGATGAAAAAACATCATGTTAGGACAGTTTGCACAAAGGAACAGTGAGCAAGTAAGCAGGCAAACAAACATGGAGGAAAATCTATAAAATCATAATAAAATATGCAATCTCTTTCAGGTTAGAAAAATCAAGTTACAAGCAAAGCTTTGGAAAGTGATTGCTTGTGGGGTAGATGATGATAGATAAAGATTTAAAGATGATTGTATTATTTTGGAAAAGGACAAAGATACTGATTAACCTAACACATTGGGGAAGTTATGGATTTTCAAATTTGTAGTCAACTAATCTAAAGCAACAACCAAACAGTAACAACTTAGAAAAAAACTTAGAAAGTGGCAACTTACTAAATATGGAAATGAACAGAACGAGGGTGATGGGGTGGTGGGGGTCTTGGTCAATACAAGAGAGGAAAATATACTTCTCAGCAAAAGCAAGATGCATGAAAAGCACAAGGTAAGATGGTAGAATTGAGTCCAAACATATCAGTGATCTCAGTCAATATAAATCGATTCTTTAGTACAAAGACAAAGCTGCTACCTTTTTAAGTAATGCATTTCAGATAGCAAAGTATTTTAGAAGTATTCTTAGAATAATTCTTTCAATCAGCATATTGCATCGAACTTACAAAGAGATTCAATTACAAGAAAATGATGTATAGACAACATTTTCAGAAGTACTACATTAAATTTGTTTAATCAGCTGTTTGATATAGTTCATATCAGAGATACATTGAAATCAATGAAGTGTTTTATCTTTTTAAAAATTCTAACATAAAAGGAAACGTCATGGTATAACAGAAAATTCACAAATAAAAAACCCTGGATTTGGTAATCATAAGACCTAGATGCTAATCTCAGCTCTATAACTACTTGGTTATAATTTAAATGATCCAAATATCAGTTTCTTAATGTGAAGAACTAGGAGTTGAATGAGCTACATGATTTATCTGGATTGCTGAAACTCAAAACTGAGATGATTATAAAACTTTCATAATTTCAAGCATTTTGAGGTAGCTCACATATGAAATTTCAAATCATTTATATGTGAGCTAAGCAGCAAAATGCAGAGTTGAGTCCAAGCAATTATTTCAATCATTGAGAAACATAATGAGTATTTTCAGTTGGGTCATTAGCATTAGATGATCAAATTCACTGGAAATAGATCAGTTCACCTTTTATCTTTGTAGTCATAGCCATAAATTCTGTTAAACCAGAGTTAAATAAAGTGAAAAATTGCAATAGAAAAGCAATCATGTATTGTGAATATCTGAAAACAGCACATCACACTCCTCATTATTCAATTTTTATAACTATAATTAAAAGAATAAAAAATATATTTATATTTTCAATTAAGTTGTTTGAACTACTTGAAATAATGGGGTTAGCATTTAATAATGGGGTTATTAAATTTTCTTGAGATGTCCTTGATTCTTGAAACATTGATTTAAAAAAAATGAATAAGCATACATAGTCATTAAATCAACAGTGGATTTTAAAGTGTAGTATCTTGAAGACTTCAAAAACATATATTCTATAGTGTCTTATTTGGGACATTATAGAAAAATTATATTTTGTAGGTTTTAAATACTTCACATTATAGAACAGGAGAGATATAGTGGAAAAAATTAAATGACGGCATTTTATCTTCTACTAGTAAGGGTTTTGGAAGGAAGATGGATGTTCTTTCCTGCAAAGGAAAATTGGCCCAATAATTTTAACATGGTGAATTTATGAAATCTAAGAAACCTTTTAACTTATATTTCTATACATCTGTATTGATAAAAAATTCTCTCTGTAGCCTAAAATAGACTTTCCTTTGCTTGCATTTATTATATAAAAGTCAAACACTAAATTAAAAAGGAAAAAGAGTAAAGCAAATTGGGCATGAAAATAAAGCAGATGTTTCTCTGACTCTGGAAAGACCTAGCTGAGGGAGTCACAGCTATGATGCCAGAGATTGTCATTGGAGTCACCGCCCTACCCTGTTCCCCATGACCTGTGCATCTCAAATTGCTTTGTCCTAATGCAGACTCCCTCCTGGTTCCCACTGTGGTGTTCCATTCCTTTCTTACCTACTGGACCCCACTAAATGGCACCTGCCCTATGTTATATCTTTAGAATATGGATCCTTTGTAAGTATCTATAATTCGGTTGCAAATTTGGAATTACCGAGGAGCTATAAAAAATATTGGTGCCTGGGTCCTACTCCCAGAGATTCTGACTTACTTGGTCTGAGGTGTGGTTAGGGCATTGGGATTTTTAAAAGCTTTGCAGGTGACTAAAGTGTAATTTGAGAACTACCAAAATGTACCAGGAAATCTATCTGTCTCTCCGGAATCACCATCTACTTAATGTTTAAATTATCCTTCTAGGTTGATATTATATACTTTGTAGGAAAAAGAGAAATAGAATTTCAGAAAGATTAAATGGCTATTACAGACAAGGAAAAATAATTTCCTTATTTTCTGACATCTTAGTTGAAATCTCTATAATAAAAGATAGATTAACAAGAGAAAAACAAACAGAAGTTTACTACTATGTGTACCTCATGAATACATAAGTGATACCCAGATGGGGCGGGGGGGATAACTCAAAGTGATGGCTTTAGAATTCAGACTTAAATACAATCTTAACAGGAAGGAGTATGTGGGGTGACATAGGGCTCCTTGGGAAGAGTAAACGATTTTTAGGAAAGATGGATGGTCCTTAGGAGGTGTGACAGTTTGTGACAGTTGTCTGGATGTGGTGTCAACTTCTAGTCTCTCTCTTGTGATAGGAGTCATCCTCCCTGCTTGATGAAACTCCCTGGGAATGGATTTATGACAAATTTTTTTTGGAGGATCTGTCTTTACGCAGATAAGGGGAGTTTAGAGAAAGCCTCTCCCAGCATTTGCTGTTTTTCAAGTGCCTAACTGCTCAGAATAATCAGTATAACAAAGTGGCGTGTTTTGCAGTGGCATGTCCTGAACTCCTACAGTCATATTTTGCAGTAGCATATTCTGCTACTCTTTCCTTGCCTAAAGTTGATATCACCAATACATGGTAGCTGCAGGATTCTGTCCATGTTGGCCATGTTGGCAGGCTTGCTCCTTCTCTTTATGTTAGAAGTAGCCCTAACTTTATGGTGTATACCCAGATTCTTAGCAAAGCTGTGGTCTCTTTTCTTACTATATTGGAATTTTGTTAAATGAATGGTCACCTAAAAAAATTAAAAAGCAACATTTTCCATGAAAATCTTTCTCTCCTAACAGAGGTTTCCTATTTCAAATTTGTGAGACATCTCTGGAACTGAGGGGAAGCAATAACAGCATGTGGTGACAGTGTGGGCTTAAGGGACTGCGGGGAAATAAGTACACAATCGCTAGCTTGAGAAAACAACAAACAGATCAACCAGCAACATTTTTTAAAAGAGGTTTCATATAAATGGACAGGAGAGGGCACATAGGGAAAATCTGTTGGAGATACTGATCTTCAACATAATCGTGAGTTTGAGCTAAGGTAAAATTGTCTTCTCAATATGTATCTCCGGTTGTATAGCTCATGAAAGGGAATGTAAATATGTTGTATTAAGTCCTATACCTTTATTTAAATTATGAAAAATGTATTTGACAAAGCTGTGAATATATCTCCTTTTATAAGTACTATAAAAATCACTCAGCCTACATAAATTATTGTTAACTTATTTTTATGGTTCCAAAATAAGAAACTGAATGATTGATAATATAATTTCACCCAACTGCATGAACAAAAGGTTGTTATTTACCCTAAGGAATCTTTATTTGAAAAATATGAAATATAACTTGAAAATGAAGTATCAATTTAATTTTTTAAAGTCCTATCAAGTAATGCCAGAACAATAAATTGATCTCTTTATACAAATGATATTATTTTTTTAAAAGATGTATTTTGGTCTTGTATCTAATATTATGAATTATCTTGTCCTATTAAAATATCAATATTTCTCTTATAAAATCTTAATTCTAAATTAATAGTTTACTTTTTATCTGATTTCAGTATTTCTAAAAATTGCTAGCCAAAATAGTTCTAAATTTACCTTTCTACATGGACAAGAAAATAATAATCCTTCTCAATGAAATTGAATCAAATTAAAATACAATAGAGGGCATGTACTCATCATATAAAAATCAATTACAATTAAGGTGCCACAAATTAGGCTGCTCAGCAGATAATTAGGAGAAGAGTTCATTTGGGAAGCCAGCACAAGAAACGCTAGGAATATTCATATGCACAAATCACCCTAAGCTTTGCAGTCCTGTGTACAAATAGCCACTGCTGCTCTCTTCCAAATTCCAGTTTCAGGTACCTGCCTACAGCATGTCTTACAGACCCTTCACACTCAGCATTCCCAATACATACTTTGTAATCTCTCCGCTGTCTGTCCAAGCTGTATCATTTATTGGTAATAAAGACCAGAATGCTAGGGGTCCACTAGGCCATATTGACTCTGCATCCCAATTGTCTTAAATTCCTTTCCTCTTCATTCCTTTGTCCACCTCTCTCACATTGAATATTGTAGGTGACCCCTCTCTGGTCTCCCTGCCTTCAACCTCCTCTGTCCTCCAGTATTTCATTTATACTGTTAGTCAGAATCATTTTTCTAAAATATAGATCTAATCATCATTGTTTCCAATCTTGTTGTAGGTAAAAGGAAATGCAAGAATCCTACAAGGTTCTGGCCTCAAACTACATTTCTGGTTTCACTTGCCGCCCTAGCCATTCCTTTCAAAATTTGCTCCTCTCCCTTCACATCCTCTACCACTTCACTAGAGACCCATTATTTTTAAATCCTCACTCCCTCACTCCAAGATTTGTTTTATATATTAGAGAGAGAGTGGTAGGGAGAGAGAGAGAGAGAGAAAAATGGGAGGGAAGGAACATTGATGTAGGAGAGAAACATTGATCAGTTGCCTCCCAAATGCACCCCCATCGGGGATCAAACCCTCAACCTAGGTATGTGCCCTGACCGGGAGTCAAACCAGCAACCTTTTAGTGCATGGGACAATGCTCCAACCAACTGAGTAACACTAGCCAAGGTGAGACCAAACTTTTTATACGTTGCACCTTCTCATTTCTCCTATATTTTTATATCTCTCCTATACAGGCTCTAATGGTGAACTTTCGTCAAGTTTGGCCTTGCCCTCTGCTTTTTTCCCCTCTAATAACTCCCTCAGAGAGAGTTCATTTGTTCTCAACGTTTCAGCTGCCAACTCTGTGCTCCCAGTGTTTCTTCAACCCAGAGCATGCAGCCTACAGCTGTTGGCATAACCTGTCTAAAACATAATTTTTGACAAGTTATTTCCTCTTCAAGAACCTATAGTGATTTTTTTATTGCTCATGTGTATAAACAAATAAAGCTGATCTAAACACCTTTTTAAAAAAATAACTATAGCTTATATGACATTACCACAAATGCCCCTTTTGTTTTTGTTGAACCTCCTTATTTTTCATTATTCAAATTTTTCAGCACTGATCTTACCCAAACCATGTTGTTTTTCCATGTTAGTTTTTTAAAATTAGTATCTCTACCTAGAATATCCTTCCAAATTTTCCATTCATTCACAGACATCATTTAACCTCAAGATGAAGATTGGATTCACTTATTCCATGAAACTTACTTTGCCTAATCCTACTTCTCTCCTATCACTAAAATTTGGAATGATTTGGTATCTTTTTGTTTTTTAAATGTGTTCTTGTATTTCTTTTTGTTCTTTAATTGTACCTCCCTAACTAGATTACATATTTTTATAATCATACCATTTATGTCTTTTGTATCTCTATCACCTAGTACATAAGAGATGAATACTTAGTTGGTGCTAAGTGGAAGTTTATGAATAACTCTTATTGAGTAATCACTATGTATCAAGTATTATATCAAACATTTTACATGAGTCAGCTCATATGTTTTCCATAAAGCTCCTCTGATTGGTACTATTATACCTCTCATTTTGCAGATAGGGAAACTAAGGCACAGGTGGTAAAATGGTTTGTCTAAAGTCATATGGCTGGTGAGTAGTGAAGCTGGGGTTTGAAATTTGTGTTCACAAATAATCACTAACTCACTTTGGAAAACAAGAGCTACATCAGATGCTTCTGCTGAGGAAATCTCAGGAAATTACTTGTTCAGAGAACATGTCTTATAACTCAAAGTTTTGCCACAAAAAAAAAGAGGAACAACTGTAATAATCTGAACAATAAAGATTTAATTTAAAAACAAAAACAAAACAAAAAAAGCCATGCTACGTATTATTATTATACTTTGACACATGTGTTGTCATCACATTGTTTATTTGGATGCATTTTAATTATCTAGTTAATAGGAGAGCATTAATTCATTGGAGACTTGACACATTTCAATATTTATTTATATTATGATCTTTAAAAATTATTTATCTTTCTGAAAATATATAAGGAATTAAAAATACCATTAAAACCAAATTATGAGGAAAGCCATTATAGGATATGATCACATACTAATTTAAATGTATCATTTTATCTTCTGCAGATTTAAATAAAATAATTATAAGAAAAAAATAATAAAACAGAAGCACTGGGGAAAATACTTTCATTAGAAATAGATTTGTGTTTACACTTGACACATGATTTAGGACTAACTTACTAAGCTCTAAAATTATTCTGATGCCATCTGAACAGTATTGGTCAAGAGTTTCAGATAATTTGACTGAAGAACAGAATTTATCTATTTGCCATAATCTCAGATCTCAAGGAAGATTATATTTAGTTCATAGAAGATGGGAGATGATAGTAAAATAATATTATCTATATATATAAAAGCCAAGCGACTGGAACGGCAGAATGACCAGAATGACTGGTTGCTATGATGTGCACTGCGGTGGCCAACCAGCCCAATGGGGACCCCGATCGGCCCCCCCAAACTCCTGTGGCCCCTCCCCACAGCTGGCCCCCTTCTCCGATATGCTTTCTCACACCCTGATTGGGGGTGGGGCCGGCTGGCCAACTGCCCACGGCCCCTCCCCTTGGCCGGTCCTGCCCCAATGGGCTGGCCTGATCCCACCCGTGCATGAATTCGTGCACCAGGCCTCTAGTATAACAATAATATTTATTAGTATGGTGTTATCAATAAAGTGTGGCATAATTTTAGAAATATATTATGACCATTAGATTTCAATTAGTTCAGGGCACATTTTGGATATTAACCAACTGTATGAATTTAAAGGAATACAGTCCCAACTGCATCATCAGGATGGTTGATGTTGTGATTGGTCTTCCTTTTTTCAAGCCAGTGCTCTGCCTAAGTCAATGACCTTTTTACATGGCAGTGGATTCTAATATTTTGCTGCCAACAGTGAAAGAAATGTAAGGAGAAAGGGGCTCGTTGTGCCTGGTGATTATTACTAGGATAATTTATTGATCTTGCTTTGATACTTTTGTCCAAAAAAAGAAGGAAGTTAGAAAACAACAACCCTTATCACAAAAGAGAAGGAAATTCTATTCCTTAAATAAATCTGAAGAGGAATGTGCTTAAATTTGCTGGTCAAAGACTTTGGAGGACATGAGATGAATGCAAAGAAAACAGGAACACCATGTATCTGAAGTTATTTTTTGACTAATGAGTAAGAGAACTCACAGCTTGGAATTGTACAACAGAGCACCAAATCAAGCTCTGTTGAGAGCCTTAGAGAGCCCTTGCTTCATTTAGCTAGTGGATTACAGCCTATATCTAAAAAGGCTCCTGGGACCAAGGGCAACAGAGCTAATTTGAACTTTGGGAGTGATTACATAACAACTGGTAAGAGCTAAATTTTGTAGAACAAATCATATACAAGGTAGGCATAGAAAATAGTTTCAAGGTGGCCTAAAGAAACAGTTTTACCTTATGAGAGGGAGGAAGTAATTAATATAATTGTTCACATATGTACCCATAGGGAAATTGCTAGAATTAAAATATATGTTAATAGCATTTAAATGCATGTTTTCTATTCTTAAAGATTTATGAAGTCAGGATTATTTAGTTAATACTTAAGCCCCGGATTTGTTAATTCTAGATTTATTTTATGTTTGCTTAATTTTATTTACTTCTTAAATACTAAATTGTTGCCCTAGCTGGTTTGGCTCAGTGGATAGAGCATTGGCCTATGGTCCAAAGGTCCTGGGTTTTGGTTCAGGTCAAGGGTCCTTGGTTGCAGGCTCCTCCCCTGCCCGGGCGCTGGTCTGGGCTCATGCAGGAGGCAACCAGTCGATGTGGTTCTCCCACATCAATGTTTCTGTCGTTCCCTCTCTCTTCCACTCTCTCTAAAAGATCAATGGAAAGATATCCTCAGGTGAGGATTAGCAACAACAAAAGTTTAATACTGAGTTTTATTTTGTTAGTTTATCCTAAATATTTCAAGTTACTATCTAATACCATGTTGTGAACTCCTAAGGACCTTATATTTATTTTTAGCTACATTGAAGTTACATTAAAATTTTCCCCATCTCTGGATTATATTGGTGATGACTGTTTTCATTTTTAATGAGAGTGATTCTTCCTCTGACACATTTCTAAAATGTGTCACCATATACTAAGTGAGGGCTCTATTTTTGTGTTTTAAAGGGTCATAGATTTTATCATTCCTAGTATTCCTCGGCTCATGTCCATTGGTTGTATTTCAGGGCTGCTTAGATTTGTTAACAATGAAATAACTTTTTAAGGATTCAATCATAAAGATATAAAGCTAATGGATTTCAATAAGGCTTATCCCAATATAATATTTAGCATCCATCAGATCTTCAATATGATATTCAAAACATAATTTCACCTTGAACACTTAATTGATCTTTATAACAATATATTCTAAGGCTTGGCTTCAAATGATTATTATGATACATAAAATAAGATATATGTGTTTTTCTTTTTCTGGCATTCTTGTGTCAACTCCACTAAGCAAGAAGAGTGGAATTGCTGCTACATGTTCCCAATGACAAAATGCAAGCTGGCATTCAGCATTTTGTGGCCTGTCATGCGTGACAGTTAAACGACAGAAATGCCCCAGATGTTCTGTATCACATTGAAAAAACTCTATATTCCAACTAACACAATTTTGACACACCCTAGATAACTTTGGCACACCCTAGAAAACTTTGAAAACCCTAAGTTTGACATTCTTGTCAGTCCATTAACATATGCCACAGAATATAGTCATGTTTGTTGCATTATGTTAAAGCCAGATATTCTGTTATCAATTCAGTTTTTACCTAGAAAACATCCTTTTTACTCAATGGTGAAAACCAGTAAGGATGAGCTATAGAGTTTACTGGACCATTTACATCTGTGTATCTTCATATATTTACTATTATAGCAGATTTTTCCAAAAGCATTTAGAGTCTAAATAAATTATGGTTTGTCCACACCAATGAATACATGACTCTGTACCCATTAAAAATAAAGTAATAGACATTTTTGGGTTTTCATAAAAAGATGCCCAAGATATGCTGTTGAGTGGAAAAGCTAGGTGCAAAAAGTATATATGGCACGATCCACTTTATCCTGAACAGGTACACATAGACACACACACAAACACACACATATCTATGTAGTTGCCTCAGGGAGGTAGGATTTAAGAGTTGGAAGAATAGAAGAGGGAATTTAAAATTGTCATTGTATATTTTCTTGTACTATAATTATAACTATTAAAAATAGTTTAATTATACCTATTAAAAACTTAACTATAACTTAACTACTAACTTTAGGAATAAAATCTATTTAATGAACTGTAAAAATTAGTTAAATTATTGACTGTGTACTATATGCCCATACATACCCATGTTAATCACTAAACTAGTTGGGGAGAGCAGACTATCACAAATAAAATTGGAATGCAATAAATTACTAGTTCATGTATGTAGTTTAGAATGTTAGCAGACTAGCAGTTCGGAAAATGGAGAAAACAGAGAAGTCTGGAGTACTTCAAAAGTTGTGATCACCATGTTCATTAGGATAGCAAAGCCAGGATGAGTGGTGTGGTTAGCCTGACAGTGATACTCAGTTCTCTAGTTCTGTTAGTGGGATGCGATTACTGTAGAGTCAGGACTGAAGTGGTAGAAAGAATACTTCAAATATATTGCAGCCATTTCTTAGATATCATAAATAATGAAAAGAAACAGGGTGGGGAGGAATCTGGCCAAACAGCTAAGAAAGAGAGCAGAGAGTAGTTACCAGAAAGAAGGAAAATGTCAGCTCAGACAGAGCACAAATGCACAGGTTTACTATGATGTTACAGGAACATTAGAGCCAAGTGGGGAGATAGAAAAGGGCTAGGCAGTCAGGGATGGGACCATGGAATGGAAAGTAGCACAGGGAAATACAAGAGTAACACAATCTTGTAGAATAATAAGATGCAGCCTGCTGACTGGCCTGTTCTGGGAAAAACCAGAGACAAACAAAAGGACCTAGAACTGGACCCAGTTGGTGGGAGTTGCCAAGGCAACCCAGCTGGGCTAGAAGGAAGAGCACATGCAAGAAACTTGAGCTTTAAAATGTATGGATGTTGCTAAGGCAGAATTCTTTGAAAGGACCAATCAGGAGTTCACAGGCAGAATTCTTGAGCTAGCAAAGCATATTTCTACCCCTAGACAAAGAGCTTCAGTGGCAACTGACTTTGGGTCCCCTCCTTGCTAGAGGGAGTCCATCCATCTCTCAATAAACTTTGCTTCTGCTTACCCTCTGTGTCAGTGATGATTTTGCAAGACCACAAACCTGGATCCAATCACAGCACTTTGGTTTCACAAGGACTCAAAGAGGAGTGCTAGAGGCCATGTTTTGTTGCTCAATTGTGAGAGACAGGACTGTGCTGATACTGAGGGAGAGACACAGCTTACCTAACACACAGACTATTCCAAAAAGCACTCAAGAATGCCGAGGGAGAATTTACATAACATAGCCAGAAGATTAAGGAGACCAGGGTCACTACATTATAAAACTGCAGGGAGCACAGTTCACATGCTTATGTGTGGCACCCCTGGAGCAGCATAGTACTCAGCCTACCCAGAAGTGCACACTGTCCTGAAAGACTCTTCTTGATGTGATCAGAGAATTGCTTCAAGAAAAGTATCAGTATTTTTCACTTGCTTTTAGAGACACTGTGACACATCATCAACTATAATAGACACAGCTCTGATAAGCACCATGTCTTGCATGTTTACTGAATACAGTAAAATAAAGGACGATTAAGTGATTTTGCTTCATTCAAAGGGTCTGAGATAGGGCATTGAAATGGAGGTTACAAAGGCCTCTGTTTTGAAGGCATCAATAGAGAATTTGATGAGATATGAGGCTTAAGTCAAATACTTCAGTTTTATGGTTAAGAAAGACCTGGGAACATCAAAAGAAAAAGTTCATGATAAGAAACTAATTAAAGATGCTGAAGATGATGACTGCAGAAATAAAAGTCTGGCAGGTATAGCTAGGAAGGAGACCCAGATTTCAGATGGAGGGTTTCTATAGAGAAAAACCCCTCTACCTCTCTGAGATGTCTCAATTAGAAATTTCTTAACTACAGTGTGAGCATCATGATGGCACAGTGCAAAATAGGAGGCATTGAGTGAACAATTTTTACCCTGAGTAAAAATAAATGGCATTCATTGGGTTTCTGCTAGACAATCTGTTCTCTCCATAAATTTGGGGGATTGGCCATCTTCTATTTTGATTGAACTAGCTTATACTATTATCCCTCTGGGCTCAAAATTTCCAGCAGGTAAGATGACAATATTGCCTAGAATAGAAGACATGTAATAGAGATAGATAACACAGAAAAGACTTTAGAAAGTGACATTTTTTGGAGGATAAAAAGGATAAATTCACACTGAACCTTCTACGGGATATAAAGATTCCTTTTCAAATAAAGTACAAGTTTGTTTTATTAAACCATGTAGAGTTATTAATGTGCTAATATAAGCTACAGGAAAAAACTAATAAAACATTAAAA
This sequence comes from Myotis brandtii, assembly GCF_000412655.1. Classification (NCBI taxonomy): domain Eukaryota; kingdom Metazoa; phylum Chordata; class Mammalia; order Chiroptera; family Vespertilionidae; genus Myotis; species Myotis brandtii. The sequence goes on from NW_005371198.1 coordinate 1,116,539, forward strand.
TGGAACTGATAAAAGAGTAAAATCAAGGTTCTATAATTAATACTAAACTCTCGGGAAGATACCATATTTATGATTGCTGTAAAACACTGATTTTTGAGACAAATGTTATACAAATATATTCTCTATATAGTCAGTACTCGTTATAGAGACAAAATATTTACCAATGTTTAAAATGAATGTAATGTTCACCTCTGCAACTATTTCTAGTCAGTAGAAGACACAACTTGATGTGTCTCACACTTTTGATAATATGATGAAAACTATGGAATCTCTAGTCAAAAAAGAAAAAACACATTTGGAACCTAGTTGAAAAAAAGCCCAAAATTCCTGTTTCTTTTTTATCTTCTTCATGTCCTCTTTATCTGCTTTGGACCCATAAGGAATTCCCGAGAGGCCTTGAAAGGATCAATAAAGAGTATCACAAAAGGAAGAATTTGGTCTTGTTATGTTTTTCTTTTTTAATGTAGAATTTATCTGATTAATGATTGCTTCACAGAGTCATCATAAGTCACAGTGGCCTGCAACGTGATGATTTGAAGCTGTAGTCTCATTCTTTAGTACAAGTTTGACAGGATTTTGTTAAAATAATGATCATTGTGATTTACATGACAAGATGGAGGCTGACACTTTTAGCAGAGAAGGATTTGACCATTCTATTTCTGTATTTGGTTCACTACAGCAAGCAAATACTAAGGCTTACAAGAATAATAGCATACTGTATTACATATGACTTGATTTAACAGGATTACTTTGAGATTGGCAAGTCTAAAATTTGCTCTGTCATAATAGCTATCATTTGTGGTTCATAATATTGGACTAATTTTCCTTCATGAGTTTGCATTTGATTTTTTCTTACTTCTGATCCTATATGATTCTTTGGAAAATTTCTAAAATATTATGAGGTTGTGTGTATGTATGTATGTATGTATGTGTATGCTCATGCACACATGCACCTGTGATCATGTATGATTGGCTTCAAGTCATCATCATCTGGATTCTAGTCTTAGTCTAGGGCAGTGGTTCTCAACCTTCCTAATGCTGCGACCCTTTAATACAGTTCCTTATGTTGTGGTGACCCCCAACCATAAAATTATTTTCATTGCTACTTCATAACTGTAATTTTGCTACTGTTATGAATCGTAATGTAAATATCTGATATGCAGGATGGTCTTAGGCGACCCCTGTGAAAGGGTCGTTC
>NW_005371198.1:1118472-1118914 GCF_000412655.1 Myotis brandtii
GACAAATCGAGGCATGTTGCATTTGGTCCTTGCAGTGATAAATTTAACTCATTTAAGATGGCAAAGATGTCAACCAAGTAAGCTATTTTCTGCAGTTCACTTTTATCACTGAAAAGTGCTTCGAACTGCGGTCTTGCTTTCTGATTAAAAAACGTTTTGAATTCATCACGAAGCTCAAAAACATGTTTTAAAATTTTCCCTCTCAACAACCATCTCGCTTCAGTGTGAAATAGCAGAGCATTGTTCAGCGCATCCAACTAGTTGCACAGTTGCGAAAACAGTCTACTGTTTAAAGTGCTCGCCTTTACAAAATTGACACAACTTATGACGCTTTTCATTACTTCTTGTAACTCTTGTGGCAGCGTCTTCGTTGCTAATATTTGCCGATGAATCATACAGTGAGTTCCGATGACTTTTGGTGACTCATTCAGTACCAAACGTT
>NW_005371198.1:1119539-1164488 GCF_000412655.1 Myotis brandtii
GCTGATAGAACTTCACAACAAATAACACATTGTGGTTTCTCAATTCCTGCTGTAATTATTGAGGTAAAACCATACTGTAAAAAAATCCTCACTATATTTTCTTTTCTTAATGTTCTTCTCTACACAATCCATTGTCATGGGATGGTTTGCTAATGAAAATAATATATAACAATAGCTTTAATAATACAAAAGATGATCTATGGCATAGTTCAGTCAATACAATTCATTAAAGTTTCCTATGATTTACCATTCTCTGTGTTGTTTTTTTTACATACCTGTTACTATCACAAGGGGGCAGTATTCACATCAACCACAGCTGAATATAAAAAGACCAATCAGCATCCAGATTAAGTTTCCCATGGTACAGATATTTTTTTTTTGCAGTAGTTGATTTTACAGTACATGATTTTATATTTACCCAGTAATTATAATTCATGAAGTGTCGTTTTACCTCCAATACTGCTGCTTTCAACCCAGTAGCTGCTTTTAACAGAGTAGCTGCTTTCAACACAGCAGCTGCTTTCTACACAGTAGCTGCTCTCTACACGTGTGACTGGTCCGCATAAGTACATTATGGCACCAACCCTGTCACATACACCTGTATTTGTACGGGGTGTATGTGATGGGGTTGGCGCAATGATGTCATCACGCCGGGTACTTGTATGTGGGCATATTTGTATGTGGGCAGACCTGCCTGGAGACGGACAGAGGAGTGGTGTCTCAGTTCCTAAGACCATCGAAAATATGTGTTTTCTGATGGTCTTAGGGGACCCCTGTGAAAGGGTTGTTCAACCCCCAAAGGGGTCGCGACCCACAGGTTGAGAACCACTAGTCTAGGGGATGGCACCAAAATATTGCCATCTAATAATTGTATGATTATAAGTGTGCTATATAACCTGTTTCCTTGTCTATGAATACATACAATACTTTACCTGAGGATGTAATTTTGATTGAGGTGGCACATAAAGTTTCTTTGTAAATATATTCATTATGGAATTATTATTTATATTAATTTTTAATTAACAAATATTTCTTAAAGATGGATTTCTCTCTATACTATTTCTTAAAATATAACTTTATTTTCTATATAATTATAGTTCATTATATATTATAGACATTTGTCTCAGGAAAAAAAATAATTTCCTTAGCTCATAAAACATAATCATTGTTGTTAAAAGTTTTTATTGATAAGAATACATTCATAATAGAGGGTGTGAAGGCAAAATAATGGCCTCCCTAAGATAGACATCTATCTATATCCTTTCTAAACCATGGCACCTGTGAATATGTTACTTTTCTGGGCACTTTGCATGTGTGATTAAGGTTAAGGATCTTGTGATGAGGAATCAGAATCTGTCCTGGAATATTCATGGACCCTCAAAATCAGAATCTTTCCTAGTGAGTTCAGAAGAGAGGATGATATGACTATAAAGAATGGTCAGAGAGGTGCAATGTTGCTGACTTTGAAGATAGAGGAAGGGGGCCAAGAGCAAATAATAATAATAATAATTAAATAAATAAATAAAATAAATGCAGGTATACTTCCTGTAGAAACAGGAAAAGGCATCCAAACAGATTCTTTCTTTGAGCCTTCAGACGAGATTGCAACCCTGTTAACACCTTGATTTTAATCCAATAAAAACTATGTCAAACTTTGAATCTATAGAACTGTAAGATAATAAATTTGTGTTGTTTTGAGCATTAAATTTCTGATAATTTGTCATGGCAACAATAAAAATCTAATACACTGGGAAATGTTTTTAAATTTAGACCTAAAAGAATAGATTTTATATATATTTATGTGGTAACATAAATTTCCAGTATTTTATGATATACATCATGTTCCAAATGTATTGATTAATAATGACTGTTCTATAGACAAACATAAATATTAGGTACTTGGGGGTTCTTAGGTTTGGCTGGTGATGTGAGCTGTGAAAGAATTCACAACTAGAATAAGAGATAGATGCAGAGAGAGGGAGTTTCTTTCACTTTCCATAAAGGGAAAGGGCTGGTGCATTGCTAATCAATACTGGGCAAGAAACAAGTGCTGCTCTTTTAAGCAAAGGCTGTTGCTAGGTGACAAGGAAGGGAGGAGGATTTTGGATTGAAGTTGAGCAGACATCAGGCAGGTTGTCTTGGAAAGTGATAGTTTTGCTTGTTTTTTCAGGAGACAGTCCAGGCAGATGTCCCAATGAAGTGTCTTATCAGTATTTTTCCCAAGCCTGTAGAACATGCAAAAGTTATGAAGAGTTCAAAAGAGGCTTGTTTGAAGGGGAAGGGGAAAGGGAACTTTCTACTAACTCGAGACCCCTTGGTGTGAAATATCCCCGAGTTGTAAAAACAGCAGGGAGGAGGGGTATGTAAGAATGTAGCCTTGAGTGTAGCTTATCTTGTCCCTCAGTTTGAACAGAGGGGCTGTTTGAAACAGAGGAGCTAACAGTCTTGGGGTTTAATTACCAGGTGCTTCTCATAAATTATGGAAGGCTACAGCAAAGAAAAAGAAAGGCCTTTTTTTCTGTCCTTATAGGGATCAAGGCCATTACTGATTATATATGTGCACCTCCTATCTCTTCTTAGAAGTAATTGAAATAGTATACAAAAATCACTGCGCATATGAAAAAAACCTGATTTCTGTACATAAAAGGAAATATGATCAATAGAGGTTACTTAGAACAGTAGAAAATAATGAGTACAGTAATAAAAATGAAACAATTCCATATAAATTTAGTTAAATTTATTTTGGGAGAATGGAGGATAGATTCAAAAGATAGAGAAATGATTATCTGCTTTGGGGAAACATCAATTTAAGGAAGTAGAATTATTGGGCTACCCCCTTAATGGTAATATAAATTTTTATGTGTATCTACCTATAGGTAATAGGGGTCTTGAGGAGACAACATCTTCAAAGAATATCATACGTGGATTAATTTGTTTTCCATATATTTGAAAAAATCATATTCTATCTAATAACAGACAAAGATGGTAATTGACCGTACCTTCGCTACACCTCCCATTGGCTAATCAGCATGATATGCGAATTAACCGCCAACAAAGGTGGCAGCTAATTTGCATACTGCAGGCAGGGCGGGCCAGCGCGAGCCACCATCCGGGCCCCCTTGTGCCGCCTAAGCAGCCCCGCCGGCTGGGACCCCCTTGTGTGGCCATGATCCTGATTGTGATCGAAAAGCCAGGCTGCAGGCAAGGCGGCACCCCGGGACCCAGGAGCCTGCTTTGCCTACGGCCCGTGATCATGATCGTGATTGTGATCGGAAAGCCGGGCTGCAGGCAAGGCGGCACCCTGGGACCCAGGAGCCGCCTTGCCTGTGGTCTGTGATCGTGATTGTGATGGGAAAGCCAGGCACAGGCAAGGCGGCGCCCCGGGACCCAGGAGCCACGTTGCCTGTGGCCCATGATAGTGATTTGAAAGCCGGACCACAGGCAAGGTGGCACCCCGGGACCCAGGAGCCATATCTATATCTATATCTATATCTATATCTATATCTATATCTATATCTATATCTATATCTATATCTATATCTATATCTATATCTATATCTATATCTATATCTATATCTATATCTATATCTATATCTATATCTATATCTATATCTATATCTATATCTATATCTATATCTATATCTATATCTATATCTATATCTATATCTATATCTATATCTATATCTATATCTATATCTATATCTATATATTTTTTCAGTTAATAATGCATAACAGAAGAAACAGAAGTCCCCTGTCACCCAGCTCTAGATATCACCCACTTTAGCTCCTTCTTCTGGTGTTAGCCCACAACATTTTTAAAAATGTAGGCCTACTACTCTCTCTTAGTTCAACAACTTGAGATTTGGAGTCCCACCACATGTGGCAAGGATTGTACTTGTTTTTCTATTTACTACCTGTTCATAAATTCCAGAGGCAGGTCCTCCTTACCTCCACTGCAACTTTTTAATAGATTATTCTCAATTAAATTGTCCTTCTCAGTATTTAATTTCTCAGCATCAGCTCATAGGTTTTCCAAGCATTTGTTAAATATTTCATCTGCTGGTTCTGCCTCTCTGTTGGAAATTTAAGTGTTATAGTGAAAAGTAGGCAGTTTGCAAAGGAGGCCATGAGGTGGCCTAGAGGGGAAGTAGTAGATGAGTGTAGCAGCCACAGAGCTGAATCCTGCAGCACCCCAAACAGAAAGTCTGAGAATCAATAGTTAGTGAGACAAGAGAGGAACCAGTAGGTGATGGTAACCACGAGAGAGAGTGGTTTTAAAGAGAATGAAGTGGTCAATTATGCTCAATTTGAGTGGAGAACAAGGCTGCCACCATTGCTTTCACAATGCAGAAATCAACGTGAAGTCAGCAAGAGCAGGAAAGAGCAGTTTTTGTGGAGTCAGTAGGCAGTTGGCCCATTTGAGTGAGTTAGGGCAGGCATCACATGGTGGTGACAGGGTTCCTGCAGATACCTCTATCTAAAACAGAAGTTCTCAACCTGTGGGTCGCGACCCCTTTGGTGGTCGAACGACCCTTTTACAGGGGTCGCCTAAGACCATCCTGCATATCAGATATTTACATTACGATTCATAACAGTAGCAACATTACAGTTATGAAGTAGCAACGAAAATAATTTTATGGTTGGGTCACAACATGAGGAACTGAATTTAAAGGGCCAGAGGTTGAGACCACTGATCTAAAACATCAACCTACACTTCACTTTGTTTCCTGTTTAGATGACATAAAAATTAGCTTGCATTAGTTTTATCAGTTTTTACTCAAAATTAACACTGTGCTCTTCAGATATAGAAATAGTTTCATTTTAATTTCAAGATAGGCATTTACTGTTCATTGAGTATGTGCCACTCTCCTAGATCCTGGGGGAAATGCAGACTAAAACAAAGTTATTCTGGAATATAAATTTTATCCATAAAATTCACTAAAATATCCTACTAAAGGGAAACATTGATACAATAGTAATAGGGTGCCTGCTTACCTAGTCTGAACTTCACTGCCTGGAGCTCCCAGGATGTAGAGCTGGAAAGGAAGATGAACGCCCCGGGGCAAGGAAGGAGGGAAGTAGTTTAATATCTTTTCTGTAACTACCTAATGCTTGTTAGAGTTGGGGGTGGGGGGGAAGAAAAAGAAAGTAACTGTCAGGTATAAATTGCCCACTGTGTGTCCAATACTAAGGTTGTTGCTTTTGTGTAGTATAAATTAATCCTTACAGCAAACTGAGGCAAATTTTATAAATGAGGAAACCAAAACTAGAATAAAATAAATGTGGACCTGGTACAAAGTGGTAAAAACCAACTCTAAAGTAAAGACACATTAACTTCTGTCCCCTGCAGACAATTAGTGTTCCCTCCCTATGCGATTGCTGATAGCTTGAGTCAGTGCTCACCTGGAGATAGTCTTGGGACAAACTGTTTCTATTACCATATAGTTAATGGTATTTGTGTAGCAGTTAAGAAACACAGAGAAATAAATCAACCCAAGTTTTTGTATAATAAACAATGGCAGTGAATATCAGTTTGCCTTATTGTGTTATAAATAATTTAGGAAATTTGTATAGTTGTGTCTTTTAAGAGTGATATATTTAAAGAGCCATATCCTTAATCATAACTCTAACCACTATTTTTAAAATAAAGCCGTTAGCTTTCAGAAATTAGTCATTACATTAGGGAAAGTTAGTAGGTCTGTTTTTTCCCCACTTTACACATGAAATGTTTTTGAATATTCAAAAAATATTTAAAGCTTTAATTTAACTTAGTTAATCTTTATGATAGGCATGCTTTAATATCCACTGCTATAATGACAAATGTTCCTGTTGCTTTAGTAATAATGCCTACATTTGTTATGTGTAAACATCATTTTCTGAATTACTTTAGATGATTTCCATTAGTGGTTCATGGTCTGAGAGCATGAATGAGGTCTAACATTAGTTTAGGGTGGAGTAACATCCTTCCTTCAAATGACACACTAATCAAATATATGGGTTAAAATTGACACACCTACATAACACTTATAGAGTTGTTATTTTTAAAAGTTGTATATACAATGATATTTTCTTTTAATTTCCTCTATGTTATTATGTATGGCATAGGAAGAGAAAAAGTACTAAAATTTTCCATTTTCTCATGACTGTTGAGTCCTCTGCCATTTCCTGTTCTGGCCATGATTCTTGCATTGAATTCTCCGTGCAACATCTATGGGAACTAAAAAGTTATTCCAGATAAACTTACACTTTGTAGACATGTATAAATAAATATTAAAGTAGATTGCACTGTAATGTACGCTGCATTGCATTTTCTGGCACATCTCAATTTTGCCATTGCTTCTGTATAGTGACATAATGCTTGAAAGTGGGGGTTCTTCGGTGTAGATTCTAGAGTCAATATGTAGCAGCAGTGTAACCTGGACAGGTTATTTTTTTATTTTTTAATATAGTTTTATTGCTTTCATAGAGGAAGGGAGAGGGAGAGAGAGAGATTGAAATGATGAGAGAGGATCATTGATCAGCTGCCTCCTGCATACCCCCTACTGGGGATTGAGCCCGCAATCTGGGCATGTGCTCTTGACTGAAATTGAACCCAGGACCCTTCAGTCGCAGGCCGACGCTCTACTGAACCAAACTGGCTAGGGCACCTAGGCAGGTTATTAACCTCAAGATGTGGTTATATGAGGATGACAATGGTGCTAAATTTATTGTTGGAGATTAGGGAGGTAATGCACATAATGTGTTACCACAGCATCAGAAACCTAGTAAGTACTCACTAAAGATTAGGCAATAAATATTGACTAATATATTTTCTAACTGAAAAAATCCACATTGAAATGCTTTAAAATGCTTTCAGATTAACGCATTCTGGTTTACAGGGTGTGTGTGTGTGTGTGTGTGTGTGTGTTTTAATATAAGAATCCCTTTAGTTGGTGTAGTACTTGAGTGAGATATAGATGGATGGATGCACAAAAGGATAGATGGATGGATAGATATATACATCTGCCAAAAGACTAAACTTTGATGATTTAGTTACAAATCATTTCATTTCTTATGAATATTTGTGGAGCATATATGGCCAGTTGAAACTTTTCACAGCACTTCCATCTGGATGATAGCTTGCATTATGGTTATTATGGCACATACAATTTTTAAAAGTTATTTTTAAAGCACATAATTTGGACCTACATTTTGAATGCTGTCATACTTCATGTATTTTATATAAACACTTGCAGATGGGATATAGAACATTTTTCTGTTTCCAGAAAATCCAAAAGAAGATGTATTTACATGTCCATATAAATATATTAAAAATTTGTTGTGAAAAATAATGTGTACACAGAATAGTGAATAAAAACAAATATCTATTGGAATGAATGAATTCTTTGAAAGAGAAAATGTATGCAACCATCACCTGGTCTAAAAAGCTCTAAGCCAAATGGGTTATATCTGGTTTCCCTTTCTTACCACAGCCCTCTCTGCCCTCCATCTTTTCCACATTTGGCAAAGGAAACATCATCTTCATTTGTATGGTAATCGCTCCCTTGATTGTTTTACCATGCTACATTACAACCTGAAAATATATCCCTAAAGGATATAGATTTGCCAGTTTTAAAATTTTTTCCTTCTTGGAAAGATTTAACTGGGACACATGTGGATTGAACCTGACATGGTTCATTTTCCACTATTTATGGGTTAGTCCATGCTTGTTAATAAGAGATGCTTGTGATGAAACTAACACAATGTCTAAGAGCTTGGATACTAGAGACAGAGAGTCTGGGTTCAGCCCCTCGATCAGCTTTAATAGCCTTGAGAAAGTAGCTCAGCCTCCCTGTAACTCAGGTTCCTCAACTACAAAATTAGGTAATAATAGTGTTAACTCATAGAGTTACTAGGAAAATTAATTTAATCAACTTTGTAAACTACTATGGATTTGTTAAGAAAATATAACAACAGTTGTAATTGTGTTGTTACCAAAAACCCTTGGTTTACTCATGAACCCACGAGTTTCTAGTATCTAATGCATTCATCAGTCTGTGAAATCACTATGAGTATATACTATGAGAGCCAATTATTATAATGGTAGTTTATTTTTAAAAAGTACTTTAAAATAGCGAGGATGCAATTGTAACATCATACTTTATCTTTTTTATCTTCAGCCATGAATGATAAACACAGTCTCTCATCTGCCATGGAGAGTTTATATAATAGAGGATGGTGTGACAGTATGTTGCACAAGTCTGTGCCATGCTCTGATCTTGTTTCTTCTGCGCACAGCTGAGAGAACTAAACAAAAAAGCACTAATAAAGAGTGAATACTTTTTTGGCTCCAGAACACTACATTCTATTCAGCATAAGATAGATTCTGAAATTCTGAGTTTCCTTTAAAATTTGATTCTGAAAACAAGCTCTAAGTTTTGAATGTTATAATTTTGAGGGTTTTTAAAAAATGATGTGATCAGCACATTGATATTCACAATCATTGTTGGTAGATGGGTATAAGAGAGAGAGCTTTGTGTAATAGAAAGATATAAAGCTGATGTATGAAACTGTTAGGGCTGCCATCATAAAACACCATAGATCGGGTGGTTTTAAACACATAAATTTATTTTTCTCTTACGTCTTGAGGGTAGAAATCAAAGATCAAAGTGTCCAGAGGGTTTGTTTCTTCTGAGGCTGGTAGATGGCCATGTTCTCCCTTTGTCTTCACATGGTCCTTCCTCTGCACATTTCTGTGTCCAAATTTTCTCTTCCAATAAGAACACTAGTCACTGGATTAGAACCTATTCTAATGACCTCATTTTAACTTATTTTCCTTTCTGAAGACCCTATCTCCAATACAGGCACATTCTGAGGTACTGGGGGGTAAGAACTTCAACATATAGTTTTGGGGGACACAAATCAGCCCTGAACAACTAGATATTAGGATGCAAAGTTTTTTTGTTGTTTTTTTTTTAATTTTGTTTTATTGCTTGAAGTATTACAAAGAGTATTACATATGTCTCCTTTTTTTCCCGCCTTGACCTTCCCCCGGCCTCCCCTACCCCCCAGTGTCGTATGTCCATTGGTTATGCTTATATGCATGCATACAAGTCCTTCAGTTGATCTCTTACCCCCACTTCCTGTCCCCCAACTCCCCCCAGCCTTCTGGCTGTAGTTTGACAGTCTGTTCTATGCTGATTTTGTTTTCTTGTAACACTGAGATTTTAGTAAGTCACTTAACTGGTCTGGTCTGCATAATTTTTTTTTCAGTTTGGTTTAATATTTATATTACTTTTCTTTAAGTAGAATGTCTGATATAAATTATATTCCAGCATAATATTTTCTATTTTTCAGATTGTTTTGTTTCAAATGTATCTTTTGAAAAGGGCATATAGCTGGATTTTAAAAAATTTAATCTGATAACCTCTGCCTTTTAAAAAGTGAGAGTATTCCTTTATTTAAGTAGTCTTTAAATATACTTGATCGCCAGAGGGAAGGGGGAGGGGGAAGAAAGGGGTCCTAATATAAAGTGATGAGAAGATTTGCGTTTGGGCGGTGGGCACATGGTCCTATATACAGATTTTGTAAATTAGTAATTCACACATGAAACCTATATGTTTATGTAGACTAATGTCACCCCAATGAAATTTAAAATAATGGAAAAAGAAAAAAAATACTTGAGCAGGCCAGTTGAGTGTGTATGTATGTATGTGTGTGTGTTGTGCGTGTGTGAATATAGCTAAAATATAATTAGAAGTCTTACTATCACTTGCCTAACATTCCTGTGCAGATAATGAAAATCAATTTAGTAAAGAAAAACAATAACTCTTAATTGATTTAGTTGACTACAAAGCTGTGAGATCTTTTCTCTCTTTCGTTCTATTCATTTCTACAAACAGCTGCAACTTGTATGATTCTAAATGTCACATATCATAACTCTTGGAAAGACATTACCTTTCTTTTCTTTTTGGTACCATATATTGAAATTGTAGTAACATATATTGACATTTTTAAATTGGGTTATCAGGCAGATTATAATATAAGCAAGGTGCCCTGGTTATAGTATTCCACTGTAGAGAATATTTTATTTTCAATGTTATAGTCAGAGTGTTATCAGTGGAGGGAGGCCCACATCTCCATCTGTTGCTAGCGGGAGTGGCTTCTTGCAATATCTCGAGAAAAGGAATTTTCTGAGACTTGCATGGGAGGATGTGGTATTGTAAAAAGTTTTATTTCTGTGGAATCATACACCTGAGTTTCCAAGGTTTCATTTCCTCAGTCCCGTCAAGGAACTGAGGATTTTGCCTTTAGCATGGCTAAAACCAGAGACATTGTCCAGAATTTCTGCTCCATATTTGCACACTCCAGTCCAGCATCAGGCTAGCTTAGCTTGTGTTCCCAACTGCAGTCTACTGGTCTATTGCTTGTGGGATCCACGTTGCCGTGGCCATATGTGCAAATGCAAGGAAGAAGGTACCAAAGAGCCCTGTGAGCCAAGAGCAAAAAGAGAGTGAATTCCTTGTTTAGGGAAGTTATTGCCAAATTTTCATGGGCTTGCATTGGCTCCACCCATTCTTGCCAATCCCTGGTTCCCCAGACTTGACAGACAGGCAAGTACCTTCCCTAGTCACTCTAACTTCACTGTGCATGCATCTATATCCCCTCTGTTTGAACTCTTCCCACCCAGTATACTGCAGTGAATCGACCAGTGACTCCCTGGGGAGTGCAAAATTGCAGCTTCTTGGTAAAGCTGCCCAAATGGTCATGCTTATAATATCTGGCCTCCCTTTTGCTCCTTTCCTATTATTAGTAACTAGCTAATTACAGTGGTATCAAGAGTAAAGCAAGTGTTTAGTGAGCAGTCTGTTTAAGGATAGAAACAGAGCTACAAGAAATAGCACATACTAGTATATTCAATATCTTATGTATTAGAGATGATGTGTGTTCAGATAGGACTCCCCATACAGCAGACACTGAAATGGAGCTTTGCATGTAGGAAGAACACTTGCAGGGAGTAAGGGAAGCAGGAATGGGCAAAAAGAGAAGTTGATCACGATGAGCTTGTAAAAGAGGTCTCAGAGAGTTATCACAGCAGCTCTGAAGCTGGAACGGCCCTTCCAAGCTATCTTGCATTGAAGCCAGGTCTGTGTTTTTGCACTGTTAAAAAACAAACAAACAAAAACAAACAAAATTCAACTGAGTAAATTTGAAGATCTAATTGACTTTATTCAAAGATTCATAAATTGGACATCTCGCAGGTGGAAAGGAGCTCCTAGGAGCTGTAAAAATGGAAGGCTTTTTTAGGCAGAAGGAGGTGGAAAAAGCAAGTTTCTAATAAAGCATGGATTATTTAAGATAAAATCACCTTTCTTTGGGTGAAGGCTGGGAAAGGGAGGCTATAGTACAGATTACCTTACTGATAGTGATCAGGTAATTCCAAAATTAACTGGCTAAAGGTCACAAACCTGAGAGAGGTCGAAACTGCAATGTTTTAACCCTTGGCTTGCTGACATGGACTCTATTTTGGGCCAGTTGTTTCTCCTTTAACAACATTGACCATTGACCACTCCCTGAATGTGGGCTGTCCTGGGGAAGGGGTGTAGTCTTCAATGAAGCAGTTCCCTTGTCCGGAACAGTTACTGGCAGGAACTAACATTTGAGCTTTTAGGAGACAATACTCCCAACTGTTAAAAAATGAATGCTTTGTTCCCGACAGGGGATCTGAGGTGCCCACTAATATATCCTCCATAGAGTATTACCTAGAAGGCAGGAAGAGTTTGGTCTTAATTCTTTTATTAGTCACTGGGGTATTAAAATGACATTACTTATAGTGGGCTGTCGAGATGTTTCTGTGGAAGAATATAAAATTTATTAAAGTTTTTATTTCCTCAATACACTTTAGTGCTTAAGCAGTTTCTTAACTTCACAGTTAGAGGTGTCTGATAATAATACTATCAGATAGTGTTATTAATAGCTTCAGTATATCCATTTGTTTCTGGTAAAGAAATAACATGAGAAAGAATACCTAGAGAGATTAGTCTGAGGGATGGAAGGATGAAAGGGAGTAAATGCTATCAAAAGGAAAGTAGTATTCTCAGAATCAGAGCCAGCCATGTCAATTACTGACAGTGAGTCAGGTAAGATAATGACCGAAGAATGCCCACTAGATTCACAACCAAGTGGTCCTTGGTTCTTTTTTAGGCGAGTAACTAGGGACAGACAACAGCTTGCAAGGAGTGAATAAGTGATTGAATGAGTCACAGTGGAGGAAGTATATATGACAATTTGAGTATGTGTCAGTGCTGACCAGAAAGAGCTTATGAAAAGAAAAATAAACAGAAAAGGGAAGTAGGGGTAACATCTCCCACCATTGAGGAGGTGGGAAAGGGAATGTTCCAGAAAGAAGATATAATGTGCAAAACTCAAACAGCCATGCGTTTACGTAATTGAGCTCTTTTGTTGATTTAAGGGAAGAAAAATGTAAAGAAACAATTATATTAATGGCTAATTTACGTAAACTTATTTAGATAAAGTAACAGAATGTGAAGTGTATAACATTAAAACCAAAAGCCAAGCTTACATTGTGGAACATACTCTATTTATTATTTTGCTTGTTTGCTTGTTTTATATGCCCAGCTTTATTTAGAAATCTAGAGGATGTAGATTGTTGAATTTAACTGTTTTCCTGAAAAAAAAAACAACAACACACAAAATAAAGACATTGTGTCAACCTCAAAAAAATAATTACTTAATAAAAGCAAAGTTGAGTTTATTCGGGAATAGCAGAGAACTGCAATTTAGGATAAGTAAGCAATGGCAGCCATAGACAATTCTGGAGAACAAGGAGTAGGGCTGGCTTTTAGGAGGAGTGATTTTAAATGACAGTCCATTGGAGGAAAGTGCATGTGGAGTGGTGATGACTTCTCATTGGCTGACTTACAGCAGCTCTCAGGGCTGTGTTTGTTGCTAGGCAAGAAGAACCATCTTTTGTATTCTTGCTGGGAGTACAAAAGATATTTCTTCCTGTTATGTTTGCCAAAATATGATGAGTGGTAGAGCATAAGAGATACCCTATAGGGCTTCCTAACTCCATATTAAATGAGGTTTCTCTTATTTATTTTCACAATTGTTGAAATGTGGCAGTCCAGGATAGGCAGGGAGGTTTTAGTCACAATCCCCAAGTCTTGGTCTGCATTTCTTAGCTCTCTACATTCTACATTTCATTCATTCATTCATTCATTCATTCATTTAATCAACTTTAACTTAAAAATTAATTATGGGACACTCAGCTGCTGCCCCAAAATTGCTTGTTGGTATGGGAACTCCACTTCCCCCTTCTCATTCCCCCACATTGGAATTATTAGAATCATTTTTGTGGGTACTGGTCCAGTCTTACCAGGTTAATGCCAGATTCCATTTCAACTGTCAGGACTAAGTTATACTTCATGTTAAAGTTTTCGAATATCATCCATATAGTGAGAATTCTGAGCAGAGGGGTAACATGATCTGACATGTTTTGACAAAATCTCTTTTCTGACATGTGGTAAAATACTGAAAGGGGGAAGGGTTAAAGTAAAGAAACCAGTTAGGAGGTTATCAGATTAATCTAGGCAAGAGATGATTGTGGATTGAACTCGAGTGTCAGCAAAGGAGGGGTGAGACATGGTCAAATTCTAGATTTAGTGTGAAGTTAGAGCCAACAGGAACTGCTGACAGAGAGGATATGGGTATGAGAGAAAGTAATGAGTCATGACTGCCTCTGAGGCTTTTGGCTTGAGCAACTGGAAGAATGAAGTTGACATTAACTGAAGTGAGAAGGATAGCAGTGAAAGGAGGCTTGAGGGAGATGATCAGAAGGTTGGACATGTTAAATTTAAAATGCTCATTAGTCATCCAAGTGAGTTTGTAATTAGAAGTCTGGAGTTTAAGGGGATACAGGCTGGAGGTAAAAATGTTGAGTCATCATTCTATAGGTGGTACTTTAAAGATGAAATCACACAGGGAGAATATAGATAGAAAAGAAGTCCAAAAACTGAGCCCCCGAGCACACTAAAATTAAGTGTTAAGGAGGAAAAGGAAGGGCCTGCAAAGAAGGAATGACCAGAGAAGTAGGAGGATAACTGGGGCAGAGGGGAGGGGGGAGGAAGTGCTTGGAAGTTAAGCAAAGAAAGTAGCTTACATAGGAGGCGGTGCTCAACTGTGTCAAGTGCTGCTAACTGGGCAAGCAAGATGAGGACTAACAACTGCATTAAGCAATGTTATCAATTTCAAAGGGTTCACTGCATTTTCCCATATGATCATATACACACCAGGCCTGGAATGTGTCCTTCTGTTATCAGGGAAATTGGGATATCCCCTTCCCCACTAAGTGCTGGGGGAGAGTGCCTTTGATATCTCAAAAAAAAAGGATTTTCTGAGACTCCCACGGGAGAATGAGTGATTTTTATTTGCATGGCATTATATCCCTGGGTTCCCAAAGTCCAATTTCCTTTAGTCCAGTTATAAGAGAAGTGTAGCTGGGGTTTAGGTAGAGCTAGAAGCAAAACTAGTGTCCTGAGTTTTTGTTTCATGTGGCAGCTGGGTCCAGTTCGGCATCAGGCTAGTTGCAGTCCATTAGTCCATTGTGTGTGGGTCCATATGGCCGTGGGTCATGCCCGGTGAGTGTAGAGGAGCAAAGAGAGTGAGCCCCAAGCAACAGGAGTCCCAGGAGAGCCAAGAGCACAGGAGCACACAAGAGGGAACTCCTTTGTTTAGGGGATGAAATATCCCAAATTTCATGCCCTTGCAGTAGCCATGCCCATTCTGGCCAATGACCTGTTACCAGTGTGACTGACAGGTAAGTACCTCCCAACATCAGCCTAGCTTTACTGGGCATGTGTCTACCTTCCCTTTGTCCAGAGTCCCTTTCCCTAGAGATCTGCAGGGAATAGACTGGTGACTCCCTGGGGAGTGTAAGGCTGTGGCTTCCTGGCAAAGCTGTCTAAATGACATGCCTATACTACTTGGCCTTCCCTTTGCTCCTTTCGTTATTAATAACTACTTTATTTACAACAGTATCACTGCTAGGAAACAGAAATGCTTGCACATTAACCACCATTGTTCATTAAGCTTGTGTGTAACTTTGTAGATTAATATAAAAATCCACCCTGAATTCCAAACAGCATTGAAAATTATTTTGACAGATATTTAGGCGGTGACCTCACCTCCAAATTTAGTATACCAAATATTCATAATTTGAAAAGAAGTGTTATTATTTTCTTCTTTTTTTTTCCAACTTAGTTCTGCTAAAGATCATCTAAAGAGATGCCATAGAGAACACCAACATCCTTGGAAGCCAAATGCCAACATCTGACATGCTTAATAAAAGGTTTTCCTTTTGAAATAATCTCACATATCATATTACATACAAAACTAATCTCTCAATCTTGTATAAAGGATCAAAATAGCAGGGGTTTTTTTTGGAAAACATATATCTTATAGAAAGGCAACTTGATTTACACAGGCTTAAATCAATAGAACTCCACAATTTATAAAATATGGTGCTGGCAAAATGAGGTTTACAGTTGTTCATATGGAAAAAGACCTACAAGTTATAATTATTACAGTAGTTTTGTTAACCCTGGGTTTTGCGTACTCACAACTGTAAACCTACCTTTGCCAACCCCTGTATTTGCAGATACAGCATCATCTAACCATAGTACGTAAACTATCACCAGCCAAAGGAGGCTGCCTTGTGTTCCTGTTATGGGGCTGCCTTCCCCTCTCATTACCTGGATTAGTCTTTGGTCACAGACATCTTAGGTAGGGTGCTGTTTTCAGAAGAGCACTAATAAAATGTTATGTAAAACATGAGGTAGGATTCGTACAATCTTCCCTAGCCTTCTGTACTAACCTGACTGGGGCACTGTGAGTGGTCTAAAGAGTGGGCAGAGTTCCCAAAGTTCAGCTTAAAACCCCATGGGGAGAACAGGCACCGTTCGGCCAACCCCTGTATTTGCAGATATAGCATCATCTAACCATAGTACATAAACTATCACCAGCCAAAGGAGGCTGCCTTGTGTTTCCTGTTATGGGGCTGCCTTCCCCTCTCATTACCTGGATTAGTCTTTGGTCACAGACATCTTAGGTAGGGTGCTGTTTTCAGAAGAGTACTAATAAAATGTTACGTAAAACATGAGGTAGGATTCGTACAATCCTCCCTAGCCTTCTGTACTAACCTGACTGAGGCACTGTGAGTGGTCTAAAGAGTGGGCAGAGTTCCCAAAGTTCAGCTTAAAACCCCATGGGGAGAACAGGCACCGTTCATTACAGATGCTCTGCTGGGAGCCCCGAAGGCTGAACAGCTGAGGATCAGCCTAATTGATTCTAACCTGAAGCACAGGGCCGTTTTATGAAGGCAGGAGAAAAAAAGTCATGAATAGAGAGAGCATTGTATCTCAAATCTTTAAAAGAACAAATAGATTCTACACTATTTTATATATTCTGTTGCCCTATTTAACCTGATAAGTTATAAAATATACAAGGAAGGCAATCAAGAGTCCCTTATATAAATAATCCTAGTAAATGTATGCTGTGGATTTCTGGGTTAAGTTTATCTAAACAAGCAAACACAACAAGAATAGATGCTAAATATATTGTCTTGATTCATAGCGTGACTGTCTGCTGAATTCTTTCAATAGGAGCTTGAGAAGACCTTAAGCACTGCATATCAGCCTATACTGCAGGATTTATTGTTGTCCCCTTTTCTATGCTTAAAGAGGATTTTATTTATTCCATTTCCATGAATAAGTATTCTGTTCTTTCTTGGGGTTATCTATGCCTTTTTTTATTTTTTTAAATCAGGGGCATACTATTACTCCTTTACCATCCCTTCCCTCTGGACGTATGGAATGGAAGGAGTACAGCGAGCTAAAACACACATCAGTTTTTGTGGAAATACATGATATCCCAGAATTAAAAACATTTTCAGTATCCTAAACTGCAATCTACTGCCTACGCGAACCTCAAGAGAGCTTGGCGCACAAAGCAAAGCTCAAGAATATTTATGCAGGCTGACTATGGAGTTCACAGTAAGCTTAAAGATAAAGCAAGAATTTAAAGGGATAGGCAAAGAGTTTCATCTTAGGTAAATCCATGGCAAAAATTCCCATGGAATTAATACAGGTTGAGATTCTGGCTGCCAGCAATTATGTTCAAACAGGTAAAAAGAACTCCATGTATAATACATTTTCAATTTTGAGCTCTGTGTGTCTCCCATTTCCATATAAAGTACTGCTACTGAAATTAATCAGTGCCACTGGGCCCCTCATGCCACTGAGAGAGCAGTCACCCTGACACTTTTCCTGTAAAGGCTTCTATCAGAGGCCCTCCACAGTCCATCACTTCCCTTCATTAAATCCATGGCGAAAGCAGCGGCCATCCATGCAAGTGCAGCAATGCATACCAAGTGGGTTCAAACATCTTAGTAGCTTCATGTGGAATTTATTTCAGCAACCTGGGAGCCTCAGTCTAACATGAGATCTTTTTACTATGGTTTTCTTTGGTGGATGTATTTTTTCTTAGGTGATATTAACAACATTAATTTTTTTACTATAGTAAAGATAAAGCATTTTATTTGGTTCATTCAACTGGCCATGTATTGCATACCTACTGCATGTCAGACATTGCACCAGGCATGAGGGATGCAAAGCTCTCAAGACATGGTCCCTGCTTTCTAACCAGTAATTCTTCTTATATAAGAGGTATTGGTTGCTCTCAGTTAACTTCAGATTAGCACATTTATGTGTAGGCAAAGTATCCAAGACATGGTCCCTGCTTTCTAACCAGTAATTTCTTCTTATATAAGAGGTATTGGTAGCTCTCAATTAACTTCAGATTAGCACATTTATGTGTAGGCAAAGTAGCATTTGAAGGCTAAATAAATGTAGTTCACACACACACACACACACACACACACACACGAAGGCTAAATAAATGTAGTTCACACACACATACTCACACACATATATACAATTTTTGAGAGAAGTGTGGGCTCTATTGGGATTAGAACAATTAAATGTAGGTTAATTAATGGTAACATTTTGTCATTAAGCTTTTTCTTAATCAATGAGCCTCAAAATTGCAACTCAGATTATATGAGAGTTCATGATTTTTTTTACATTAAAATGAGCCTGCTTATTCAGAAATGTCCAAATTTACTGTTATAGAGGTTTATATATATTGTCTATCTATACTTTCTCACCATAGTGCTGTTTAACACATATCCACTTACATGTGCCTTTAGAAACATTCTTGTAGATATTGACTTCTTGTGACAGTTGTTTGGTTTATTTGTTAAATTAAATTTCAACCCATCACAGTGCTTTCTCTGGTACACAGAATGTCACTGAAAATAATAGTTTTTATAGATTTTCCCCATTGTCTTCTAAATGGTAATTGGTACTTAGCTACAAATCAAAAAATATATATCTTTCAGGAAGGAATGGGACAGCATTTTCTTTGTTGTACTAGAAACAAAGGTGGCATTAAAGCAATAAACTGTAGCATCTATCTCTAAATATGCTTTTTGGTCTAAATTTCTCAAGACTTGTTTTTATTAAATTGCTCTTAATTAGGATTTGAGAACAAAATCATTTAAAGACTTCTAGAAGTTAAATTTATTGTTATATCAGTCAGAAACATTTCATAGTCAAATGCAACAAAAGAGGACAAGCAACCAAGTAACTCTAAGACTACATTTCTTAATAATGTCCATCTCATTAAGTTTATTCTAATCAAATCTTATAGAAAACTAGAGGCCCGGTGCATGAATTCGTGCACTCAGGGGGGGGGCCCTCAACCCAGATTGTGAGAGGGTGCTGGCTAGGTTGAGGGACCCCACCAGTGCAGGATTGGGGCTGGGGAGGGACGCGGAGGTTGGCCAGCTGGGGAGGGACCACGGGAGGGATCCAGGGCATGTCTGGCTCGTCTCACTCAGCTCTGATCAGCTGGACCCCAGCAGCAAGCTAACCTACCAGTTGGAGCACCTGCCCCCCCCTGGTGAGTGCACATCATAGCAAACAGTTGAGGAGCCTTAGCATAGCATTAGCATATTCTTTGATTGGTTGAATGGCCTACTGGACGACTGGACACATAGCATATTAGGCTTTTATTATATAGGATAGTTCTTGAACATGAGAATGGCACTGTACCATACTAGGTGCTGGTGATAAAGTGATGAAGGATAGGCCTTTGTACTTGAAGACTTCATGGCCCAGGGGAAAGAACCAGTAAACAGAATGGATGCATGGATTGAGTAGCAATTCTATAGGAGATATACCATGGTGTTTCTGAGAGGAGTTTTCTCACCAGAAATGGGTGTGGAAGGAGGGCAGGGAAGGCAGCTTGGACTTGGGAAAATCAGCTCATAGTTAAGAGATGAAGACTGACAAGGGTGGAGATGAGGATTCTTGGCAGAGTGTCAACGGGCAGAGGTGTGATGATGATATTGGGAGTGGAGGTGGAGAGAAGGGGGTAGATTTCTGGGTGACTTAGGAGGTAGAATGTGAAAGGTACTGGGTGGTAATAGATTTAATGCTGAGGATGAGGGAGGAAAGAGCTCCTGTACGTGGTCCTGTCTTGTGCAACTGGATGAGTGGTCATGATCTTCACTGAGGAGCCAGGTTTTAGGGGGTAGTTACAGGGATGTTCAGTTTTGAATATAATAAAATTGGGGTGCTATAGAGACATATGAATTGAAATAAACAGTTGGGAAAAAAGACAGAAAAAAATGGCCAGAGAAGTAGGAAAAAACATGTACCTAGGAATATATGTATATGTTAGGAAACTAGGAATGTATGTGAATGGTTCTCCTGAAGAGACCATATTCTATGTTGCTGTATGATGATGAGAGACTGAAAAAGATTTTTGAATTGCAAGTAGTTGTTCAACATGGTCAGGAATGTGGATAATAATTTGTGTTTAATTGTAAATAATCATGATTTTTCTTTTAAAGTAAATGGCATGCCTTTGATAGATTTTAAGTTGCAACCTGGTTAGTTTAAAATGGCCTTTTTTGATGGATGGAGACTTGACTTGGAGTGGTAAACACACAATACAATGTACAGATGATGTGTTATAGAATTGTGCATCTGAAACTGCTATAATTTTGTGAACCAGTATCACTTCAATAAATTCAATAAAAAGGAAAAGAATAAAAATGGCCTTTGAAGGTAAACCTGGGGTTATATTTAGTTTTAAAAATAAGAGTATTTAAAGATAATGCTGCAAAACCAGAGTAATCTTAGTTTGGCCTTATGAAATAAAAGTGGAGTTAGGGTGAAGAAAACGGTTTATTTAAAAGAGAGCAGTCAACCAGAATTAAAACAGTTTCTAACTCTTAGAATATATATATGAATAGTTAACTGATCATATAATTATTTTAATGATTATAACTGACATTATCATTATTGTATCATCAGCAGCCATTTCTTAACTATTCACACAAGATGGCATAATTTGAAAGAACTGTAGCCTTGCTCAATGGAGATTTATAGTCAGTTATTTAATGTGTTTCTTAAATGCCATATTTGCTCTTATAAATGAATACTGAACATACCAGCTCAATATTTTACAGCTTATCTTCTTTCATAGAAGGTAATTTTATCTCTTTAAATGTTGGTTTTAAAAAGCATAAAGGAAAAGAAACAGGCATGATTTATTTGTACTCTTTTATCTTTCTTACATAACATTTGATTAGGTAATCTCAAAAACAAATTCATTGATCAAATATAATCAATATTCACTGGTTTTTCAAAAAGTATATAAAACAGATTAATAAATACATAATGGAGAATCAGTCATCGTATATCAATATTGGATACTTAAGTAGATGGCAGTTTTCTCAGTTTAAGTAGAAGAAAACAATAATTGGGGAAATTAAAACTAAAACAATAAAGTCATACAATCTTATACCTATCAGTTAACAGAGAATAAGAAGTGTTGGCGCACTGTGGAACAGGGAGACTCACACTGATGGGGAAAAGATAAGTAGAGGCCACTGCTTTAAAGAACGACTCAAAAATAGTTTAGTGAGTGTATATCATTTACCTAGGAACTGTACTTCTACTTATATATCCTAAAGTCATTATTGCACAGTGTATAAGGAGAAACATAGTACAATGTAAGGGCAAAATTAATAAATCAAGCAAATAAAAAACAAAACAGGAAAAACTTATATTCCAAATATCCACCAATAGAACAGTGAATAAACTATGGTATACAATAGAATGTTATAAAGCAATTAAATGTACAAATTGGAGTTTTGTGAGTAAATATGAATGACTTTCAAAAACACAATTATAAGAAAAAAATGTAGAAGGATACATTTGGTATAATACTATATGGAAAGTTGAGAGAGTAAAATAAAACTCCAGATTTATATGGATCCCTACTTATATAGTAAAAATGTAAATCGTGTATTAATAGTATAAATGTAAAAATGTACTAGTGGTTTCCTCTGCAGGATGAGCAAGAGACAGGGATGGAAACAAGGCGGGGTGAACACAGACTTACCACTATTACTTTAATGCTTTGATTCTTTGAAACAGAGGGAAATTCAAAAATTTGGCATGGTTATGTGGTAGACATATGTTTTTTATTATACTAATTCTCAGACATCTCTGTTTTATTGAAATAATTTATAACTTGAAGAAAGTACTTGAAATGCCTGAGGTGACAGTTTGCTGTTAGCACAGCCAGGGTTAGGGAGCGTCTGGTTGTCATCCCCAGAAGGGAACAGGCAGGAGTCAAGTGCGCAGGTGTGCACAACTACCCGAGCAGAAAGAGACCAAGTGTGCGTTTGCCATTTCCATGCTGTGATCACAGATGTCACCCACAAACCATGTTAATAGCTAACATTTTTAAGCACTGATTAGGTATTTTGCTGGTTTTTTTATGTGGATTATAGCACTGCCTTGAAATTGATAAGATGAAATAAGAGTCATATTTAAGTGAGACCTAAAGTGCTTTCCAGTGGACTGCACATTCCTGAAAGGGAGTGTGGGTTGCAAAGGCTTTGAAAAGGCCAATGCATAATGTGCTTGAGATGAAATGATGCCAGAAGAATAGACACCATTCTACTCTATTTGTAGTCAAATTCTTTTTCCAATTTAGACTGATTTAGATGGTAGCCTTTGTATAAAATATCAAAGCTCTTGAAAGTCAGATTTAAAGTCTGTTGATCACAGTAAAGGAAAGGATTAGAATGAGAATAAACTGATAAGAAGAAAGTAACCTATTACACTTCAGAATGTATATCAAATCCCTTTAATAGATCATGGAAAGTTTGTAGTTAATGATGATAATGGTCATTTATTGAATGAACACTTACTGTGTGCCAGCCACTGTTCTAAGAGCTTAAAAACATTAATTCATTTATCTTTCACAAAGACCCTGTGAGTGAGGAGAAAAATCCTTACACAGATTTTAAGTGATTTTCCCATGTTAACAGAAATTGTTTGTAATGAGGTCAGAATTCCAGGGCTTAAATTATTATCCACAGCACAAAATGCTGACAGTCATGGTTTGTGAAAGTGATAAAAAAAAATATACTCCTCACAAGTGAAGAGAAGACAATATCGTCATTTAATAGCCTTAAGAATATAGTCTACCAAGAAAACCTATATAGACAACTAGTAAGAAAATGTACTAGTGAAATAATAGCTATCATTGAATGAAAGCCTGCTGAATGGTCATTATCTTCTACATTAATAAAAGACAAACATGCAAATTGACCGTACCTTTGCTACGCCTTAAGCCACGCCTACCAGCCAATCAGAGCGACTGTATGCAAATTAACCAAACCAAGATGGCGGCTGGCAGCCACAGAGCTGGAGCAAGGAGGAGGCTTGGTTGCCCCAATGATGGAGGAAGCCAAGCTTCCCGCCTGCGGTGCCAGCTCTGAGCTCCAATCAAAGCAACAAAGTTTAAAGGTAAATAAACCCCAGATACCTGCTTTCAGCCGGCGTGGCCACGGAGCTGGAGTGAGCAGGAGGCTTAGGTTGCCCCTGGTGCTGAAGGAAGCCAAGCTTCCGTCCCGCCTGCCCTGGCCGGCTCTGAGCTCCTCTCAAGGCTACAAAGTTTCAATTATAGAAGGTAAATAAACCCCAGATACCACCCGCCCTGGCCAGCTCTGAGCTCCTCTCAAGGCTACAAAGTTTCAATTATAGAAGGTAAATAAACCCCAGATACCACCCGCCCTGGCCAGCTCTGAGCTCCTCTCAAGGCTACAAAGTTTCAATTATAGAAGGTAAATAAACCCCAGATACCACCCGCCCTGGCCAGCTCTGAGCTCCTCTCAAGGCTACAAAGTTTCAATTATAGAAGGTAAATAAACCCCAGATACCACCCGCCCTGGCCAGCTCTGAGCTCCTCTCAAGGCTACAAAGTTTCAATTATAGAAGGTAAATAAACCCCAGATACCACCCGCCCTGGCCAGCTCTGAGCTCCTCTCAAGGCTACAAAGTTTCAATTATAGAAGGTAAATAAACCCCAGATACCACCCGCCCTGGCCAGCTCTGAGCTCCTCTCAAGGCTACAAAGTTTCAATTATAGAAGGTAAATAAACCCCAGATACCACCCGCCCTGGCCAGCTCTGAGCTCCTCTCAAGGCTACAAAGTTTCAATTATAGAAGGTAAATAAACCCCAGATACCACCCGCCCTGGCCAGCTCTGAGCTCCTCTCAAGGCTACAAAGTTTCAATTATAGAAGGTAAATAAACCCCAGATACCACCCGCCCTGGCCAGCTCTGAGCTCCTCTCAAGGCTACAAAGTTTCAATTATAGAAGGTAAATAAACCCCAGATACCACCCGCCCTGGCCAGCTCTGAGCTCCTCTCAAGGCTACAAAGTTTCAAAGGCCGGGCTGAGGGACCCCCTGAGTGCACAAATTTTTGTGCACCGGGCCTCTAGTATTTAATAACATCAAGGAGATGAAACTGAACCCTAAAGAAATTAATGAATTGGTGCAAGGACACACATCTCATACTTGGTGTAGCTGGCATTTGAACCAAGGTCTGTGGAACCCAGTTTCATGTCTTTGTACCACACCACACTCTCTTTGGGCATTCACGTTCTCATTGTGTCTGGTAGGAATATTGTGAGCTGCTATTTTTATCTCTTATTACATTTCTCAATGAGGCCCCTTACTACTCAGTAAAGGTGAAGTAAAGGGAACTGCAAAGAGGGACATGAGTCCTGGACTCCACAAGAAAACAATTCATTGCTGGGCATTGTGTAGAGAGTGAAGACACAGAAACATTGCATTTTGCCTTTCCCTCACTCAGCCATTGCCCTTCAGTGATACAAGTCATGTGGGAAGAATGAAAAGCAATGTGGCCAAAGGGTCAAGCACCATAAGCCGAAGGAAAAGTGTGGCTTTCTTTCTTCTGGGAAAACTGGGCAGCATCAAATCTGGAGCAGTGGCACATTGAATAGCAAGGAAGAGTCCCTGGGGAGTAAGTATTGGCCTATATCAGTCCACTGGCAATAAAGGAATACTAATTTTAGTACAGAATTCCCAAGGGTCAGGAGACTGTACCGCAGCAGAGTATTCAAACAATTTTGGAATTGGAGCTGGAAAAGAGAAGATGTCAGCAGAGAGGGCAGGAAAAATATCTGACAGAGCTTCAGCCTGTGATTTCACTGTGCGTAGGGGGTCACGAGACTAGCAAGAACAAGGTGGACCGATAGGGAAGGTCAAAGCTTTTTTCTGACCAGTGCATCCATCCAAATTAGACCTGAGTGGCCCTGTTAGAAACAGCAAAGTGCTCTGCAAATAATAACTTCGACTTCAAATTAAAAAGAAAAGGAGCAGCGTTAAGATATGCACAGTATATTATAATCTATCCATAAAGCATCAGCCATTGCAGGTTTAGCAGCACAAGGTGATAGTAATCCCTGTAAATACCTTTGCAAACAAGTAAAGAACGCATATGTAGAGTGCAGGTTGCAGCCTTTATGCTAATCTATATGGCAGGATTCCTAAGGAAAGTCGAAGAAAACAATTTTTTGCCTGTCAGCAGGAAGCTGAGGGAACTCCTCTAAGGAGAGTGTAGGTTTTCATTTTATTGATAGGATTGACTAATAGTTAAGACAATGTTTTGATGCGATTACTCCACATACATTTAAATTATTTCTTCTCACTGGAGGGAGTTGGACTTAATAACCTTTATTCTTGAGCAGGATTTAAATAATTTATTTCACAAAAAGGAGAAAGGAAGAATACCGATTATGCATCAGGCATTGTGCTAGTTGCTGTACAGGCATTATTTTGCTACTCAATTTAAGCCTCCCAATTTAAAAATGGAAAAGAAACTGAGGTAGAGAGGGTTTTCCCCAGGTGATAAGGCTACAAGTAGTAGAGCTGCGATGTGAAGAGGTTGACCTGGCTCCTACATCCTGTAGACCTTGAATTATGCAATACTATCCTTCACATGGCTCTCCAGAAGAGCAGGGAACCCGGGGAGGGAGTGATTAGCCACTTTCTGTCAGAGATGTCAAGGAGAACACCAGGAGAAGGATGGGGAATCCCTGCTCCTGCAGATTAGGAGTCAGCAGATCTGCATTTACTTATGCAAAGGCACTTCAGCAAGCATGAACTGACAGTCTGCACTGTTCTTTTTCATTCCATGAAGAATCTCATTCTCTTCCCGATATGGTTAGACTCTGAGAAGTAACTGTGGACTCACAGATATGTCAGTGGTTCATTTCCTCAATGCTGGACCACTGGTTTGGGCACTAGTCTTGTCCCCTGTACGTGACATAATATGTGGCACACAGTAGGTTTTCAATTTGCCGATTTGTGTTGAAAGAATGAAAATTAGATGAGCACTGTTTTCAGCTATTACCGCCTGTCTGTGACTTTGAGGAAGTAATTTTACCCATCTGATTCTGTAGAAGTCCAGGTAATTTTTGAGTTCCTATTTTGAGTTCATATGCCTAGGTATGCTCAAGTGCATGTACTCTAGAAACAGAGGCAATTATTTAAATAGATGACTGCAATACGTTGAGAGAATACATGAGAGGGACCCAAATGCAATTGTTTTCATTGATTTGTACTTATTGCTTGAAATCCCCCCCTTTCCATGTGCTCTTATTTTATGAAGTATTATTCATTCTTAAGATCATTCTCAGTTGTTTCCTTTTATGTCAATGTGCATATAGCTTTTTTACCTAGACAGCAACCTCTAGAGTATGTGATTGATAAGGGCTATTGGGAAAAATACATTTGTATAACTTCTTTGAGTTATTGGGGGGACATATGCTACACGCAAATATGTATTATTAGAATTCTAGTCACACTGATGGAAATATTAAAAGGTTGAGTCTTCAGGGATACTACTTCAGGGGGTTAGCCCCAATAGAAAGGCACACATTATTTTCAGTAACTACATTATGGTATGAATTAACTTTCAAAGTAAGGGGTTAAATTTTATGCTTTGAAACTGAGTTCTACATTAAAATAATCATTTTTAATTTTATTTTCCAATGTTTTCAAAAAGTGATCAAATATATCACAAGACCTCCCTGTAAATGATAGAAACTATACCTGTGATGTTATAAATGCTATTTCATTACAAAAGGCACATGTAGGTGTTTAAGAGTATATATGTTGATGCTGAACTATGTTTAATGAAATGTAAGAAGTACACATATAAGAGATATTTCAAATTCTGATCATTACTTTAGTAAGTAAATATATAAAGGTGAATTAAATGAATGGTAATATTTTACAAACAAATGCAATTTTTATATAACAAAATAGCAAATAATAATTAAAAATTTAATTAAGCAAAAATGACATCAGCTTTTTAATTTAAAAACAGAGCTTTACTTTATATAACAGGTAGTATTTTATAGGTTAAAGAATAACAACATTGTGACTATAAAAGGTAACATGTTTTAAAAGTTTAAATGTTTAGAAAGCTGCCTGATTCAATTTATTTATTCTTAGTATGTGCTATATAAAACCAATAGTACTTGACTTGAACACAAAGTCAAGAGGTATATCAGCAAAGTGATGCCAAGGAGGAAATAAATACATTGGTAAACAAAATAAACAGATCAAGAAGCAAATATATGAGTGTTGACAGATTATGAAGGAAAGGACTAAAAAGTTACAGAAAAGCACCCATTGAGATTAAGTAAAGGGAGAATTAACAACCAAAGCTGAAAATATATCTTGAATTTATTTTGAAAATTCATCAGCAAGAAAATGGGAATATTTTCTAATATTCATCTGACTTTAAATTTAGGTACATCTTCACACTATATCCTTTAAAAACTGAATTAGAGCTAGAGAGCCATCTTTTTACTTATTTTTATATTAGTTTATTTTTTAATATATTTTTATTGATTTCAGAGAGGAAGAGAGAGGGAGATTGAGATAGAAACATCAATGATAGAGTATCATCTGCCTCCTGTACACCCTCTGCTGGGGGTCATGTGCTCTGACTGGGAATCGAACCTTGACCTCCTGGTTCATAGTCAGTGCTCACTCAGCCACACCAGCCAGGCTATCTTTTTATTTTGGAATTCCCAGTATCCCATTAAGCAAACTAAAAGCTGTATATATAGATGCAGATGAATGAGCAGCCAACAAAAGAGATGATTTGCAATAGGATGAGAAGGAAAAGAACCAGCCTGTTAAGGCCCAAACATGTGTTTAAAAATAAAAAGAGTGGGTGACTCCTCACTGGCTTTAAAAGACTCAGAGTGCTAAGAAAGTGAGATCCCACCAATACAAGGGGGAAACATAAGAGTATGCATGCATGAAAAATGCAAACTAGGCAACCTTCCTGCAGCAAATATATAAATCCAATGAATAAAAAGTAGTTTACCCTTTTCATAATGAAATCCTGAGCTAGTATTAATAGTTCCATTTGACAAGAAAATTGTTGATATTTAAGATTTACTTTTGCATTTTTCCTATCATATCTTTGTGAGCATGCATTAGTCAAAATCATTCACTACCCCCCTCTAAGAAATTAGTTAATATATGTGCCTAGTTGTTACAGTTCTCTCATAGCCATTGTCTGTGAATAATGATACTTCTTTAATCACTGATTTGAGCTACAAGTATTCTAGATTATCATCTCTCTTTAGATTGCCTTAGGAATAAAACTGAAGAATTCCAGAGTCTTCTTTTCATGTCTAACAGATATTACACACTAAAACCAATTTAGTGGAGAATCATAGAAAAAAAATATTCAATGGGAATTCAATTTGTAAATGAAACCAACAAATTATATTACACATAATTGAGAGTGACTGCTAAGAGTATGTTAATACATTTTCTGTAGATCTCTCTGATTTCCTTCCTGTGCTGTTAAATGAACTTACTATATTTAGATGAGCAATTAAGGTAGGAAATAAAAAACCTGAGACTTCTGTAATAATTAATTATTTTGCACATTAAACAAAAGGAAAGCTCTACTGAATGCAAAGTGAAAAGTGTATTTTGTTATGGTCTCATCTTTGTGGCTTAGCAGATAGTAGAAATAGTGTGGAGCTTGACTCATTAAAACTATGTTCTTGTCACTAATTAGTAGTAAAACTTCAATTTTTCCTCCTCTCAAATAATAACTAAGGAGTAGATGGCAGGGACAATTAAAAAGAAATAGACATTGGTCAAGGGATCAGGAGATTAAGATTCCAGCCCAACATGTGCCACTAGTTGGCTGGCTGTCATTTCATGACATTTTTAGACCTCTCTTTACTAATTTCAAGTTCAAAGGAGGTGGATTATACAGCCTCTGGAGTACTCTCTAACTCTAAAAAATGTATGGATCTAGTCCATATTAAGGCAAAAGGTTGTTATGTGAGATTAAAAATAAATATTTTTGAGTATATACTGAAATAATTAAATTGTGATAAAATGCAATTAGGTATTATTACCACTCTGATGACTATTGTGCTCTGATGAGTGTGTGTGTGTGTGTCTGTAGTTGTTCCTGCTGTTATTTATCATTTCACTGGTGTATAACCAGGCTTTTCCCACCATTTGTATGTAAAAATTGATATTTTCTTTCAATCATCACAGATTTTACTTAAATAAAGCTACCAATAATATCCATAATGTATATTTTATATGCTGGTTTTATTTGTTATAATGCATAGTAAAATAGATACATAAGTTTTTAATGCTTAAAATAATGTCTCAATATTTGTGAAAATGGCTAGAATGTAACTGGAAAATGGTGAAGTAGAGGGGTTAAATTTTGAGGACTGAAAATGATACTAAACTATTTTAGAATGTTCAAACTCAAATGCTACTTTTAAAGTCAGAAATATAGCATCCTGAGGAAAAGCAGATGTGCATCAAAGACAAGAGGCATGGTATACGAAAATGAAAAAAATGGGTCAGTTCATTTCTACCTGTTGTCAAGCTCTTGGCTTTATTTTGATCATAAAGCATCCTTTTATGGGATGAATATTAACTCTATTAATGTTATAATCAAGCAAAATGATTGCACAGGTATGAAATGAGGTGCCCTAACCTCTTTTCATATTTTAAAGACCTGGAAATATATAAGGAGCTGGTTGTGTAGAACTTTTTAGAGGCATGAAAGGAAGTAGTGCCATGGTACTACTACCATGAGAAACCACTATATGTAAGGATTGTGATAACCTTGATGAAGTAAAAATAGAAATGAAAGCAAGGCAAATCTTGCAGTTTGCATTAGGAGGTAACTAAAACACAAACATGTGGTTTGAGAAGTTTCTAGACACTGTGGCAATGTTGCATCTTCCACTATTTCAATAGATTTTATGGGTATATTTAATACTCAAGTATTGTTTATTATGTACTTGCTATTTTTATAAGTGTTTTAGGGATAATAACATTTAATTCTCACACAACCTTATCAGATAGGTACCATTATCATCCCCACTTTATATATGTGGAAAATGTAGCACAGAGAGGTTAAGTGACTTGCCCCCGTGTGCAAAAAGCTAGATTAGAACCCAGAAGTCAGCCTGGGTTCATCATTCACAGATTCATGTTGTTCTGCCTGTCGCACAAGTGGGCATGATTGTTCTAAAGACAAATTCCTCCTTTTTAGCTGATTGATTCAGGAACTCAGGCTTAAGGTCATTAGCACAAGACATTTGCCTAAAGATAAAAATTGGATGAAAAAATGTGCACTGCACATACACAGTTAGGACCAATAAGTAATGGGGAAAATCCCCAAGTCCTCTTGGAAAGAAATCCTCTTGCTCTTAAAAACCGTTTTTCAGAGACTCTCTCTTCTTCTAGATTGTCATAGTGTGTGGCTTCAGTCCTATCACTGCTTTGGTCTTTTGGGTCCTATGTGAGAAAACCATCTGATACCTAACCAGATACCAGAGACAAGCAAAACCAGGAGAACTGGAGAGAGAGAGAGAGAGAGAGAGAGAGAGAGAGAGCCGCTGGCCACTCTGGAGCCACCCTGTGACGTGTTATCATAGACACAGACTCGGATGCTTCTTGAGCTTTTAACTCCATGCCCTTACACTACATGAATTGTAAGTCCCTTTAGATTTTCTTTCTTTTGGTTAAAGAATAAAACTAAATTAAAAATAATAAACCAAGAAGACGAAAAGCTCCAAGAAGGTCTTCTGAGGAAACAGGGATGGCGGAGTATGCACATCTGAATCACTTCCCAGTTGAGGATGTGGCGCGGGCTTCCTCTGACTGCTGTGGATTATGCCATGCTGCCTGAAGAGTTTCTGTATTGACTCTGGAAATACTTCTAGGCTGTATCATGCCAATAACGTTACTGAAATTGAATTCTGTTCCCCATGGTATTAGAATGTAGCTGATTTAGTAATTAAGTAATTGCTTTAAAAAGCATGAGACATAATTTTATTAAAGTGGAAAACCTGATAAGGGATTTGAAATGAACATAAAATAGATTCTCTTTCCAGAGGTAAACTAAATCTCACTAGCTTACAAGCTTACAACATATTAGTAACTAGTGGCTTCATGGGGAAAATCAAAGGCACATAAATCATTCATGAGAAATCCTTGAACATCAGCATAGGTTTTCCTTCTATAATAAACTAAGTCCCTTTTTAATTCTAAATGACAGTTAAAGGGGCATTATAATTCCACATTAAAGTTCATATTAATAATGCAATATTTTAAAATATAGTCAATTTTGTCTATTTCTCTTCTTTTAGAAAGACCCAGGAAAGGTAGATTTTAAGTGTCTAGATAAAATTTGAAGAATAAATTAGGTAGACCAGTACTCTGTCATAACTTTGTAGTTTAACTTTCATGGTAATTCACCCTGTGCCTTGAATCTAGTAGAAGTTCAATAAATTATTTTCGAATGAATCAAGGGATGGATGAATGACTATGACTTTTTTTTTAAGATTGGGCTGTATAAATAATACAAACCATTACTTATGTTTGCATAATATTTTTATTTTTATTTTTGTCTACTTCATGTATATCATTTCATTCCTCTGTCAGGTTTTAAGTCAGAGAATAAGAAACCATTTCACGTGAAGTTGCATATAGATGGCAGTACTTATTAGATGTGGAATCGTGATTTATTTAACCTTGCTTTTTAATAACTTTTTTTAAATTACCAAAATGGTGATAATAGTAGTATTCATGTCATATGGTTATCGTGAAGTTTATATGAGACAATATCTATAAAGTTCTTAGAATAATGCTTGATATATCATTAGTGCTTAGTAGTTAGCTTTTATAGTTGGTGTGAGCATTATTATTGTTTTGAAAATTAACTAATACAGAAATAAAGATTTTAAACTCTCAGGGTATATTTCAACCAAAATAAAAATGATTTGTAATTCAGTTCAACATTAATTTTATCATAGCAATATTGTAAGTTGACAAATAACAACACATAAGTAAGCAAACAGTGTCAGCACAGTTACTGACACATACCTGTATATCCTCAGGCTCATGAGTTTAACAGCCGCGATAAACCTTGAGAGTGTCTTACGTGTCTATAATGAGAACAGGTTGGGTTCCTAAGATCACATTCTTAGTATTCCCTGCATTAAGTATACATTAAACATTCATGGCCTTTCATAATGCTCACTAACCTCTGTTTCTTTTAATTTAACCTTGATACTTATCTTTGCTGTTTCTACCTAGCTGCTAATTGGATTTTTAAATGTTGTGAGTTTTTTTAATTAAGTTTTTTTTTTCTTATTCCAAAAGAGCAGTGCATATAATTCCATAAAACATTCTAAAATAAACACAATGAATAATATTTAAATACTCCCATAACCTTCCTATCTAGAGATAGCCTGGTCTCTTTACATATATCTTTCTAGATCTTTCTCCCCTCATAGAGTATGTCCTGGTTTGTTTTTTTGTTTTTTGTTTTTTTTCATTTAACCAAGTATTTCGACAAGATCCAGCAGCATTCCTGTATGGATCCCATGCTTACAAATTCTAATGGCCTCCTGCTCAGACATATTCCAAGCTCCAGGGTAGGGGCAGAGAGCAGAAAGGAGGGCAGCAGGTCCTTTGGAGAAACGTTAGTGTCTACTGATATGTCCCGTAGGTTCTTTAACCTGAGGTCTGGGAAATTTGCCAACAACAATCACACTAACTTTGCAGCCCACATTCAGAATAGAATGAAAGCTTTAAGAGTCCCCAAATTTGTATATCTTTTGGATTAGTTATGCAATTAAACACTGAGTTCTTCCCAAGTGACGAGAACTCAGAGTTTTAATTGTTGGCACCAACGTTGTAGTCTGCTCCTGCTAATGAGGAGCAGAACTCATATATACATATTGCTTACATTAATGTAAATTAGTTTGGTAATAGTCCAGCCTCAATGCCACCAATCATAAAGAAGAATGGTAGCCCTAGCCAGTTTGGCTCAGTGGATAGAGCATCGGCCTGCGGACTGAAGGGTCTTAGGTTCCATTCCCGTCAAGGGCACATGCCCGGGTTGTGGGCTCAATCCCCAGGAGCGGGGCATGCAGGAGGCAACTGATCAATGATTCTTTCTCATCATTGGTGTTTCTATCTCTCCCTTTCCCTTTCTCTCTGAAATCATTAAAAATATATTTTAAAAAAAGAAGAAGAATGGTATACTAGTAGTGATTGAGATAATATTTTTAGACAGCACTAATATAATTTGTGGAAGGATATGTCCACTTCTAAAGTTATATTTCCAGTACGAGTAAAAGTTCATAAAGATGTGTATACAGAAGTGATCAATTAATAATAATTTGTAACAGGAAACAATTGAAAACTCCTAATTGCATATGAATTATGGTGTACTTAAATATTTAGAGTCCACATATTTGCTAATAAGAATGCAGTGTCTTTGCTGACAATCACTGAAATATTGTGAAGCAAAACAGACAACTGATGGAACAATGTGCCGTTTCTTTCAGTTTGTGTATGAAACAAACATAAAGCAGTATTTGTGTATAGCTTTTCAGAAAGAATACCCCCAAAAAAGCTAACAGTGGCTACTTCTAGAATTTGAGAATAAAAAGCAGAGAATAGGGGTATTTAAAATCCATGTAATAACTCTTAAATCTTTTTTATAATGTGCCTTTGTTTCTTTCAGAGTTAAATATTTGATTAAAATGTAGAGCTAAACAGAGTAAAGTTTTCAGGGACGTAATTCAAAGTGGTAATGGCACAGGATTATAGTAATGTGTTTTCTGCTTTATTACCATACTTGGGGCCCAGTGCATGAATTTGTGCACCTTGAAAGGAACTGTGGGCTGTGAGGCTGTGGTGGGCACAGGGGTTGGTCTCGGCCCATTCTCCATGCCCCCATCCGGGCCCTCCCACTGCAGTCTTCAGTCCCCTGTCTGCTGGCAGCCCTGCTCCTGCTGCTGCCGCTCCCACGCACTGATGGTGCTGGCCATGCTCGCAACTGCTGATGGCGCAGAGCGATTGGGGCCTGCGCCAGCAGCGGGTGTGAGTGTCAGCTGCTGCCCCGATTGCTGCTCAGGAGCAGGGGGAGGTGGAGAAGTTCTTAGGGGTGATTGGGACCAGCAGCCGCTGCTTGTACCCCTTAACAGTGCCAAGTGATTGGGGCCAGCGCTGGGTGCCGGCAGCAGGTGGAAATGGTGGCTCTGGCGCCGGCTGTGCGTGCAAGCATGGCCATCGCCAGCAGTGGGTGTGAGAGATGGCTGCCAACCCCGATCGTCCCTCAGGAGCAGGGGAAGGTGGAGAAGCCCTAAAGGGCGATCAGGGTTGGCAGCCGTCACTCGCACTCATTGATGGCACTGAGTGATCGGGGCAGGTGCTGGGTGCTGGCAGCAGGTGCGAGTGGGGCTGGTGCCAGCAGCAGGTATGAGCACCAGGTGGGACCGAGATGCATGGGAGCAAAGAATTTTTAGTAACCACCAGAGGCTTGCCCTGATGACAGTGACCTGCACACGCTTTGGTCTGGCGCCCCTGCTCACCTGCTCCATCGTCCCGCCGCCCAACACCTGCCATGTTCCATGCTCTGCCGCCTGCTGCCAACACCTGCCATGTTCCGCGTGCACCTCCTGGTGGTCAGTGCATGTCATAGCGACCAGTTGTTTGGTTATTCCGTTGTTCCACAGTTCAGTCTATTTGCATATTAGCCTTTTATTATATAGGATTATCTGAACTTTTTGCAGTGACTATACCCTATTTTTGTTTATAGTATTTTCAGCTTTATTGAGGTATAATTGACATATGACATTGTATAAGTTTAAGCTTCACAATGTTTTTATTTGATACCCGTATGTACTGCAGAATGATTACCACCATAGCTTTAGCTAATACCTACATTTATTTATTTATTTATTTTGGTGAGAACATTTAAGATCTACTCTTTTAGCAACTTTCAAGTATATAACAGAGTAGTATGAACTATAATTACTATGCTTTATGTTAGATTCCCAGATCTTATTCATCTGATAACTGGGAGTTTGTACTCTTTGACAAACATTTCCCTATTTCCCTCACTCCCAGTCCCTGATAGCCACTATTCTAGACTGTTTTTATTCATTGGGCTTTTTTTAGATTCCACATACAAGTAACATTACGCAGTGTTTATTTTTCACTGACTTATTTCACTTAGCATAATGCCCTTCAAGTTTTATCTTTGTTGTTGCAAATGGAAGTGTATTTTTCTCAGAGTGGAATAATATTCATATATATGCCACATCTTTATCTGTTCATTCACTGATGGATTGATGGACACTTAGGTAGTTTACATATCATGGCTATTGTGAATAAAGTTGCAGCGAACATGGGAGTGCAGATATCTCTTTCAGTCTTGTTTCATTTCCTTTGGATCTATATTCAGAAGTAGGATTACTGGATCATATGGTAATTATGTTTTTAAAGTTTCGAGGAGCCTCCATACTGTTTTTCAGTGAATGTACTACACGTTACATTCCCACCAACAGTGCAGAAGTCTTTCCTTTGCTCTACATCCTTGCCAACTGGTGATTTTTTGTCTTTTCTATTCTTTTAATTTTATTACTTTTTAACCTTTTTATCTCTTGTCTTTTGATGATAGCCATTCTAACAGGTGTGAGATGATATCGCATCTTGGTTTTGATTTGCACATACCTGATGATTAGTGATGTGGAGCACCTTTTTATGTACCTGTTGGCTTTTGTATGTCCTCTTTATAAAAATGTCTTTTCAGTTTCTCTGCTCATTTAAAAAAATTTATTGATTTCAGAGAGGAAGGGAGAGGGAAAGAGAGAGAGAAACATCAGTGATGAGAGAGAATCATTGAACGGATCGGCTGCCAGCAACCCAGGCATATGCCCTGACCAGGAATCAAACCATGACCTCCTGGTTCACAGGTTCACTCAACCACTGAGCAATGCCAGCTGGGCCTCATTTTTAATTGGAGTTTTTGCTTTTTGCTACTGATTTGCTTGAGTTCTTTTATATATTAGCCCCTTATGAGACAGATGACTTGCAAGTATTTTCTCCCATTCTGTATGCTGCCTTTCCATTTTGTTTATGGTTTCCTTTGCTGTGCAGAAGCTTTTAAATTTGACATAGTTTCAATGGTTTATTTTTGTTTGTGGCATTTGCCAAGACAATAAAAGTGCTTGGATCATAGTAGATGCTCAGTAAAACAGAGGTGTTATCTCAAAACTTAAAAAAAAACTATGTTCAGAGCAGCTTTATGTACAATACTGATTGCATCATTAGATTTCAGTCATATCAATGTCTGAAATGCTCACTCTGTTATTTTAAATCTGCATGATCTTATACTTAAGTTTCCAAGGAACCATTTTACTCTCACATTTAAATAGGCTATAATCTCATCTTTGTAGACATAACATGGATTTAGAGGGAATTGATATTTACACAGAGAAAATACATAACTGTTTGCTTAAAGTGTATTTAACAACGGGAAAGAAACCCACAACAACACGTAGTCATAAGCCACTTAGTCCAGAAGTTGCTCATACCTCCTACTTGTAGCTCTATATCAGTGATTCATTAGAAAGGACAATGAACTATTTCGAACCAAATTATTACTGAAATAAGAGAGAGAGAGAGAGAGAGAGAGAGAGAGAGAGAAAGAGAGAGAGAGAGAGAGATGGATATAGATATAGACATATTTCTGCTTTCTAAGACTTTTTTGCTGTAAAGATATACATTCTGAAATTTTAGAGATTATCGCAATTAGAGTATTCCACAGCAAGTTTGTAAAGTGTTTCTTTTATGTGAAAACATTGCTGTGAAAAAGTGAATAAGAAATCATTCACTTTTTACAAAATTTAATCAAGATCTAAATCTTATTTTTTGAAATATGACTTCCATTCCATAAATTAGACAGGTGTCTATTAGTTTTTTCTCACTGGAAGAGGCCTATTTTTTTGTTTTTTATAAGTGTACACCTTGGTGGCATTTAGTATATTAAAATGTGGCACAACCATCCCCCCTATCTAGCTCTAAAACATTTTCACCCTCCCAAAGAAGACCTCGTGCACATTAAGCAGTCACTCCCCATTCCCTCTTCCCCTGCCTACTTCTTTCTCCCCACCCCCAGCCTCTGGCAACCACTATTCTGCTGTCTGCCTCTGTGGATTTACCTATACTGGATATTACATAGAAATAGAATCATAGATGTGATCTGTTTGACTTCTTTCACTTAGCATATTTTCAAGGTCCATTCACTTGGAGCATGTAACAGTATTTCATTTCTTTTTATGGCTGCTTATGATATCTCTTTGTATGGATATACCATCTTTTGCCTATTCATTCATCTTTTGATGAACATTTGAGTTATTTCTACCTTTGAGTAGTGCAAATAATGCTGATGTAAGTATTTGTGTACAAGTATTTGAATACTTATTATCAATTCTTTTGGGTATAATTCTATGGTTAATGTTTTTATTAAATTGAACTTTTTGGGGTGATATTAGTTAATGAAATTATACAGGTTTCAAGTGCACATGAAAAGATAACCCACTGAATGCGAAAACATATTCGCCAATGATACATCTGATAAGAGATTAATATCCAAAATTTATAAAGAATTCATAACTCAACACCAAGAAAATACACTATCCAATTAAAAAATGGGCAAAGGACCAGAATAGACACTTCTCCAAAGAGGACATATAGATGACCAACAGATTTATGAAAAGATGATCAACATCACTGAAAATCAGAGAAATGCAAATTAAAGCCACAATGAGATATCACCTCACACTTGTCAGAATGGCTAACATCAATAAATCAACAAAAAGTGCTCCCAAAAAATGAGAAAAGAGGACTCTTGTACATTGCAGGTGGAAATGCAGATTGGCGTAGCCACTGTGGAAAACAGTATGGAGGTTCCTAAAAAATATTAAAAAATTGAACTGCCTTATAACTCAGCGATTCCACTTCTGGAAATATATCCAAATAAACCCAAAACACAAATTTGAAAGAATATATGCATAGCTGTGTTATTTGCAATAGCCAAGATTTGGAAGCAGTGGATGTGTAGATTAAAAAAAAAAAGCTGTGGTACCTTTACACAATGGAGTACTACTTGGCTATAAAAAAGAACTATTTTTAGTTTTTGTGATTTTTTTTTATCCACCCACCAAATGGATAAACAGATACAGTCAGGTTCAGTGGCACAGTTTATAAATGTGTTATGCAGTGCAATGATTGACAACTTTAAACATCCTGGCAATAAGCAATTGAGGCTGCACTTAAATCAGTAAAAGATATCCCTTCAGTTTTTACATGCTGAAGTGTACAACTGTCATTCTGCTGCTTTAAATTATACACATTTTAAACAAGATTCAAAATAAAACACAAAGTTAGACTTTGCCATTTTTTTTGGTAATTTTTACATGCCATAGCCTTTCTACCTGAAAAATTATTTGATAAAATGGGTTATGTAGGGATTAACAAAGAGACCTTTCTTTTGGTTATTATGTTTATCAAGAAATCAAGTTAGCCAACTTGTTTTTGACTAGTTTTCTTTGCAGGTTATTTTTATACTGCGGCCGAGCAGCTTCACATTTAGAAAAGGCAGAATTCACAATGTACGATCTAAATAAGAAGGTAGCATGACACTCCCACAGTGGGACATGGCACCAAATTTTCTTTTCTTTGTGTCACCTGATTGTGTTTATGAAATCAGTGTGAGTTTGTGTTCTTGACAAGAATTGATGGACTAAGTGTTACTATCCTGATCTGCTGCATTACTTACATACAGCAGCCAAATTCTATCTTTTAGCTTGTCCTTCCTGTCTACTGCAGAATTGCATGATTCTCTGAAAGAAGTCTTCACTGGGCTTATAGTTTTCTCATAATTATAAAAATGCATAATTTTACAGCATAAAATTAATGAGCTAACTGATGCATTTTTCAAGAATGCTGAAGCTTTCAGGCGTCTCTCCTTTGCTGTGTTGACCCTCACCATACCTATCTGGTAAAACAGCAAACCTGAACCCTGCCTTCGACTTCCGCAGGACCCCGGCTATTGCCTTCTAACCAAACACCTAGTTGGGTATATGTTACCACTATTAATTCTCATCTGCAAACACAGCTGGGCCCTTAAGCTTTCCCTCCATATTTTTTCTATTCTTTTTCAGGTAGCACCCTTTCTTTCACTGATGGTGCATGTTACCTTCCATCTTCTCAAGCCTCTGTTCCCATCATATTTGTAGCAGCCTATTACACAGAGAAAGCACCAGGTGGGAATCCCTGATGTGTGTAACAGCATCTACACACACACAGGCATCCAGGCCCACACTTCCACATATGACGGTCTTCCTGCTCACCCCAAAGGCGATCCTTCCATATGGACCCTGAAGCCCATCTGTCCTAGTTTTTCACACGCCTTGCCCTCTGAGTAGACCCTCTGCACAGTATCTTTAACCCATTCTTTCAGTAGCTGCTTCCCATCAGCTCCAACACTCTATCAGGCTTCTGCCATTTTAAATGCATTTCCAACCTGTCTCCTAGGTGCTTTTTATTCAGGTAACGTTTTATTTGGATAAGGATGCCTATGTGCCAGGCACTTATCTTTGGCACAGGGCAGAAAGTAAGTTAAAATGATTCCAAACTTTAGGGAGTGTTACTGTCTGTTTCTAAATCACCTTTCCAAACACTGGTCTCAGAATTTTTTTGTTTTGTTCTTTGATTAAAAAGAACCCAACTCTATGTTAATTCCCCCATCTTCAACCTGAATCTTCCTCCCCAAGTTCAATTCCATAAAACTAACTTCTCACTGACTATCTCCATGTGGATGTCTGTAGGCACTTCATTCCAATCATTTTCGTCACCGCCATTTATCACCATCTCCACCATCCCCTAAATTGTTTCTTAGACCATGTTTTCTTTCAGAATGAAAGGCAGAGCTTTTCATTGAAGTTTGATTTATGAGTGATACCTTTAGTTTTTCTCTTTCCTTCCAAACATCCCCTTAGACCTGTAAATTTGTCTCTCAGTATTCCTTTTGGAGTTCACTACTTTCCATTTCCATTGTTAGTAACTTCAGAAAAACCTTTGCCACTTCCTAACTGGTCTGTTACACTGAGATTTGCCTCCTTGTAATCCACTCTTCACTGCAGCAAAGGTGACTTTCCCAATTGTCCAAATCATATCACTCTCTCTTGATAATCACCCTTAAATGGCTGTCCTTTATACTCAGGAATGCCCAGACTCCTTATGAGTTTATTAGAGGCACTTAATATCCTGGCCTCTGCCTTCTCTTCAGTCTTATCTTTTGCCGTTTATGTTTCCTTTCGTCTCTCTAGCCAACATGAGTATCATCCTGTTTCTTAAACACATGCTCTGGCTCTGTTCCTTGCATCTGCACACACTTTCCTGGAAATGCTGGACCTCTTGTCCCACCTCACTGCCTGGTTGGTTCCACTTGTCCTCTGGTCTTGAATTGGAAGTTACTTGCTTTGAGGCAGATTTCTGACACACAGTTCTGAATTTGGTGCCCGACGCAGGCGCTCCCTTGTTACCAGACATTTCCTTTTTGGCAGACTGGAAATGCATGATAACTACCTGCCAAGTGATTTGTCTTTTGTTAGACTCTAGTCTAGAGAATAGGTGATTGTCCATCATGAGCCCCAGAGTTGTGCAGCAGTTATCACTTTTAATGGCACATAGATGGGCCTCAGTAAATACTAACTAAATGACTAGAGGGATATTCTTCATAGGTAGAAATACTGTAGTCAAAAGGTATGGTTGAATTTTCTGGTCATTTAGAACATTTTATCGAATTATTTTATAGGAATTCAATATATATTGTTAGTATTAAGTAATATCTATTCTATTCTCCCTCATATACCGGGTGCCTTTATTTTCAATTTGCCAATTCCAGCTTCCTGCAAACTATATTTTCAAAATTCATAGTGTACTAACAAAGCTGGTCAAGTAAATATCTTCCTTCACTTCCGTTCCTGTCAATTGAAGGCAGAAAAATACAAACTTCCTTCCTGTCGTTCTTCCTTCGCCCTTCCTTTATTTCCTTCTTCACCATCTCCTGTTCATTTTCCTTCTACTTTAATAAATTAAAATCTTCAAATGAGCTTTAAGGAAGCGTGGTGGGCTGAGTGCACCCCCAGTGATTCTGGCTTAATTGGATTGGGCATCGGGAACTGGAAAAATCTCCCCTGTGGTTCTAATATAGAGCAAAGTTTGAGAACCACTGGGTTAGATCATCTCTAATATCTCTTTCAAGTCTTAAAACTCTAGATGTTATTATTTTAAGGGACTCTCCAGAGTGTTTTAAAATACAAAATATGCCAAAGGATTTTCTTTTAAAATGCAGAGCCCAAAGTATTTTTGTCTTTTTATGCGGTTAACTAGGTTTGATTGAAGCTGGGTGTTAAAGATGTAAAATTTAAATAGTCAACACTCAACAATTGTTGCTGATTTCCTTCTAATACTTTTTATCCTAGTATTCCCTTAGCATTTAAAAAGTTATCTTTGTAAAAAACTTATTTAAAATGAAAAAATGTTTTTAGAAATTGTGAGGTAAACCACTGGCTAACAGCTGAGAGGCATCCTGCTTTAAGTTTGCATTAACATGACTCTGAGTCAAAGTTTCTTTGTTCATTCATTAGATTTGTTTCTTCCATGGCTGAATATAATCATTGGGGGCCCTTTGAACACCAAGGTATAGAATTCGATGATCTTTTTTACAAGTATCACTAGTGATATTACAATAAAATGGCAGACCCATCCTGTCAATGCAGAGAAACTATTAGCATTTTATTTAATTGCCTTCTCTACTCCAAGTGCAGGATTGTCTGAAATATCAACTAGAATTTACTATTGCTCACTTGTACCAGAATTGGCTGATTTTTCCAACTACTTAACTCTGTTTACAGGATGGTTCAAATTCTAATTCATGCAATTGTAGACAAAGCTTTTATTTGATTTTGATTTTAAATGAAATGATAGGCATATAGCTGCCAAGTTCAATGGGAGAGCAGTTAAACTGAAAATGAGGTTGTAATATACAGACCTGCATTGCCATGATTGCAGAACATGAATTTAAATGGTCTCTGTGTTTTTTTTCTTTGCCACATATAAATACATATTATAATATCCTTCGCATTTAGTTGTGGAGATGTTGAAGAATTAAATAATGTCTTCTGTTAGTGATATACACGTTTGATTGACATGTTACCACCTTTTCTTTTGTTTTTAATTTTACATCGGTA
The DNA here is from genome assembly GCF_000412655.1 of Myotis brandtii. NCBI lineage: Eukaryota > Metazoa > Chordata > Mammalia > Chiroptera > Vespertilionidae > Myotis > Myotis brandtii. The sequence continues at coordinate 1,161,690 of NW_005371198.1, forward strand.
TATGAAGTTTTTTTTCAGAAATGGAGATAGAGCAAACATGAGGGTACAGAAATATTTTAGTTGACTTCTAGCATTGTTGAAGTGACAGAATGTGAGGAGGCATATATCCACCCAAAAAATTAGTGACATATTTACATTATTATGTAAATATATGAATAGGTTAGCAGTACCATCTAAATATATTCATATGTAAAAGATGTCAATAAATAACTATGTGAGCACATTAACCTGTAAATATAATATTTCCAGTAGATGTTTGATCCCTATTGAGAATAAGCTTAGCAGAAATCTCCTTGATTATCAGGAGGACAGAGAATCAAATGTGGGGCTTTAAATTAGAAATTGGTTCCTACTAAAATTGTGTTGCCAACAAAAACATTTAGTGACTTTCTGTTACTGTGTTCCAGATACACTAGGCTCCATTCCGTTTCTTGGATTCACCATTCTCTTGCCTGTTGCTAGGACCACACACTTGCTGTTCCCTCTGCCTCGAAGGCTCTTCCTTAGGTTTCAATATGACTGCCTCCTATTCATCTTTTGGGTTTCAGCTTAAGTGGCTCCTCCTCAGAGAAGACTTCTTTGACTGTCTTTCTTAAATAGCTAGTTTTATTTACTGCTTTTCTCATCATCCTGTTCTCCTCCTCCCTGGACTCCCAAAAGCTTTTATTACAGTGGGAAATACCTTGCTTATTTATTTGTAACTTTTCATTATGCAGTCCCTTCATTGTAATATAAATTCTAAGAGTGCAAGAACCTTCCGTGCCTTTGTTAAGGCCGTATCCCTGGTGTCTAATGTGCTTCCTAAAGTATCAATACATGGTGAATGGATCAGCGATTCTCTGTTCTGGGAATTGGACATAGGCACTAACATATAAAGAAGACTGAACACATAAACCATTGAGAGCTGAAATATCGATGAGAGAAATAGCTCTTCTGTCCACCCAATTCCCAGAGTTGTGACAACATAGAACTTTCTCCTGTACCTGGCATTAGAGGTTGCATAGCTGTATACTGAGCTCACAGAAAAAACACAAAGTCAAGCATAAGGATACAGATTTTAGAGGGTATTATTATTATTATTATTATTATTTGTTTTGTTGAGCTTATCTTCTGCAGTGCTACAGGGTATATTATAGATTCTGCTGTCTAGGCCAAAAGATCATGGATTATAAATTGATAATGAAGTGAAACAAGACCCTGAATCACCTTGAACAGGAGGTAACTGGCAAAAAGTGGTGTGCCAGTGAGAAAAGTGAATTAGACACTGAACACAGACAGGAAGGTCCCAGTCCAGGCAGAGCTAAAGCGTGGTGGTGGCGGGTGGGGGTGGGGAGAGCAGGCAAAACAGGAAGTTAAATTTAGCCTGCAATGATTTCTTGCCCCTGGGAAAAATAATTGCTTCATTCTATTGCCAAAAGGTAAATCGGCATCAGCTTAATTTGCCTGTCTGCCATAAACTGCAGATGGAATCATAAAATATAGTTAGATTCAAATTAAACACATCTGTCCTAATCTAAAGCAGGTGAGGCCAGCCAGCCAAGAAGCATCAAATATAACACTGCACACAGATTATAATGTGCAGAGCTGTATTTTAGGAGCCTGCTGACAGTAGAATAAAGAATCATGAAATCCTGTATTGTCCTATTTTTCTTTATTGAGCCCACCTCATACTACTGGTTGCCATCTTAGTTTTAAAAGTCTCTACCAAGACATCCACTGGGAAACAAACAAACAGACAGAACAAATACACCGATTTGAGGTCCAGGAGTCTGATTACATTTGATCAGGATTGTTACCTGATTCTCAGTTTAATTGAAGTGACAGGGAATCAGAAGCCCCTACAGTGCATGTTAATTGTACTTGAAATTCCAGCCAGAGAAGATTTATTTCTACTTAAGGTATCAGCCTTCTTCTGTACCATAATGGCTGTGCAGAGAAAATAATCGGTGTGTAACTTATCCAAACCAGGGCCATTTTGAGAGTGAATGGGCGACTGTGGCACCCATGGCGGTGCCAGGCTCCCATCTCCCTTTCAGAAAGAATGAGGAATGCAGTTAGCTCCCCATCATCCTGTGGCACTTTCAGGACCCCACTTGAGCTGGAGAGCTTCACTGTACCTGGACCACCTCCAGCCAGGGTTTGAACACGGGCAGGGCACTAATGCCTGGCCATTTCTGCCTTGGAGGAATTCCTCTATGACCTTTGCTCAGGAGCTCTCCCTGTGGACTGGCTAAGACTTGCCATGTCTGCCTTAGGGACTCGGGCTCACTCGCTCAGTGTTCCTTGTAACAACCTCCACGCCCATTTCTTTGCACAGATGTCACATCTGCCTCACCAGATGAAGACTGCCTTCCCGTCTCTGCTTCCACCTCATTTTATCTTTCACAGGCCTTACTTCTCAGTTAACTTCTTGTACTCTCAACTTTGTCTCAGCACTTCATGGAGAAGCCATCTGACACAGTACTATTAATAATGAGGGATAGGGAGATAGATTTAAAGCATGCCTGTAATTCTAATTATGTCTAATAGGCTTCTGTTGTCTACCCTCAATGTATCCAAGGCTAAAACATTGTTTTCTGTTGACATTGTCCATCTAACACAGGTATACATGGGGCCTTTATTAATTTCAGGCAGACCTCGGCGTACTAGACCCTCAGTGAATAGACTGAATATTTATCCTGGAATGGAAAGGGCCTAGCATTGAATTCCTTTTTTGTCTCTTCCTTCCTTCCTTCCTTCCTTCCTTCCTTCCTTCCTTCCTTCCTTCCTTCCTTCCTTCCTTCCTTCCTCCCTCCCTCC